>NC_000080.6:113134944-113479944 GCF_000001635.26 Mus musculus | reverse complement strand
AAATGCAGCTGTGCCATGCAGCTGTGTCATGAATTGCTGCTGAGAAGGATCAGTAGCTACAGTTTTTATTCAACAGTGCTGACATATTAATGTGAAGTAATGGAATTGATATATAAAGTATTGGATATAGATCCTTTTTCTTGAGGGAATTGGCTATATTGAGTTGATGAAAGCAGTGTTGAAGTGTCTAAAGGTCATTGGATAATAAGGAGTAATTATAGATTAAAATTGCCTATATCATATTAGTGTAATGAAAATGCCAGTCAGCAAAAAAGAACTACCAAGACAGAATAATAGGTTTTATTCTAAGTTACAACTCCTAGAAGAAATTGCTGACAGAATTTGAAAAATAATTTTTAAGTTCACAATCTTAAGTTCTGTGGTAAGTGTTTTATGGCGGTGTTAGGAGATACAGAGTTGTATGGGAAGTCAGTGAATAGAGTGAGACAGGCTAGTTTCAATGTTTTCTTTAAAATGAGACAGCTACACCTTCTTTTTCCACAGGCTCCTCTTTATTCCCATCCCTGCAGTTCTTTCGGACAGAAAAATTATGGGTCAGAGTTTTGACTGTTGGATTTCAACCCCATCCCTCACTTGATGTACTGTCTTCCTGCTGGAGGTGGGCTCTACAAGTTCCCTCTCCCCAATGTAGAGCATTTCATCTAAGGTCTCCCCCCATGAATCCTGCCTGTCTCTCACCTCCCATGTCTCTGGAACAATTTGGAGGATCCCCCAAACTCATACCTCTGGAGGTTGCCTGTTTCCATTTATTCTGCTGGCTCTCAGGGCTTTAGTCCTTTTCCTCCACCCAATGCGATATCATGTTCCCCTCCCCCTCCACATACAACCTATCCCCTTTCCCTACAAGGTCCCTCCCTCTCCCCCCCCCCCCTTTTGGTTGCTTTCTTCTCCCTCCTAAGTGCAACTGAGGCATCCTCACTTGGGCTCTTCATCTTGTTGAACTTTTTGGGTTCTGTGGACTGTAATTTGTGTATTCTGTACTTTATTTTTGGCTAATATCCACTTATTAGTGAGTATATACCATGCATGTCCTTTTGGGTCTGAGTTACCTCACCCAGGATGATATTTTCTAGTTCCATCCAATTGCCTTCAAAACTCAGGATATCCTCACTCCTAAAACCTGAGTGGTATTCCATTGTGTAAATGAACCATGTTTTCTATATCCAATCTTCTATTGTGTAACATCTGAGTTGTTCCCAGGTCTGTCTATCACAAACAAGGCTGCTATGAACATAGTAGAACATGTACCCCTCTGGCATCATGAGGCATCTTTTAGGTATGTTCCAAAGAGTGCTATTGCTGGGTCTTCAGATAAATCTATTTCCAATTTTCTGAGGAACCTCCAAATTGACTTCCATAGTGGTTGTACCAGTTTGCAATTCCACCTGCATTGGAGGAGTAATCCTCCACATCTTGGCCAACATGGGCTGTCACCCGAGGTTTTGATCTTAGCCATTCTGATTGGTGTAAAGTGGAATCTCAGGGTCATTTGGATTTGCTTTGCATTTCTCTGATCTCTAAGGATTGTGTACACTTCTTTAGGTGCTTCTCAGCCATTAGAAATTCCTTTGCTGTGAATTCTCAAATTAGTCCTTTTTTTGGTATTTTCTTTATTTACATTTCAAAAGTTATCCCTGTTTCTAGTTTCCCCTCTGAAAAACCTCCTTCCCCTACTCACCAACCCATCCACTCCTGCTCCCTGGCCCTGGTGTTCTCCCACGCTGAGGCACAGAGTCTTCACAGAACCAAGAACCTCTCCTCCCATTGATGACCAACTAGGCCATCCTCTGCTACATTTGCAGCTGGAGCCATGAGTCCCATCCTGTGTGTTCTTTGGTTGATGGTTTAGTCCCTGGGAGATCTGGGGATACTGGTTAATTCATACTCTTGTTCCTCCTATAGGGCTGCAAACCCCTTTTGCTCCTTAGGTCCTTTCTCTAGCTCTTTCATTAGGGACCCTATACTTTATACCCTGTTTTTGGTTTGTTTGTTTGGTTTCCTGGTGGTTAGCTTCTTGAGTTCTTTATATATTTTGTATATTAGCACTCTATGGGATGTGGAATTAATGAAGATTTTTTTCCCCATCTGTGGGTTGCTGATTTGTCTTATTGACTATGTCCTTTGCCTTACAGAAGCTTTCCAGTTTCATGAGGTCCCATTTACCAAGTTTTGATCTTAGAGCATGCACCATTGGAGTTCTGTTTAGAAATGTTCCCGCTGTGCCAATGAGTTCAAGGTTCTTTCCCATTTTCTCTTCTACTAGATTCAGTGTATTGAGTTTTATGTTGAAGTCCTTGATCCACTTGGACTTGAGCTTTGTGCAAGGGGACAAATATGGGTCTATTTTCATTTATCTACATATCAAGAGACAGTGAGACCAGCATCATTTATTGAAAATGGTTTCTCTTTTTTTTTTTCCCATTGTGTATGTTTGGCTTCTTTGTCAAGGATCAAGTGCCCATAGGTGTGTGGTTTTGTTTCTGGGTCTTCAATTCTATTCCATTGATCAATGTTTCTGTTGCAGTTTTCATCACTATTGCTCTGTAGTAAAGCTTGAAGTCAGGGATAGTGCTTCCCCAAGTCATTCTTTTATTGTTAAGAATTGCATTTGCTATTCTAGGTATTTTACTGTTCCAGATGAATTTAAGATTGCTCTTTCCATGTCTTTGAAGAATTGTGTTGGGATTTTGATGTGAATTGCATTGAATCTGTTGATTGCCTTTTGTAGAATGGCCATTTTTACTATGTTAATTCTGGCAATCCGTGAGCATAAGCAATCTCTCCATTTTCTGAGATCTTATTTGATTTCTTGAGAGACTTGAAGTTACTGTCATATAGATCTTTCACTTGTTGGGTTAGATTTACTCCAAGATATTTTATATAACTTTTGGCAATTGTGAAGGGAGTTCTTTCCCTAATTTCTTTTTTGGCCTGTTTATCATTTATATAAGGGAAGCTATTAATATATTTGAGTTAATTTTATACCCTGCCACTTTGCTGAAGTTGTTTATCAGCCCGGCAAATTCTTTGGTAGAGTGTTTGTGGTCGCTTGTATATACTATCATTTGATCTACAAATAGTGATACCTTTATTTTTTTTTCTTTGCCAATTTGTATCCCCTTGATCTTTTTTGTCATCTTATTTTTCTAGCTAGCACTTTGAGTACTGTATTGAATAGATAGGAGGAGAGTGTGCATCCTTTTCTTGTCCCCAATTTTAATGGGATTGCTTCAAGTATTTCTCCATTTGATTTTATATTGGCTGTTGGTTTGCTGTGTATTGCTGTTATAATGTTTAAGTATGGTCCTTGAATTCCTGATCTCTCCAATACTTTTAACATGAAGTGGTATTGTATTTTGTCAAATACTTTTAAAGCATCCAAGGAAATGGTCATGTGATTTTTTTTCCCCTTGTGTTTGTTTATATAGTAAATTGCATTAATGGATTTTTCATATATTGAACCAAACTTGTATCCCTTGGATGACGCCTACTTGATCTTGGTGAATGATGGGTTTGATGTGTTCTTTTATTCAGTTTGCAAGAATTTTATTGAGTATTTTTGCATTGATATTCATAAGCAAGATTGGTCTGAAGTTCTCTTCTTTTGGTTAGGTCCTTGTGTGGTTTAGGTATCAGAGTAATTGTGGCTTTATAGAACGAAACTAGGTAGTGTTCCTTTTGTTTTCATTTTATGGAATAGTTTGAGGTATATTTGTATCAGGTTTTCTTGGAAGGTCTAGTAGAATTCAACACTAATTCCATCTGGCCCCAGGCTTTTTTTGATTGGGAGGTTCTTAATCACTTCTATTTTCTTATGGGATATGGGTCTGTTTAAATAGTTTACCCGCTCTTTATATAACTTTGGTATGTGGCATCTGTCTAGAAAACCATCTATTTCATCTAGATTTTCCAGTTTTGTTGAGTATAAGGCTTTTGTAGTAGGACCTGATGATATTTTTGAATTTCCTCCATTTCTTTTGTTATGTCTCCCTTTTCATTTCTGAATTTGTTAATTTGATACTACCTCTCTGCCCTGTAGTTAGTTTGGCTAGGGGTTTAATTATCTTGCTGATTCTCTCAAAGAACCAGCTTTTGGGTTTGTTGATTCCTTGTATTGTTCTATTTGTTTCTATTTTGTTGATTTCGGCCCTGTCCAGCTGCAGGAATCCAGTGGAATCCAGCTCAAGAGAAGACTCCAAGGCCTGACACTATTACTGAGGCTATGAAGCACTCACAAAAAGGGATCTATTATGACTTCCCCCCCACCCCAAAAGACCCAACAAGCAGCTCAAAGAGTCAGATGCAGATATTTGTACCCAAAAAATGAACAGAAACTGCTAAGCCCTGCAGTGAAATTAGAGGAAAGGTGGAAGAAGTTGAGGGTCTGGGTTTAGTCAGAGAAGATGCACCTAACCCTCAAGAGACTAGAGGCCACAGGGAGTTTACAGGTGTGAGGGGGTATTGGTTGGGTGGTGGGGATATCCTTGTAGAGACAGGGGTAGCAGAGAAAGTATGGGATGTTGAACAGACAGAAGGTGGACCAGGAGGGGATTAAAATCTGGAGTTTAAAACAAACACACAAACAAATAAATGATTAAAAAATAGTCAGCTATAATCTTATAGAAATGTACTATGGCAATCTATGCCATGTACAAACACATCATTCCTGGGCTATGTTGTCCTAGGTTCTTAGTCACCCAGGCAATGTGGGGTATGGGCTCCAGTTTATGGAGTGGGCCTTAAGACAAAGCTGACATTAGTTAATTACTCTCATAAGCGTTGTTCCAGCATTACACAAGCATAATGTACGGGCGAGACAACATTGTAGATTAAAGGTTTGTGACTGGGTTGATGTTTATATTTTTCTTTTGGTAGTCTGTAGACTACTTTTCTGTTCCAAAGACAGGAAAAGTAAGAGGAAGAGGTGAGTGCTGTATGTAGGCACCAGATGAAATTCTCCATTTTCACCTAGCTGTATATGTGTTGTCTTAAGTAATGATGCTTTTCTGAAAGTTCGTAGAGAACATACTATAGTCTGCATACTAGGTGAGATTGTTTTGGGATACTAATGGGACCCCTTTGGCCAACAATTCTATTAGATGTAACCCAGTTTTGGTACTGAAGGCTTGATGACAAGGGAAGTACAATTGGGGCCATGTCTTTCTCACTATTGACAATTTTATTCAGATCTCCTTGATAGATGGATATATATATATATATTCTGGGATGCTTCCACTACTTAAGGTTTTCCATACTGCCCCCAAATGACCTGTTATTGTGGCCCATCTGACCCTAGGTTTCTTTCTTTCTCCTCTATTTTTTTCTCTCTCTCTCTCAGTCTCTCTATCTCTCTTTGTGTGTATATGTGTATGTATGTGTGTGTGGTTTTTTTTAATTGGGTAAAAGAGAAAAAGATGAATAATGTTAATGATTCCAATGTTTCCTTTGTTTGTATGCTGTACCTTTTGTAAACTCCATGTGGCGTCTAGTCTCTTGATGGTTAGTTAGGTTTGCTTGATTTCTTTCCATGGGATTATTTATTTCTTCTTTAGTTGTGATTATCTTCTTTATTGGAGATTTCTTTTAAGCTTGAAGAGCTGAATTACTAGATAGATTTTGCTTGAATTTATTTTTATCATGGAATGTCTTATTTTCTCCTTGTTCTGTGATTAAAAGTTTGGATATGCCGGGTAACCCATGATGACATCTTTTATCCCTTATTGCCTATATTGCTACTCTGGTTTTTAGGGTCTCTACTGTAAAATCAGGTCCTATCTAAGGTATAATTTATATGATATTTTGTCTTTTCTCCTTACAGCTTTTATTATTCTATTTTGTTCTGTATGTTCAGTGTTTTGATCATTGTATGCTGAGGGGACTTTATTTCTTTTTCTGTTTGGATTTCTGTATGTTTTTTATAACTTGATCACATCTTATCTATTTTATCTACGATTTTGTTGAAAATATTTTCTCTGCTTTTTACCTGGGTTTTCCTCCTTTCCTTTATTCCCAATTAGTTTTAGATTTGATCTTTTCATAAAGTTCCAAATTTCCTGGATGTCTTGTTCCAAATATATATGTATGTATGTACATACGTTCATGAGTATGAGCATATGTACTCATGTATGCATATATATATATACATATTTATCTCTTTATTAGGTATTTTATTTGTTATAGTCTTCTTCAATAAAGTATATGAATGACACCAATTTTTCAACAAATATTTGTACAGATATATTGATTTTTCCTTCCCATGATCCAATAGATATATAAATTAAAGAATTATGTTCAAATTAAATTTTGACTTTAAAATATGCATTCACTCTATCCCTGAACCATGTATTAGATAAAAGTAGTCAGTGTAAGGCTTGAATGTTTAAAACTCACTGATGGTTTTGCTAAATTGTGATGGAACTATTATTGTAACTTATAGAAATCTCACTCAGATTCGAATTATCTGCAGAATAAAAAAACTATACCACATACAAATATAACAATTGTGTCCACATGAATATTCAATATGAAATCATTGCCCTAGAACAGACACTTATATTTTATGGTGGAAGATATTTAGAGAGTATGGAGACTGATGAATGGCAGTACTTTACCCAGATGTCAT
Organism: Mus musculus; assembly: GCF_000001635.26. Classification (NCBI taxonomy): domain Eukaryota; kingdom Metazoa; phylum Chordata; class Mammalia; order Rodentia; family Muridae; genus Mus; species Mus musculus. The sequence continues at coordinate 113,473,301 of NC_000080.6, read as the reverse complement.
GAAAAACATCACAGTTTATGAATCATTGAGACTCTTAACAATGATATGACTGTAGAAATAATCTGTATGTTAATGCTGCATGCCCAGAGTTAGAAACTTTTACTCACATGATGGGATCTGTTTTTCACATTTGGACACCAATAGGCACTTATTTCTATAGTCAGTAAAATGTTCATAATCTTTTTTGTGATTCTTAAGAAAGGCACTAAATTGACAGGTCCATATATCCTTAGGTATAGGAATATGTGCATGTTTGGATGTGTGCATATGGACAAGAGAAATACAGAGTTACATCAGACTTTCTAAACTTATCTGTTTTTAGTTTTCCCTTTAAGGTAGAATAAATGTAGCCGTGCTATTTCTGAAATTCTCAATGATAACCATTTTGATCTGTACTGAGTCAGCACAAATATCTGATATTGCTGAGATAGGAGTTTCTCATCCTACTCTGAGCAACATCCCCTAGTTTTAAATTTCCTTATTCCCTTAAATGATTTAAGTAAATTATAATTGCTTTGAGCGTTAACAATTATTAATTTATAACAAAATATCTGACTGTCTTTTCCAAGAGACTCTTTAAAGGGGGGGGAGGGGAGCCTCTCTAAATCAGAAGTCTCACTGTGAAAAGGTATCCAATTTTTAATGTTTCTTGGGTAGTTCCATCAGGTGTGTGAAAAATAATGGTTTGCCAAACAGAAAGTAAACAAGAACTATCAAAAGTTTTATCCTGAACGGCCCGCTTAACATTTGCAAACTGATCTATACAGACAAATAAATCCTCACAGCCCTTAGGAGGCTGGAGTGCTAGAAGTCAAATACTGGCTTTAGAGGAGAGGGAAGTAGCTTATGCTCATCCTTTGGTTTCCTATAATAGCTGATTTCACAGGATGTTTATGAGGATTGTGTATCTGATGCTGGGAGTGGTTGTGTCTCCTGGGAGACATTCTCAGTAGAAGCAATGTTAAATTTATCAGGATGGTGCATCTTTCTTCCCAGGAGAAGTAGCAATAGCAAAGCTAGATGTCTATTTAAAATAAGAAATAGCTTTAGGGGAAACATACAGGGAGAGGTGATCTTTGGGGGCAAAACAATTTTGTTGTTATAGCTTGATATTTTTCCTTTGTTCTATATCAAGATCCAAGCATCAGAAAGGGCAGTAGAAAATCTTTAGCAAGGCTTCACTTTATTTTCCTTAAGAATCAGGGATTTTTGTTCTCATTTTCTTATTTATAAAACTGTATCTTGATCATTTTTATTGCTCTGTTTGTAAATTTATCCTAATTTTCATGTACTATTATGTTTAAATTCCAATACAAAATACCATGTAAATATATAAGTGAATAGACATCTACGTTGTAAAACAGGTCAAGACTTGAGAAAACTGAATCCAATATGTGCCATGCTAGAATATTTAATAAACCAGAACTCAAAAGAGAATAGATGATTCCTAAGGTGCTAATTATCAGAGAGTGTTCAAGAGCTTTGGCTTTTAAGCCTTAGCTGCATATTCAAGTCCAAATGTTTATATGTTTTGCTTATATGACATTGAGTGATCCTTTGTCTGATTATTTTCCTTTATATGGAATTGTCTTGATGAAATGATGTATGTTAGATAGGCCCTTTTATTAGTTCTGACAATGTAAAAGTAATTTTTATTCTCCTGATGTAATCGTTTGCTTGGAGGCTTACTGCATCTTTCTGCTGAACTAAGCCTAGACTGTTTCCAACCTCTGAGACCTACTGAGAATAAGCAGTAAGCTCTTTTTGAATTCTGGCCGGCTAGTTCAACCCAGTTGTTCTGGCACAGATTCCTCTCAAAGCTGATTGATTCAAACTGGCTTCACCCAGTTTCTCATTGTTTTACTCTGCTTGGAGTCAAACCAGCTCTAGCAATCTGTTCTAATCCTCTGGCTCCTCATTCGCTGCTTCATTCTGTCTTTACCAGTGTCTAGCCTGATCTCTCTGCAAGCAGTCTGTAAACTGTCCTGGTCTTTAAAATAACTCTTCCTCTTTCCCTGCAGTACTCTTAAATATCTTCTCTTTCCTGTTTGCTCAGGTGAGATTTGGGAGTATTTTATCCTGTCAAATCTTTCTCTGATTCATAACTTTGTCTGTCCCTCAATTTGGCATCATTCTTTGGGATTAAATGGGTATACTAACAGCACATCTATTGTCTACTACAGCACCAATCTTACTGGATTCAAATTTCTCTACTTGGCAAAGTTATGTAATAAACCTAGAGTTCTTATATGCCAATATTTGTCCCACAACCAGTAAATTCAAGGACATCTCTGTTTCACATTCAGAAAGGTTAATGGAATATTGAATTGAATTATACTAATGTCTGAAGAAGAATAATGGTGGGTATAGACCTTATTCATTGTGAGAACATTTGAGGAATCACTTTAAGAAATTAGTTTTAAGTCAAGAAGAATGTAACACAAGACCAGGCTTAGTAAATACCAAAACTTCTAACTGCTGGCAAGGTTTATGCCATGCTCAACATAATTTCTATAGCTGTCAAAGATATAGTTGCCACCATTCCCACACTGAGTTATCCAAACTCATGATTGAAGAAAATTCTATATTTTAATGACATAACAATCCAATTTAAAATATATATGCTATTTGTCCATCTACTTACTGTGTTTTTTAACATAATTTTTCATGAAATTGATAAAAGTCAATAGGAGATAAAGTGTCCCAAGTCTTATTGCAGCACATTTTTCTCTGTTTGGCTCTCATCACTTGGAGCGTACTCTTTTCTGAAGAGGACACAGAAGGCAGAATGAATCTGGGAAAAAATAGGAGGATAGGGTAGGCTAGGAGGAGTTGAGTGAAGAGAAAACTCCTCTTGGATGTGGTTGGGATGTATTGTATGAGAGAAAGCTCTATTTTCAATAAGATTAAAATCAAATGAAATAAAATAAGACGAAGAAGCCAGCTCATTTAGCAGCATGGAGCAAAGACTCATTCAATGTATACCTAAACATTTATTTGTCCTTCCTTTTTTAAAAAAAATATGCAACAGATTTGCTGGCATTTTCTCTTCTAAACAGAAGTTCTTGGTTCGCAAGCATTCTCTGTGTCAGCAATCCTTGGTCTCTCAGGCAGTCCTCAAATAGTTCCTACTGAGAGGTAGCCATATGGTTCCTCCTACAGGTGACAGAAATTCATATTTACTGTGGTATGCTCCTAGGAGCTGTGTTACACACAATAAAGTTCTATATGATGATTTCTATGGACAATGCAACTGATACAAATATTTGTTACCAGTTGATAAAATATTTGTTGACAGTTTCAGTTTGGAGATCCTTATCTTCATGGCAAAGTTCTGAAAATGTCAACTAGCAGAAAGAGATATTTTCTTGGCCTCATGGTTTCTTAGGTATAATTCTCTCATTAATTGGCTCCACATCGTCCATATTTGTAACAGAAATATCACAGTCAGAGCACAAAGGAAAGATGTAACAGAGGGAAGTTCTTTCTAAGTACAGAGAACAAACAGAAAGGAAAGTATAGGAGGGAGGGAGGGAGGGAGGGAGAGAGAGAGAGAGAGAGAGAGAGATCGAGAGAGAGAGAGAGAGAGAAGAGGGGATGTGAAGAGAAGGAAGGGAAAGAGGACAAGAAGAAGGCTAAGAAACAGAAAGTGAAAGAAAACATATATGAAAGTCACGAGATAACATATTTTAGAAGAAATGATTAAAAATATGACAAAGTCATAAAGCTTTCTATATTAGTTTTGCTGGCTCCTAGGAATGGAGGAGTAATGTAGGTCATCGCCAGTATACTATTTATTACAACTCTTAGTCATTTTAGTTCTTCCCATCTGACTATTCACTCAGGTTTCATTTCATTTTACCTGAGATTTAGAATCCCGCTTTAGTTGTTTCTCTGTGAGCGAGGCTCACACTTCTGACGTTTATTCATCTCAGCATTTTGAGGTGTAAATGATGATTTAGTGCTTCCCTATAGCTGAATAAGAGCAGATGTGTTTGATGAATACAACAAAACAAGAACAGATGGCATGCCACATGCACAGCATCTTAATTCATCTCTTTTCATGGAAGGCTACTACGTAGCAAGTATCCTACGTTTAACTGATGTTCTTAGACTTTGCCTTTTCCCTAAGGGGGAAACAAAATAGCTTTCAAAGGGTACTAGACACATTGACACAGATACCATTCTTTTTACCATTCTTACAGTGCAATATCCTCCAAAAATAAACACACAGACACTGCATCTATGTTTTTTGTGGAAGGCAATGTACTCATTGATCTTCTAGCAATAAATGAAAATTTTTAATAAAGAAATGTTCACAGGAAATTTTCATTTTGTCATTAGAAAAATAGACCAATATCTAATACTCTACAAATAATATATAGGAATAATCTATTTTTTCCTATTATCATTTGCATGAACTTTATTTAATGAATATGAATGTATTTTAACATGATGTTTTTATCATTTTTTTCTGAACAGTTTGCTTACTGCATTGAAAAATAAATTTAGAAGCATGCTTAATTTGCTTTGAACAAAAAATAAAAGAGAATTCATACCTTTAGAGGAAGAATAAACATGTATGACTGTTCTCATGTTATTAAGGATGCTACGAAAGTTTAGTTCATGTTAGTCTGATAAAATCAAATGCATAACACCTTAACTTCCTGAATCATTTGTGATATGTAGTTCCCGACTTTACCCATATTCCTTAAATATAGCTACTGTTTTGGCAATAACATCATCCATCATTTCTTTTTCTTTTTTTTAAAATTAGGTATTTGTTTCAGTTACATTTCCAATGCTATCCCAAAAGTCCCCCATACCCTTCCCCCACTCCCCTACCCCACCTACTCCCACTTCTTGGCCCTGGCGTTCTCCTGTACTGAGGCATATAAAGTTTGCACGACCAATGGGCCTCTCTTTCCACTGATGGCCGACTAAGCCATCTTCTAATATATATGCGGCTAGAGACACGAGCTCCAGGGGATACTGGTTAGTTCACATTGTTGTTCCAACTATAGGGTTGCAGATCCGTTTAGCTCCTTGGGTACTTTCTCTAGCTCCTCCATTGGGGACCCTGTGATCCATCCAATAGATGACTTTGAGCATCCACTTCTGTGTTTGCTGGGCCCCAACATAGTCTCACAAGAGACAGCTATATCAGGGTCCTTTCAGCAAAATCTTGCTAGTGTATGCAATTGTGTCAGCATTTGGAGGCTGATTATGGGATCGATCCCCGGATATGGCAGTCTCTAGATGGTCCATCCTTTCGTCTCAGCTCCAAACTGTGTCTCTGTAACTCCTTCAATGGGTATTTTATTCCCAATTCTAAGAAGGGGCAAAATGTCCGAACCTTGGACTTCGTTCTTGAGTTTCATGTGTTTTGCAAATTGTATCTTATATCTTGGGTATTCTAAGTTTCTGTGCTAATATTACTTATCAGTGAGTACATATTGTGTGAGTTCTTTTGTGATTGGGTTACCTCACTCAAGATGATGCCCTGCAGGTCCATCCATTTGCTTAGAAATTTCATAAATTCATTCTTTTTAATAGCTGAGTAGTACTCCATTGTGTAAATGTACCACATTTTCTGTATCCATTCCTCTGTTGAGGGGTATTTGGGTTCTTTCCAGCTTCTGGCTACTATATATAAGGCTTCTATGAACATAGTGGAACGTGTGTCCTTCTTACTGGTTGGGACATATTCTCGATATATGACCAGGAGAGGTATTGCAGGATCCTCTAGTAGTACTATGTCCAATTTTCTGAGGAATCGCCAGACTGATTTCCAGAGTGGTTGTACAAGCCTGCAATCCCACCAACAGTGGAGGAGTATTCCTCTTTCTCCACATCCTCACTAGCATCTGCTGTCACCTGAATTTTTTATCTTAGCCATTCTGACTGGTGTGAGGTGGAATCTCAGGGTTGTTTTGATTTGCATTTCCCTGATGATTAAGGATGCTGAACATTTTTTCAGGTACTTCTCAGCCATCCGTTATTCCTCAGGTGAGAATTCTTTGTTTAGCTCTGAGCCCCATTTTTTAATGGGGTTATTTGATTTTCTGGAGTCCACCTTCTTGAGTTCTTTATATATATTGGATATTAGTCCCCTATCTGATTTAGAATAGGTAAAGATCCTATTCCAATTTCTTAAGTACAGTTTTTACATTAAGACAGTGGATTTACTTATTTCTTGTGAAATATAAGTTTATTGACTGGGCTCAATGTCTCATGACTGTAATCCCAACACTTGATTAACAGAGACAGTAGGGTTGTTAAAAACTTGAACACAACCTAGCACATAGTTTCAGGCCGGCTTGGTTACCATAACAAGACACCTTAAAATTCACATGAATAAAATTATTATGTAATTTCTTACAATATAGGAACAGTTTTTTTCTAGGTAAAATAATTTATGTATAGTCTTTAAACTTATCTTTAACATAAGTTAAGTTGTTGATTAAACTACATTTCCCTCAAATTAAGACACAAATTATAACTAAAATTAGCCAGTATGCTTTTGGAACATTCTTTCTTTCGACATGTCTAGAGATCTCAAAATGGAAGAGACTATATGGAGTAGAATTGAAATTCTGTGTATTTTGTATTTTCAATTTTGTATATCTTCTTTTACAACCATCAACAATATTTGATTACACATCATATAACAAGATAAATATATTACATATAAATATACATAGACATAGAATATAGATGGAAAACTACTTAAAATATTCATCAAAAGAATATGTTTGCTACAATTCAATTTTTAAAACAAAAATTTGGTTTTCAGAATATATACATATATATTCACTAGAACAAATTACATATATATTCATATATATATATCATAGACAAATGAGATAGCACAGTGATTGCATGCTCACTGTTCTTGAGTCTCACCACCCATGTCAGGGGTCTCTCAACGGCCTTTACCTTCACCTCTAGGGAATTCGAAGCTCTTTACTGGCGTCCATAGGTACCTGAGCACACTTTCACAAAATAACAGATGTGTGTGTATGGCTCACATGCACACACATACATAAATACATAATATTTTTAAAATACATGAATATTAATAAGAGATATATTGCTTACAAAGATGGAATCGCAATGTGATTGCCATTATTATAAGTAATAAATTTTAAGGTTCTTTAAAGGCTCCAACATAAAAAAAAACTCATAGTGCTTCGTTTGGTTTTGTTTGGTTTTGTTTTTTGGTTTCTTTCTATTATTTGTTTATTATTTTTCAGCTAGGGGATACATTTTGATAATTGTAGTAGATACTTACTAGAAAATTGAAAATTCACGACCATAACTGAAAAAAAAATTGACCGATGAACCAGATTAAAAAGCAATTAAAGTGATAATTACATAATCTGCTTATGATTATTTCTTCCAGTGTGACCATAGGTAGAAAGGCTCAGTGCATACAACTATTACATTTTTCCTACAAATTCCTTGTGATTACTAATAAACTTACAAAAATATGCATACTCCACTAAGGTCTTTGGCAAAAGAATGATGTAAAGTTGATAAAAAATTTTAAGAATATTGAGTAACACCAAGTTAGTATTCATGAAAACATAATTATAAAGTCATTCAGGAAATTGGGCTTTTCCATCTTTGTAAATGCTTTTTCATATAAAAATATAAGGTATAGCCAGGTGTGGTGGTGCATGCCTTTAATCCCAGGACTCAGGAGGCAGAGGCAGGTCTACAAAGTGAGTCCCAGGACAGCCAGGGCTATACGGAGAAACCCTGTCTTGAAAAACATATAGATAGATAGATAGATAGATAGATAGATAGATAGATAGATAGATAGATAGATAGGTAGGTAGATAGATAGATAGATAGATAGAGATGATATAGATACCATATATCTATATATCTATAGATATAGATATATTGATATATTGTATGTTATATCTTGGAACATAAGACAGGAAGACATCTCTCTCTCAGTGCTTTTTAGTTTTTTCTTTCATATATATATTAAGAAACACACTATTTGCGGATACAAGGACTTTTCAATTTAGACAATTGCAGAATATATTGCATACCAATGAGCAACTTTTATTTAAAATAAAATATGAGATATTCCATCACATATTTTGCAAAGATTTACTATCAAGCATCAAAAGATAGTTCTCCTTGAGATTTAAAATAATGAATTTCTAACAATCTTCTAATATAATGAATTCAAATCACATCACATTTTGCTTTCAGAACTATCTGGTGCATGAGACTTTTTTTTTCCTGTCCCTTTATGCATGTTACCAAATTAAATGGTAGAATTCAGTAATAACTAGGAATTGCACGTGAATATAATAGTAGGAAGGAAAATACTGGTATATTCACTCATCAAATATTTATTCATACCTATGAGGTACACAGCACTGTACTCTATCCTGTGCACATCATAGCTGGACACAGAGACAAGTGAAACATTAGCAGAAAAGAGTTCATTGGGACAGAAGATGGAAGGAGCAGGAGATAGGCTTTGGGGAAAACATGATACCAATATCATTGAGCTTGACGTTGATGAAGAGAAATTGGGGTGGGGGTCATGAATCAGGAAAGCTTTAGTAGTGCAGGAGTAGGAGAACCTACTGTTTAAAACAGCAGTAACAGGTTTATTCAAGCATAGATGAGAAAATAGAGTACAAAACACTAAGGAAAATAAGGAACCAATTTTATGGTACATATTTTTATTGATGGGGTTTTGCTTTAAGTTTAGGACCTCTCCAAAATTGAAAATTATTGTGGAATGTAAATTATGAGAGGTAAATGAAAACTCAATTCCTATCCTAATGTAGGAATATGGTATTTTTGCTACGAATTATACTAGTCTTATGATGAAATGGCTCTCAGAATGGGTTTGTAAGCATCTGCTTCATACAGCAGTAGATCATTTCTGTAGAAAAAGCCCCTTGTTGAAATCCATAAGGTGTTTGAACAAGGGACCCCATATTTCCATGAAAAATAGTTCATAAATCAACTTTTGTAGAACATAAGCGTCTCTACTTTGTGGAGACCTTGAATAATCTTAGAGATGTAGCATAGCCAAATTCTCTTTGATGTGAACTTCAATGAGAACATTTGTCTGAAACCTAATAAAGGGAATTAGTCTTAAATACACTAGATGATTTGTTTTTTCTATGTTCTAACAGTTCAGAACTTTGAAATTTTTCAGTTTTTCAATGAATGAGACCTTATAGGCTGGAAGCCCTATAATTAATGCAGTTGTCTTTAGGTCAGAGTCAAAATAAAGACATAAAGACATATGAAATACAAGATAGGACTCAGAGAGGCTACCTGTATCTGTTCACTTATATGTGAATACTAATTCTTAAAGTAAAAAACAAAATTGAAAACAAAATTTAGTTTTTGGTATATTATAAGACACCATTTAATTTCTTAATTACCTCATATTTTGTTTTTCACAAATTACATATATTATATTCTGGAAAAATGGACAGAGCTTTGTTAGGAAACTCTTTATAATGTCATCACTTTACAACTTTTTGTACTGTTGGGCAAGACTAGAAGGACAATAACAGATAAATTGAATAAATCATGAAAATATAAATGAAAAAAATAGGAGAACTGCTTCCATCAGTTTTGAACAGATGTCTGTCATTTATCGAAACAGTTTTATTTCTTCTTTGGCATGCTAGTATTTCTCTTGTGATGCTTACAGTTTTACAGCTGTGACAAATGTAAGCAGGCAAAAGAGAAAATGTGAAGGAAAATATTTTGGCTGAGAATCTAGAAACAGAAGTGTTCTGATGAGGTATTCACATTTTTCCTGTATGCTACTATTTTATCAAACACTAAGATGTTACTATAGAAGATCTTTCAGTATCTTAGGTGACATATAGAGATTGTTGATTCTGTGCTTATTAAAACTAGATCATGTGTAAGACCCTTTAACACTATCCACAATTAGTAAATCAAATATGTACCATGAAAAAATTTCCAACATACACTCTTTGTTGAAATGTCTAGTATGACCACAGAAGTTTATTAAACATATGGAATGCCTAAATCCATTAACTGCCAGTAGTGTGTGTGTGTGTGTGTGTGTGTATGTAAAATTGTGGGACATGTTTCATGATTATATTTATACATTTTTCTCACTGACAAACTAGAGGATGTTGTTATACATTTTCATTATTCATAGTTCTGCTATTGCAAATGACATATTTATTCTGTACATATTTTTATATTTATTATATTTTCAAATTGTTTAATTTTTATAGAAATCTGGATTTTTAATGTATTTATGTTTGGGGAAATATTAAAAAGTGAACACACCCAGTTTCTGCTGTGACAGACCACACTCAATGCTCCTGCCAGCCCACCAACTTTCTGCAGCTAGCCCCCTGTAGCATCTGGTTCGCTTGTCCTGTGAAGCACTAGTTCCCTCTAACTTTAATCCTCTGTAACCAGAGGTCCCACATTCCAGTAACCACATAGATCTGCCATCCTCACAATTTGATAACACAATACTCAGTAACGCTGTAAAATCAGACTCTTAATGCTTAATTAACTGATCGGATTTATGTATCAATAATATCCCAATTTACAAGATGCCCACACAATAATTTCAGAGCCAATTAATAATAAAAGCTTAATCCCAATATTTCTAACTTGTGAAATCATAGCTACTTGTGGCTAGAAAACACCACGCAGATGGGTACAGGTCTGCCCATGGTTATTCTCCTCTCAGAAGCTCTCTCTTCTGTGACTCTTAGTGCCGCTTCCCTTTGCCCTGTCCAACCACTGCCCTAATGTTATTGGAGAGTGAAAATCCTGCAGCTTACTTATATGACACTAATTAGTATATTATTTTTACTGTGTTATTCAGCTTCTATTAAAGAATATATAATGTCTTGGTATTGACAGAGTCTAGTTATTTGTCCTTTCTGTGTGATGTCATTTTTGTTCTCCACAAATATTTTTTATCTTATTCTTTTAAATGTAAATGTTAACTTTGGATTTAAGTAATTATTTTTTTTTTAGTATTGATTACTAACGTATATGGTATGAAGTTGGTATTCTTTTTACTTTCTTGTTCTATAAGGAAAAATGAGTTGCAAAGGCACCATGTTGTAGTTCATTCATTATTCTTAAGTCATGCATTATGGCGACAGTAGTGACATAAACCAATTTTCCAAAAGGTTTCTATCTTTGCTCACTCTTAAATATTCATTAATTTGGGAGCATAGGCATTGTGATTATAAAAAGATAAAGAAATATAAGAATATGTTCTAAGATGGTATGGTGAGGTGTGGGGGAAGGGGTTGCTTCTGTGGGCCCATGCAAAGGCATCCCTTCCCCCTTAGGGACCAGCTACACAATGGTATGGTATAGAATAGAGTTTATTTAGGGCATGAGGAGGGGAGTTAAGAGGGTAGCAGAGGCAGAGAAAGGCAGAGAGAAGGAAAGGGTAGAGAAGTAGAAGCTGGCAATGACCATGTGGAGAGAGGGGGAAAAGGAACAGGGAGAGAGGGGTAGCAGGGACAAGAGGCAAGAATATAAGAGTAAGAGAGATAAGAGAGAGAAAAGGGGACAAGCAGCCCCTTTTATAGTGGGCTAAGCCTACCTGCTATTGCCAGGTAACTGTGGGAATAAGGATACCTGTCTGCTGCCAGGTAACTGTGGGGGTGGAGTCCAGACAGACTACCAACAATAGGTTAAAGTGGTCTCTTTTTTAATTTTAAAATAAATGTTGATGTACCTGATATGCTTAAGGTAATCTTCCTTGAAATAGTAATTTTAGAAACATCTTGGCTTTGGTAGCTCCTTGTACTTTTGCCCTATTTAAAGTCTATTTGGAATTTAGAATAAAAAATTTTAAATTAGTAAATATTTTTACAATCTTAAAATTCCTTATCCATTAAGATTGTACTCACATTTAGTTAATGTCTTCAAAATATGTTGTTGTTTGATACCTTTAAGTATTTATTCTTATTTCTTTTTTGACAATTTGATACATACACACAAGGTATTTTGATCACATCCACTACTTACTCTTCCTTTCCAACTCAAGGAACTTGAATCACATCTTCCAACATTTTACCTTCTCTTATAAAGTTATTAGAGTGTTCATTCATTCATTCATTCATTATTTCAATTCATTGAGTCTAATTATTGCTGCCACTATATGTCAGGGCATAGTCACATTTCGACAGGTGCACAAAGAATCTATTAGCAGCTAGACTCTTTTTGTTTTGTTTTGTTTCTTTATAGCCCTGGCTGTCCTTGAACTCATTTGGAGACCAGGCTGGCCTCGAACTCAGAAATCTGCCTGCCTCTGCCTCCCAAGTGCTGAGATTAAAGGCATTCACCACCATGCCCGGCACAGCAGCTAGACTCTTAAAGAGCTAGAGAAAGTACCCAAGGAGCTGAAGGGGTCTGGGACCCTATAGGAGGAACAGCAATATAAACTAACCAGTACCCCCTGAGCTTGTGTCTCTAGCTGCATTTGTAGCAGAAGATGGCCTAGTCAGCCATCATTGGGAGGAGAGGCCCTTGGTCTTGCAAATATTATTTATATTTATTAATATTAGTATATTCCTAATACAGGGGAATGCCAGGGAAAGGAAGCAGGAGTGGGTGGTTTGGGAAGCAGGACAGGGGGAAGGTATAGGGGACTTTTGGGATAGCATTTGAATTGTAAATGAAGAAAATATCTAATAAACAATTGTTTAAATAAAATTTAAAAAATAGTAGTGATTTTCTCTTCCCAGCAGTTCCAACGAAATATAGTTCTCTGTGACAGATGGCAATCCAGTATCACATCCTCAGTTGATGTTGGAATACATAATTGGATTATTCATTCATTGACTTTTTGTAGATAATTGGAGTTTCTATAAGTTAATGTATGCAGCAGTCATATCACATCCAGAGGGCAGAATTAAGCAGCACTCCTCCATACCTCTTGGTATCACTTCATTTATGTTCCCCGAATTTGAGAGAGTTTGATACAGTATCCCATCTATACTTAGCATTGAAAGTTCCTTATTTTTAAGTTTCCATCAAAATATGTCTCTGAGTGAAGCACTGTCTTCTTCCATAATGAGCTTCACTGACCAAATTGAGAATATCAAGAACCTAAGAATATAAACATGAATATTTAAAGGTCTTTTGGTAACACGACTATTTAGGATGAAACACCAACAAGTTTTTTTCCTAGAGCCTATAAGTTTCTTTGACATGGATTTTTATTACATTTCTATTGCCTGACATGAGTTTTATCTAGTAGAGTCAGTCTCAAGACCAAACAGAAAACAATTGGCTACCTGCATAAACACTTTTGTTACCCTTGCACCAGTGAGCATATGTTAACTGACATGCTGGTGTTGCGCTATGCAAAACCTAGTGGCAGATAAGATCACTGGTGTCTTGTTTTATGCAACAGCTTGTGTAGCCCTTCTAATATTATGAAAGTAAGTGATCAAGTAAGGTGTCCTATGAAGTGAGCTCAAATATAATTTCTCTGTGCCATGCAACCAAACTGTTTGCAAGTTGGAAAGAACAATGTAGACAAAATAATCCTGTGAAAAGAGAATTTTTTCCACACCTAATTTCAAAATATAGTACAAAGCCATAGTAACAAAAGTTTTTTATAACACTGTTACAAAAACATAAGCATAAATCAGTTGAAACATCGCTATATCCATATATAACAACAAAAACCTGATGTCAAAAACATACATTGGAGATAATACATAATCTTCAACAAATTTTACCAGAAACCTGGATTCCAATTTTTAAAAATACAGAGTAGAAGATGAAATGGTTAATGTTGTCTTGACAGATGTCTCGTATTTAATATTACCTAAGATCTACACCCCATCCTCAGGTTATATTTGTGAGGGTGTTTACTTGACTTCAATAACAGTTACAGGTATCAAAATGTTTGAGGGATAAGCAGTACTGCTTGTGCCTCTCACATTCATTCCCTGCTGGTCAGCACATCAACCATATTTCTATCACTGTTGTTCCCATCCTTTGCTAACAGTGGGATATGGTTTCTCTGGTCTTTCAGTGTGGAAAAGAAACTAGCTCTCCAGGAACCCTCCAGTCCATCATTGTCAGAGTGGAAAGTCCAAGGATCCATTCAGCCTTTGGATTGGGCAGCTACTGGTTTCCAGCCTTTGGTACACAGACAGCCAGTTAAGTCAATCTAACACATTCTTATTATAACAAATAAAATAAAGTCATATAAAATAAACTGTATAAAATCAAAGAAACAGGATTGTTAACTCTAACCATGAGTAAAAGTTCTAAATCGATCAAGAACACTCACAATACATCTGATGCTCTGAAACAACTAAAGAAAACAAATGGGAAACATATTTAAATACTTTTATCTACCAAAATATTCATTCCTTCTTTTGAAAACTGACTTTCATGCGTAAATATTTTTATGACAATAATAAATTTTATTCCTATAGCGATGCTATAAATAATTACCTAATTATTTATTTCAAATTACATTCAGTAGATTTTTCTGGTGTCTATAAAGGTTTCCTTTATTTCCTCTAATGAAGTGGTGAGATGAGAGCTACACCCAACTGTGTATTCACAGGGCTTGGACTGATCCCAGAGCTGTTTTTACCTCTATTGTAACTAGCCCTAGTTCTGGGCCTGAAAGTGTCTATTCTCCATAAGATCTAACCTTACAAGATGACTGATTCAATCCGACTTCACTTGACCTCTCACTGAATTGCTCTGCTTGGCTCCATACTAAGTTTTGCAATATGAAGTGGGGGATTTTTTGCTTTCATTGGAGACCCAGGTGTGTCACATGATTATTTCTGGAAACTGTCTTATGATAGAATGTTTTGCTGAAGCAGACGTGAGGGGTTGTTTTGCTGAGAACAAATATGATGTTTTTCTGGAAACTGTCTGGTTGAAGGGCATATGATGTTTTGTGATGTGGACCCTTGACAGGACAAGTGATTTTACTCAGAAACTGTGCTTATAAAGGGGGAAGGCCTATCCCTCATCCCACCCCACCCCCACCCCCACCAGTCAACTCTTGGTGCCTGGAGCCATTCTTCAGGCTTCTTGATGTATTGTTGCCAAGTTGTTAGCACTGGTCTGCCAGTTCCATGGGTAGTCAGCTATCTCAGGAACATCTCAGGAAGACAGGTTCAGCCTCTCAGCAGGTAGCAGTGTCTTGGTGAGAGCAGTGGCAGGTGACAGAACAATAGAGCCATCTAGGTCAGAAGGCTCCACCCTAGGTAATCTCCTTCTTAGTGGCATCAAGGTCAAAGTCTGGATCAGCCTGCTTCAGGCTGGGGGGGCCTACATATACACATAATCCAAAAGACAGTGGATGACACTATGGCATTGGCTCACATTGCTGACCTTTGTTGTACATCAATGACACTGTTCTTAGCTGAGGAAACTATTGCATTGGTTTCCCTCTTGCTTTCTTTGCTGATCTTCACTTGACAGGAATTCTTAAAGAGAAGTATACCAAAGAACTTCGGGTGGTGTTCTGGCTGTTTCTTGCTGCTTCATTAAACTCATGTTGATAAGCAATCAGCAGAGCCTTGTGGTTTCTTCTGGTTCAAGTAGCTGCTGCTGATTCTTGTTTAGTGGTTTTCTAGTGGTAGACTGGACTGCAGACAACAAAGATTGGAATCTTCCCCAAGAAACTGCTTAACAGGTACACATTCACCTTGTCCTAGCCATTTTCCTCCCCTGCCTTTGGTGACCAAGCTATATGGGAGTTTGAAGCCTTTAAGAACCACTATCAGAGTAGGTTTTAAAAAAATATAAGTCTATAGTGTTCTATTCTGCTGGCTTCTTCTCATTTTCTGGCTTGTTCTGTCTTTACCTATTTCCAGCTTGTTCTTTCTGCACCCAGTCTCTACAAAACTGTCCCAGTAAACTGTCATACAAACATACCACATTACTCCTTTTTTCTCTTCCCTTTGTTTTAAATAGCCCCTCTTCCTCTTCTGATCTCATGTAAGTTGAATGTATCCTATTTCTGACTAATTTTGTCAAATCATTCCTTGCTGTCTAAATTAGAATTTACTTAAGAATATAACTACTTTTTTTTTTCAAACCAACCTTACCTTTCTTGGTAGGGATTAAAGTTGCATACTAAGGGCATATCTGTATTCCAGCCAGATCATACTGTAATCCAGGACATGTTTACTTCCTGGATAATATCTTTGGTTGTGATCCTTTGTTGGGAGCATATTGCTGGATTGAAATTTCTCTACAGGTGTCTAACATAAAATGTGGTGATACATTCTTTCAGCTCTTATGTGAACAATTGCAGTAAGAAAAAGAACACAGCACCACATTTAAAATTTGATTTATGGTAAATCTAGAAATATATACTAATAACAATTGATAGACAGATATTCTATGGTTTATATAATTCATGTATCATCCTCTTGGTGCACAAAATATCTCAGATGTTTATGTTTTAGATGAGGACATAAGGCCTTAAATCTATTCTAGACAATAAACTCATTTTCTCAATCCTATGGATTCTTGAACATCAACTCTGTGAAAACACTGGAAAATGTTGGATCTCCAAAGTTCTGGTTGGAGATCTCTGCCTATATGGGAATATTACATGGATATTTTCTTGAGCATTTTTTTCCTCAGGTTGTTGTGTAGGAAAGAATACATGCTTGTAAAATATTGGCCTAGAGTCTAGAGTCTCTTCATTTTCTTATTCTCAAAGGCACTTCTCTTTTTGGACCACACAATTGTTCCATGTGTGTGAATGTTAGCCTAGCATTAATTATTTCATTAACAACTTCATTTGTATAGTATACAGTAAATCTGCTGAATTGAATGACATTGGTATCATCTTTGTTGTCTTCTTTTCCTTTTTCTTCTCTTTCTTTCTTTGTTTCTTTCTTTCTTTCTTTGTTTCTTTCTTTCTTTCTTTCTTTCTTTCTTTCTTCTTCTTCTTCTTCCTCTTCTTATTCCTCTTCCTCTTCCTCTCCTCCTCCTCGTCCTCCTCATCCTCCTCCTTCTTCTTCATTTTCATCTTCATGCTATTGTTCTTCTAAAATGCAGAAATCAGGAAACAAGGGACCTATAAACACGCATTGCTTATAAACCAAATAGTGTTTGGAAGACTAGAAAACTTAAACTAAATGTACAGTTTGGTGATTTTTTATTGTTGTTGTTGTTATTGTTGCTCTTGGTGGTGGTGGTTGTCCAGTGGATTCAGATGAGTTACTAGATTAGAGCCTCAGTTGCTTTGAAATAAGCTCAAGTATCCACATATGTCTCTGATTGTTCCTTTAATAAGTCAGTCATAGCCAATAGTTTCGAATCTATTTTGATTTGCATTTGCATTTGTCACAGTTTTAACATAAGTCTCAGTGGGTTAATCATCTTTTGCTACTAGAAGCTATGGGCCCATCATGTTTCCAGTCTCACACTAAACCTCCTTTTATTGTTTCCATTATATCCTGCAATAAATCCTTTGAGGTTACATCAAAACCCTTAACAAAGTCAGGAGTGTTTGTCACTGCAGTGACCTCAACAGAAACATATCGCTATGTTCCCACTTATGGTAGATAAGTTAACATTCACAATTTATATGTCAGAACACTGAATTGGGGGGTGGGGTGGGCATTGGAAATCTATACTTTTCTTCTCATATTAGAAAATGAAATGTTTATAAGTGCATGATATAAGGTAATTTAAATTAGCTCACCATAAAAGTTTAGTTTTACCGTTTTTATATTGTAATTCAGTTGATAGAAATGACTTTTCAAAAAAATAAGACCTCCCTAGAGTATTATGCTTATATCCATAGATACTAGGTCAGCCTTTCCTTTCTAAGTAATTAATTCTCTTCTGACTTCACTTCTCTGAATCATACATCTTATTTTTCTCTTAGATCTAATGCAAATTTCCCAATAACTTTCAATAATATCCATGTTTTTACATTTGCCATTTTCTCATTATTTAATGCATTTAATACTTTTTATTTTATTACAGTCTTTTCTTTAAAATATGGTCTAGTCATATCACCTTTCTTCCCACCAATGAAATCTAAAGTTTTGAAGTTAAATTGTGCAGTACTTCCCTGTTGCTTATAGAATAAAAGCAAACCACTTGAAATTGGTTGGTAGGGCTCAGCCTGGACTGCATAGTCTGTAATAGTGCTCACTGGAGTGCTGTGGTGTGATTAAGCTCTTGGATCCCCACTGGACTGAATGTTTCACAATGCTGAAAGCACACTTGCTCTAGGTCACTATTGAATTTCCAGTGACTAGCACAGCTTGTGACAAAACATGTCCAATTTGCTGAATAAAGGATTAACAGGCTTTTAGAATCAGGTCTTTCTTTTCAATAGTTTCTCTTTTTATCTAAACACACACATACAACACGCTGCATTTGAGAACTCATGTGTTGAACTGTTCGTGGTTTACCAACTGATTTTTCTATGCTCTTGTATATTATCATCTTCAGAGAGTTCAAACCTAGCCGCTCATAGTCGTTCATCTTGCTGAGTGAATGAGCAATAATTGAATCTATAGACACTGTATTAAATGTTCCTAGTCTACATTGTGTGCATGTGTGTGGGTGTAACAAAAACCTAAGAAAACACAACCAAGAATATGCAATTATTTACAGAAAATTGCTTGTAAAGCTTTCAAACTTGGAATAAAGTTTCATTTAAACACACATACACACAAAAGAATTAGTACTTTGAAGTTACCAATTTGTTGTAGATAAATAATTCTGTAATTTATAAGTCCTGGTGAAAAGCTAGCAGTTTTTCTATAGAATTTCCAAAGAGACAGTTGGAGTTCTAACAAAATGTTCTGTAGTCTCTGCCACCCAGTGTCACAGTTTCTCTTAACCAGACTCAATTAACAGCAATTGTAGGCTGAGGTTATCACTCTGATATGAGACAGTTTCATACTTTCACCCTCCTTTCCATGTGGAGCACAGTCCCATCCACTTGCATGGGCTTTCTGTCCCATGCATCTATCCTTCCATCTCTACAGTCTTCCATCTCTAAGGCATACATTCCTTTTTTTAATCATTTACAAGCACTTTTACTTGCATCCGGTTCATCTAGATGAATATCCACTAACCCACGGGCTACCCCATTTATTGACACCATCCAAAAGTCACTACAAATGGTAGCTGGATTAGAGTTGGACAAAGGGAAAAAACCTGTAGACAGAGGGTCATATCATACTATGGTACTGCTGAGGAGGAAATCTTATTGCAGAAATCAGAAAGAATGCTTTGAAATATTCAGAATGCAATCAGCAAACACCAAGACAAACTGGTCAAACTATAGCTTGCTACGAAAGTATTGGTAAATTCTAGGGTATTCAAAAATGTTTCTTCTATAGTGTTGCTTTTGTCTGGTAAGGATTAATAGTAAACTGGTTTCAATTTAAATTATCTCCATAGTGTAACTGCATACTAATTAAGGTAAAAATGTTGACTACACAGTTTCCTAGTCTGCAAGACTGAACATAAAAAGGAATTCTATGGGGATCATTTTATGAGAAAACTAATGTGGTAAGACGTAAGCAGACTGCATGCCCAAGGTCCACTGAAATCATGTGGTTTGACTGGCAGATAAGTCAAGGAAAAGTGATTCAAGTATAGGAATCATGTTTAATTTTTAAAATTTAATTACTGCAAACTCAAACATAAAAGCTGTATTGATTTTTGGTCATTTGTTGTTCTGGTATGTTTCCTCAGACATCCATCATATGCATAGCCGATTAGAATTTTATATAGATGAGTAAATAAATGTAGTAATTAAAAGATATATTTGAAATATATATATAATTTTATTATATATACATATAATTTTAGTATTTTTACATATAATTTTAGTATTTTTACATAAAAATAATACAAAGCTACTCTTGTGTATATATACATATATGAAAGTTGTAGTTACTTTTCTTTTCTCAGAACACTGAACTAAGGCAACATGGATAGTTTCTTTAAGGCTACATGTTAGCACAAATTCCAAGCTAGTTTAGTGAAAGGGCCTTGCAAAGGAGAATTAATGAAGACTCCAGATCAACTTTAGCTGTTTTCGGTAGAGCGTCTTGAGTTGATTCCACCCCAGTGATTTTCAAAACAAACCAGAGACAAATAAATAGTGGGATGTATATCAAGATAATGTGCCTAATCACAGAATTACTCAAAATATATTGTTTATTGAATCATTCACATAAATGTAGAATGTATAGTAATTTGAAAACATAATAAACACAGAGAAAACAATAATAATTATGTCATTCTTCAAATAATTGTGTTACATATAACAATTTAAATTGAATATTCAATGATCTAGCTTGATAAATTATATTTATTTGCTTTCTAATTACAATTAGTATTTTTCAAGAGCACAATTCAGGGTTCCATGTATTATTACAGAAAGATGCAATTCTTGCAATAGATTTTCTGCACTAAAATTTAAGTTCATCTATAAAACTTGTCAACAAATATATTCTTTAAATCAACAGATATTCATTAGTTTGCATACTTAGAGAGGAGAGATTTATTTAAAAGATATGGAAGAACTGTGAGTTGCAATTTTAAATATTAGATACTGTATAATACTATATCATTTAATACATTTCATAGAAGCTGTTGAAACATGGAAATACCGTGCAGTCAAAAATAATTAAATGACATAGGACAAATTGTTTCTTTTATCAGAAAACTGAACAGAGCCTATAGTTTTAAAAGAGAAAAGAAATCAAAAGGGTTTTATTTGAAAAGATATTAACATGGATTTCATCCATGAATTTATTATATGCCATTCAAGATACCAACCATACAAATAAATCAGTCAAACTGGATCATATATAGTAATTAAGCATTTGAAACCCTTAAGAAAATAGAATGGCAGGACAGAAGGACAGAGAGTAGGTAAAGAATAATAAAGTAAGGCATAATATGATAGAGTACACTGGAGGAAGACAAGGTCCTAGATTATTTGGTTTCTTAATAAGGATGGCACAGACACTGGGTACGCTATTCAGTCTTCCAAGGGAGATGACTTTCATATCACATATGATGAAATGGAAAGGAGATGAAAGAGCGAGTATGAGAATATAACACAGGTTCCAGATCAGAATGACCGATACTCAATGGAGCCTGATGAAGAGAAAATAGGGTGTTTGAGACATAATATGGAACCCTAAGTGTCAAAATTGGCTGAAAGGAACCTATTGGACAAAGGATATTAAGTAGGAACGATTACTGAAGGACAGTATACTGTTGTTTATCTGACATGGAAGAAATGAATAACTTTTATATGATTTGTAAATTAGGAAATATTTCTTTCAGCTTTGTTCTTCAACTTTCTAGTCACACATTTAAAAGGAGGCATACAATGTATATTAAGAGAAGGTAGGAACTGAATTATAAATTTTCTCCTTCCTGGAGTCAGTTGAACCAGTGAAATACATAAGGACAAAAATAAGATATTCTCATGACTTAAGAGTAAAACCATAAGCCATTTTAAAAGTTTCAAATATCTGAAAAACTGCTACAGGGATCAAGATGAGCATCAGAGAAAATAGGTCTGATACTAACAAGTTGGTTGTTGGTGAAAGTTACAGAAAGACATAATAGCACAATGCAGACAAAATTCATAAATAGCGTAGATTCATTATTCTTAATTATAGCACTTTGAACAGAATATATTAAAACTAATCAACATGACAAGAACACAAAACCAAAATTAAACCTAGGAAGCTTCTTAAATGATAATTTATGAAACAGTTGAATTACTTGATGTTAAATATTAATCAATAGTCATATAAGGGCTGTGAGATATTTGAGGGTTCTGCTGTACTTGGCTTTTCTCAAGTAATTTAAAATTTTCTACTTAAATATTTACTACATACTGAGAATAAATTACACTGCTAAATAATATACAACTTAGTCAAGTTCTAATGCCAAGTAAATATAGAGTACATTTTCCTTAAGAAACATAAAAGATACTTTTTTTCAAATCTCTAAACCGTCTAACTCAAATAATTATTGTCATTCTCTGTATCTCAGAGCCATAGTATCCAAGAGTTTAGGTCTACCAAATGCAGCATATTCAGTCTACTCTGGAATATGGCTAGTGCCTCTATAACTACATAATATCAACAGAAAAATACATGTACACCATATTAAGGTCTTCTTTGGATACTTCTTCAATAATTCAGTTTACATAATTACCTCAAAGCATTTCAAGGTTAGAGAACAGACAACTTTCAGTTTTGACTCGCATCATGGCCTCTAGAATGTCTGACTCAGGAAACATTTTCAGCTTTCAGTGAGGAGTATGAATCTAGTTCCCTCACGGAAAAAAATTTTGATTTATGAAATTTTAGTTCTTGTTATTCTAATGTGCATTAAAACTGAAATAACATATTTATAACCCCCTTTTGCTATCAAGCTATATACAAGAGGAGAAAACTGTCAGTGTAGAAACCAACATAAATATCTAAATGCTTTATTTTTTTCAATTAGAAATTAAAGGTTGCTGAAGCTACAGCTCTGTCGTACAGTATATGCTCAGTATATTTGAGAAACTGGGTTCCTAGCCAAGGTGGTAGGCTTGTCACAGTGTCAGACATTCAATACAAATAACATTTTAATTGACATATAACATTGTATCTGCTTGTGAGATAAAATGTTATGCATTTGTGTATTTCTAGTGATCCAGCACTTGGCATTCATGCATATAATTAGTTCTGCCATTCTCATTCAGCACAATGTGAATGTGTATTCTCTTGTCTGAATGATAAAGCATATGTTTATATTTTGTGTATTTATTCCTTGTTATGTTTAGAAATGGTATAGACCCCAAAGGGCTAAACATATATTGTCTTTAGTTCCGGTGATATTGGAAGGTAGGATAAATCATTAGTAGGTGGGACAGAAGGTTTCAGATTATTCAAGGTGTGCTTTCAAGGGGAATGTGGGAAGAAGCCTTTTCCTGTCTGGTGTTCCGTTCTTGGCCCTTGTGTGGCGAGCAGCTGCACTCTGAGGCCTTTATAGAATATACTCTACAGTCCTTAGGCCTGATGCAATGGAGTCACTTCGCCATGAGCCACACCTCACAAAAGTAAAGATCTAAGAAAAACACATCATTCCTTTTTGTTAACTGGAAAAAATAAATATTTTTCACACTGATAATTTACTGATATAAGCTTCTCTACTTTAGATTGTTTCTAGATTATGAAATTTAATACAATGTAAGAACTATATAAAGAGTTCTTAGAGTATCCTATGTAGAAAACTGTATATGGCACCTATATACTTATATATGATAAGTCTGTGTACACTTACCATTTTCAAATAGGTTCAATACAAGCGGCTAAATCAAACCAGGGATATAAAACCCACTTGCACACAGTAAGAACTTGCTGTATAACATACAGTGAAACAATTTTTTTTTAAAAAAACTTGTCAACTAATTTATCTATCACTTCATTGTGAGCAGTTTTGAAACACAAAATGTATTATTATTAACAATGATCATCCTACTGTACAGTAAATAGACATGAGAATAGCAAAGCAAAACCTAATTTCCATTGTTAATTTTATATCAAGTACTTTTTATATTGCTTCAAAGTGTGAGAATTTATCTAAATGGATTGTGAAAATTTGTGTTTGAGTCTCTAATGTCTTCATTTGATAGTGGATCGTGTAAATGAATCCATTAAATTTGTTTACTTATTAACTGTATTAATTATATCATTGTATTATTATTAATTATAAAGGTGAGGCATGTATGATTGTATCCATCACTAGTGTGTTCTCAGCATGAATAAAATGAGCATT
Source organism: Mus musculus (assembly GCF_000001635.26). Taxonomy (NCBI): domain Eukaryota; kingdom Metazoa; phylum Chordata; class Mammalia; order Rodentia; family Muridae; genus Mus; species Mus musculus. Next base: position 113,449,457 of record NC_000080.6, on the reverse strand, counting down.
ATAATTGTGTGTGTGTGTTTGTACAAACAGTAACCACTTCTCTAAACTCCCCACCAGCCCTCTTCCCTCAGTTTCCAGCCTAGCCCCTTCAAAGTTTTCTACCAAGCTCCCCTTTCTCAATTTTTCAACAATTTACTCAAAAAGACCCTTCTTTCAGTTTTCCCAATACTAGCTGTTCCAAACTATAACTAGTCTTCTAGCCCATCTGCTCAGCACAGCTTCTTCTGGCTTAACTGCTCCCCAACAACATCTTCTGTGCCAATAGCTTTATCCCCTCACTCTCCTAGCCCAATCCCTTTCACAATTTCAGCTGGCTTATTTTTTTTTTTTCTATACCTATCTTCTTCACAGAAATCCATGAGGCAACTAACACAGAACTGCATAGGGCTAGCCAGTTCTAAGAGCCAACAATTTTTTTTAATCATTCTATTCATTTACATTTCAAATGATATTCCACTTCAGGGTTACCCATCCATAAACCCCTCCATCCCACCTATGCCCTCTGTCCCCTCTCCTTTGCCTCTATGAGAGTGCTCCCCCACCCACCCTACTTCTTCCACTCCACTGCTCTAGCAACCCTCTACACTGGGGCATCAAGCCTCCATAGGACCAAGGCCCTTCCCACCACTGATGTCAGACAAGGCTCTGCTACATATGTATCTATCTGGAGCCTTGGATCCCTCCATGTACATTCCTTGCTTGGTGGTCTAGTACCTGGAAGCCCTGGGTTGTCAATCAAGCTGACATTGTTCTTCCTACAGCTAACAGTTCTCAAAGGGACAATTGACTAGCAACTGAGTATTTTCTGAAGGGCCAGGGAATACAAAATAAATCACACCACAGAGATCTTTTGCAAGTGTTTTTTTGTCTTTGCTTTGTTTCTCTTTGTTTTGTATGAAGATCTCTTACTTCTGTTCCTGTGGAGATACAAATGTTCAAGAAAGAGAACAAAAATGGAAAAGGCATAGTGATCTCTGTGGGTAGAACATTACGTCTACCTTATACTATACTCTTAACAAGTTAAATGATTAACCAAAGAGCAGGAGGTGGAGAAAATCGGATTTACTACTTTCTTTTATTTTATTAGTCCTCTGAGAATTCTGTCAAATGCATTTTGATTATATGAACCCTTTCCTCAGTTCCTATCAGATTCACCCCATCTTCCAAACCCATAAAATTGTCTTTTCTTTCTCAGTCTTCATTAAAAAGTCAGGTCCAATTTGTGTTCCCCATACACTCTCAGGTGAGAGGCATTCACTAGGCTGTGGTAACCCCACAGGGTCCTAGGGCCTTAAAGGTAACTGACTCTGCCTGTCAATCATGCCCCAGCCACAGCAGTAGGTATACCTTGCCTGGTCATTTATTGTTGGAGTATGTAAGTTTCATAGCTGTGCAAGACTGGTGATTATATTTCTCCACTGGTAATAGGGGCTTCCTACACAATGAATGATAGTCACCAAAGAGGAAGCTTTCACGTGACTGACAGCTCTAGTTTTCCATGTTCTATGACTCAAGTCTAAGGTGTCATTGGCAATAAGTTCTTAGCCTCAAATTCTTAAGGGTAGCCAAAAGCATTAGAAATAGTCTGTCATACTAGGGGGTTTACAGATGCCCATTTGCCACCGTCTCCAAAACAGATAAACCACACTGGAAATTTTATTACTCATCATTAAGCTGTAAGCTATTATAGCTTGACATAATTTAAGTTCTTCAAAATTCCTTCAGAAGTTATATGGCAGAGTACTAGACACAGTACAAGTAGAGAATAAAGAATTTTTTTTTTTAAACCAAACACACAACAGGTCACTCTTTGCATTAGCAATGTCCACTAAAGGACAAAACAGTCAAGGCTTGTTTATGAATCCTATTGTGTGCTGTGTGACATTTTAAATTTTTTTTCTTCTTTTATTGGTCATTTTATTTATTTACATTTAAATGTTATCTCTCCCTTCCCAGCTTCGCTTCCACAAACCCCCTATTCACTCCCTTCCCCCTTCCTCTGCCTCTATGAGGGTGCGTCTCCACCCGTCAACCACTGCTTCAGCGCCCCAGCATTCCCTTATCCTGGGTCATCAAGCCTCCCCAGGACCAAGAGGCTTCCCTCCCGGTGATGCCAGATAAGGCAATAGTCAGCTACACATCCAGCTAGAGTGATGGGTCTCCCCATACACACCTGTTGTGTACTCTTTAGTTGTTTAATCCTTGAGAGCTTTGGGGGGGTTGGTTGGTTAATAGTGTTGTTCTTCCTATGGAGTTGCAAACTCCTTTAGCTCCTACAGTCCTTGCAGTAACTTCTCCATTTGAGTCCCCAAGTTCAGTCCAATTTTGGCTGTATATATCCACATCTATATTGGTCCAGCTCTGGCAGAGCTTCTTTGGGGACAGCTATACCAGCCTCCTGTCAATTGGAGGTCAGCATGTAGAAGAATGCAGATTGACCCATTCTTATCTCCCTGTACAAAGCTCTGTCCAAGTGGATCAAGGACCTCCACATAAAACCAGGTATGGTGTATCTAACAGAAAAACAAGTGGGGAAGAAGTTCATTGGCACAGGGGGAAATTTGCTGAACAGAACACCAATGGTTTATGCTCTAAGATCAAGAATTGACAAATGTGACCTCATAAAAATGAAAAGTTTCTGTAAGGTAAAGAATACTATAAATAGGACAAAACAGCAATCCACAGATTGAGAAAAGATCTCTACTAACCCCACATCCAATAGAGGGCTCATGAATCCAACATATACAAAGGACTCAAGAAGGTAGACTCCAGAGAACCAAATAAACCTATTAAAAATGGGGTACACAGCTAAACAGAGAATTCTCAACTGAGGAATCTCAGTTGGCTGAGAAACACCTAAGGAAATATTGAACACCTTTAGTCATCACGGAAATGCAAATCAAAACAACCCTGAGATTCCACCTCACACCAGTCAGAATGGCTAAGATCAGAAACTCAGGCTACGGTAGATGCTGGGGAGGATGTGGAGAAAGAGGAAGACTCCTCCATTGCTGGTAGGATTACAAGCTGGTACAACCACTCTGGAAATCAGTCTGGCAGTTCCTCAGAAAACTGGAAATAATTTTACCTGAGACAAAGCTATATCACTCCTGGGCATATACTCAAAAAATGCTCTAACATATAACAAGGACAAACAGCAATAGGACAAAACAACAATCCATAGATTGGGAAAAGATCTCGACTAACCCTACATCTGACATAGGGGCTCATATCGAGCATATACAAAGAACTCAAGAAGGTAGACTCCAGAGAACCAAAGAAACCTATTAAAAATAGGATACATAGCTAAAAAGAGAACTCTCAACTGAGGAATCTCAGTTGACCGAGAAGCACCTAAATAAATGTTAGGCTATGTTCATAGCAGCCTTATTTATAATAGCCAGAAGTTGGAAACAGCTCAGGTGTCCCTCAGCAGAGGAATGAATACAGACAATGTGGTACATATACACTGTGGAATACTACTCAGCAATGATTTCATGAAAAACAATGATTTCATGAAACTTGCCAGCAAATTGATGTAATTTGGCAATATTATCCTGACTGTGGTGCTGTGGGATTTTTAAGAGCAGGAGAAGGGAATGTTTTCAAGATAGAATCAGGCTTCTACCATCTTTTCTTTTTCTTTGATTCACAATGATATGAATGTTTTGCTCTTCAAGGAATTCTCCATGATGATATGTTTGCTTGTAAAAGTCCAAAAAAGATAAATAAATAAATTCAGCTGTATACCAAAACTTTCCAAACTCTCAGTAGAATGAACATTTTTTCTTTTTACTTTTGCTTTACCTGTTTGCAGTATTCATAACAGAAACAGAAAGCTGTCACTGTAAAACAAGGTTATTTTGCTCAAGTTTCTTTGTAGTTTTCTTATTTCAGGCTGCCATAACAACAGGCTACTTACTGGTTTGTTGACAACATCCATTTTTTTTTCCAGTCCTGGGAGCTGGATGTCTGAGATGAGAATAAGAGCATGATTTGGTGAGTGGAGGCTTTTTGATCAGATGCAGATTGCCACCTTCTCTTTGTAGTTTTATATAGCAGAGGAGAAAGATAAGAAAGAACTCTTTGGAATTTTCCTAAGAACACTAATTGTTCAGAGGTAGGCTGCAGTTTTATGACCTCATAAACTTAATTACTTCTTAAGGGAACACATCCTAACAATATTGTATTGGGAAGTAGAGTTTCAGTGCAAGTGTTTTGGCAATGGGAGGGGGGTGTATATCTTACCTCACAACAAAGTAAAAATTAAAGCTTTTAACTAATGCAGGATTTTGAACAGAAGACTAATATACATATAAGTGGGCTATGTGAGTTACTTCTCCTATTGATGTCATAGGACAAGACAAATAAAAACAGGAGGCTTTCTCTCTTTCACTGTTTAGGGGTTCTGTCTACCATGGGAGAAAACATGAAGCCACAAAAAAAGACTTAAAAGTAGGCTGGTCCCGGTGTATCAACACTCAGTAAGCAAGCATGAAACTTAAGCATATGTGGTGTTACTAGTCATACTTAAGACAGATCTTCCCGCCTCAGCTTGCCTCATCCACATAACTTCACACAGCTGGAACAAATGCTCGCTCCCAAGATGATTCTAGCTCCTATAAATTTAACAATATTAATCATTATGTAAGGGGTATCTGGTGTTTGATGAAAAGTCTATGCTAAAAGTATAAACACAGGCTCTAAATCTACTTAATCATTCTTAATCATACTTAATCATACTTAACTATAGTACATATGAATTTAATATATTTCATTGAATTATATTTCTACCATTAGAAATTTAAAATCTGTTAAGTTCTTAATTATACATATACATATATATATATATGAATGAATAAAAATACTTCTTTCCATCAACTTTCATAGTTACTTTATAATGAAAGGCTCATACATATTGCCTTGGAACCCTATATTGTTGTTATAACACAGTGATTAATCTGAATTGTAGCTTTCTTTTCTTCTGCTCCATTGTAGCATTTTGAACTCTAAAATTGTACATTTTTTCCCTATGTAAATATAAATGGCACCAACAATTAACAATTGAATAAGAGTATATGAACATATAAACAGTATATTCATTTGAAGGAGATTCTATAATGGATGCTTTAATTAAAAACTACTACCTTAAACAGAAAAATCTGTGGTCTTTCCAGTTGTACATTTCAATGAAACTAACTAAACATGCCAAACTATTAGACATTCCAGTTAATTTGACATCTGTTGAAAGCATAGCATAGCAAACTAAAATATGTTTCAAATATTTAACATAATGTAGATGATATAAACATTACCATAGCAAGAAACAAGAGAAGTAAGGCTAGCATTTTATTGACAAGAATGAATAGTTGACACTAATAAGGGAAATAATCAAGAAAATCAATTAGAAGCAAGCAGGGAACAACTATAACAAATAGAACTTGAAGAAAAAGGAACAGAAAATTATAATCAACTCCAAGAAAATAATGTTCATAATAATTGAAAAATATTTATGTGATTGTATCATAAGAATTTAAATATTATTCAATATTACTATTAAAATATTTTCAAAGCATATGAAAACAAAATATATATTCTACATATGCATATTCACATACAATATACATAGTATGCATACAATGCTCTCAGAACCATGAATTTTATGCTTACATATATAGCTGATATATGTTCGTATAAACATATGTACACATGTGTATGTATATAGATAAGTATCACATGTTAAGCATGTCAAAGAGCCTACTCAGCAAGAGAAATATAATGGCTTGCCTTGGTTGTACTTAAAATATTAGCATGCCCTGTGATGTAGAGGTTCATTTTATTTCTCATGTCATATAATACAAGGACATTTACATAAGTAATATTTAAATGAGTTTTTGTTAGGCAAGTGGGCTCCTGTGATGAAGAGTGTGTGAAGCATCCTTTAAAAAGAGCTTAGAGACTCCTGACTCCTCTGTAGGTTAAATTTCAATACTGAACATAGTAGATGTCCTAAGATATTCTTCAGTGGTTCATTTAACTCTGGTAGTAATGGTCACCCTTAGTGCTTTCCCATAGTTTACCTAATTATATTTTCATTTTACTGCTGAGTGGAGATTCGTTAATTTCAAAATACTTACTATAATAAGCTTTAATAGGGTGAACTACACATAAACTTTTAGTTTGGTTCTTCTCTAGAATCAGAGGAAGGAAGTATCTCAGACACATTGCCAACAAGTTGATATCCACGGAAGCTCTGATAGAGTCCATCAGTGACCTCCAAGAACTGCGTGTGACTGAAGCCTTGTACTTACTCTCATTCTCGCTCCTGTTTTCTTTCTGGGTATAAAAGGTCAGAGAGGTCTGGAGAGATGCCTCAGCCACTTTAAAATGGCTACATTCACAAACAAAAATATAAAAGGTCAGAAACGGAGAACGTATATGAAATTTTTAAATAAAACATTTTATTAATTCAATTTAATGAAAATTAATACCAAGTCAATCCATTTTAATAAAATGAACATTTAATAAATTCCATGTTCCTATTAATACTTTCATAAAATGATTATCTATATTTACAAGTACTAAAATTATACATATAATATAATATGTAATATATATATAGTGAAATTATCAAAAGCATCTGGAGAAAAGACTGTGAAATAAGTTATAAGACAAATAAATTAGATAGAATTAGGTTATATAATCCTCATCATCATAATAATTAACAAATAAAGTTTATCACATTAAAACAAAGTTATATGTTTAGCAGGTTTTTTTTTTCTTTGTAGTTTATTATAAAACAGAAAATTAACAAATGCACTTATAATAGATATCAGTTCATAATTTACTAAAATTATATTGGGTAAAAGTCAAGTCATAGCACTTGCTCAAATTTAGAACATACTCATTGTGTTCCTCCCCAATATGTAATTAGTTGCCGGTATGATAGATGTATACAATTAACACCACTCATTTTATAGGTCCCCAGGCATACACCATTCTCTCTCATAATCTGTCTCCCAATGAAAACCTTCCTAACAATCCTCTTTCTATTCATTTTCATGTTCTCTCTATGACCCACTGAGCTAAATACATTTGCTTGGAAGAACATGAATTGGGAGCTACTTGAGTCTTTTTCAATATTATATAACTCATTCTTGCTTTAGCTGTGTCATATGATAATCAACAACTCTGATCTCTGTAAAATACATACTATTCCATATGTCATGAAAATACGCATGTGCTGTGGCGTTCTATATTATTTACATTCATGTTTCTAATATATGGTACAATTTTAATAACATATCCATTTTTAAACCTGTTTTTGAAAACTTCCTTATTCTATTATTACCTTATTACTTTCACTCTCCAAAATTTGTGTTATATTTTATCTCATTATCCTTACTCTATACACTATGATATTTTCTGTGATATTCTGCTTATTAAAATATTCTATTAAATTATCTCTCAATATTGCTATCACAAGACATCACAAAATACAAGTTAGTATATTGAAAAGAGCACCTGGAATATATTTACATATTTATTCTTTCATTTGGAGAAATAAATAAATACTGATACATGCCCTAGGCTAATCACAGTATCTGACAGTATCTTTTAGCCTATATAAGCAGATTTAATTTCAAATGTGTATTTGGCAACTGCTGTCTAGTCCCACTTACTCTTTTTGCACTTGTACCCACACAACCATGCCTCTCACAAATTATGATTTCCTCTTTGTGTCTTAGAAAACTGAGTGCCCACAAAACTATGCCTACAAGTTAGACTTCTAGGCACATTGAATAGTCTATTCCCATTCTCTTGTACTATCATGTTATAAGATGATCTGATCATAGGAGGACATCTGTGAAGTCCATGAAATTATTCCCATCACATTTAGATTTTCAGTAAATGTGGCCTATTAATAGAAAAATGAAATTGTGCTATGTCATAAAAAGCATAGTTTGTATTGTTTAAACTTCATAGGTCTCATAAGGCAATTATTCACAGCAAATTCTTCAATACCTCATTAAAAATAACATGGTAATCTAACGAGACAAGTCAGAAAATGACTCACAAATTGCATACGCAGATGGTGTCCCAATGACTTCAGAAGCTTCCCACTCATCTACACTGACATCACACATATTTCTTGTAGCCCCTAAAAATCAGTGTTACTGTTGAGTGCAGCAGTCACAATCAAAATAACTTATATACCATATAACAGAAGTGGATGCTCACAGTCAGCTATTGGATGGAACACAGGGCCCGCAATGGAGGAGCTAGGGAAAGTACCCAAGGAGCTAAAGGGGTCTGCAACCCTATCGGTGGAACAACATTATGAACTAACCAGTACCCTGGAGCTCTTGACTCTAGCTGCATATGTAGCAGAAGATGGCCTAGTCGGCCATCATTAGGAAGAGAGACCCCTTGGTCTTGCAAACTTTATATGCCTCAGTACAGGGGAACGCCAGGGCCAAGAAGTGGGAGTGAGTGGGTAGAGGAGTCAGGAGGGTATGGGGGACTTTTGGGATAGCATTTGAAATGTAAATGAAGAAAATACCTAATTAAAAAATAACTTATATCCCATATAAAAGTGTCATGATAAAAAAAAATACGATTTTGTGTGATTTGTTCATGATAATACAAAATTAAGCAAAGAAGAAAAAATTCCAAAGGTTCACAGTGACTTTTGTATAGGATGCACATCTTTAGATAAAGCCTGCATCCTCTCCTTCTTCACCTGCCTTTGTACCACTCTCTGGCTATATTGTGGTTACCCTTGCCCTTACAACTGTTCAAAAACAACACTGTCTCCTTTCTCATCTAGATCTCTTTTTCTTCCTGCTCTATTTAGATGTATTCTTGTCAGTGCTTAACCAGCAAATTATGCAATGTGAGTTACACAATATAACTTAATCATTCTAAATAGAACATTTCACAAACAAGCTTTTTACTCAGTTGTTTTTTGTCAGCCCATTTTTCTTTCCTCCCATACATAATAATAAGGCCTATAAATTCTTGTAGAATATAGATAACCTTCTTGTCCTTTCTCTAGGCTATCCTTATTAATACAATTATTTAATAAATGGTTGTTTCGAAGAACAATGATGTGGAATGATGTACTGAATTATCTAACTCTCTTCTTTACATCAGGAACTCCATTCTTTTCACATGAATAAAAATATGCATGAAGTCACTGAGTATTTCCAAAAATACACATTATATAGTCACTTTGATGCACATAATAGGAAAATTGACCAAGATACATCACTAGTATTCTCATTACAAATAAAGAACACAAGGAATATTATATGTTTGGTATGTCTAGCATTTTAAGTGGTCATATTCAATATGTTCTCTCAGAAATTTATATGTATATCATGCAACAATCAGATAATTTTGTATGGATGGATAGATATATGTATATTTATGGTCTCATTACCCTTATCTATTTTGAGAGCTTATTAATTTCCATTTCTTTTTTCGTTGTTTAATTGAAATGTTAAATACAATAAATATGCATACCACTAATTTTGTTACAAATTTTACCTCATAATTCTTGGGTTAAGATTGGTGATTTACATTTTGAACACTATCTGGCGTTCACAAAGTTAGGTAAACATATATACTATACACAGTTTAGACTAAACACTAGTAGGAAAGCCATAGCAGCTCCTCCCACAGCAGGGAATGTAATTCTTGGCACACTGCAGAGCTCTACTTCTAAGGTGTTTTGCTGAATGAAAGTGAGGACTACGGGGACCTGGAGGAATCCCCTTGTTTCTGACACAGCAGATTGAACTCCTGTTATCTAGTAGAGTTGGAAGAAAGCAGAATTTTTTCCACATTTTCAATGTCACAACCTTGAGCAACTCAAAGCAGTAAAGTATCCCAGCTGGGATAGAGCAATGGAACACAACCAATAGAAGGATCTGGTCTCAACAGGAAGACATCAAGAAAGCAAAAATCTGCTACCAAACAATGTACACGCTTGTGCAAACAAATAAGGAACTTGCTGAAACTTCCCAGAGTGCCAAGAAACCTCGGAGGAAAGACATGTGTGATTGGGGACATGTGAGCAATATAGATGGATTAGAACAAAATGGTGTGCTCTTGCTGGTTATAAATGTTTATTTCCGCAACATTTTGTATCAGACACAGAATGTTAAGAACACAAAGTGACATTAAAAAGTATCATTTTCACTTTAGTTTCCACTCATTTCAGTTAGCCCTGACTAAATGACCTAGCAAAATCTACATATTCGAAATAGTGTGTCCCATTCACAAACAAATGGTTAGAAAACATGAAGGCAAGCAAGCTTGGGAAGACACAGCTAACTGGATGCTTTCCATTCCATCCCAGACAAAACCCATGAAATGGTGTCACTTAGTCAAGGTGTTTCTTTCCACCTAACTGACTCAAATAAAAAATAAAATACTTTAAAGGCAGGATCACAGAACAATTTATTAATAAGGCAATTCCACATTTATTCTCTTCATTGTGTGATTCTAGCATTGTATCGGTTTGACAAACTCACCATCTTAGGTGTCTATAAATTATATTTATACATTTAAGTTTTATCCACACAAGAAAGGCTTTACAAACTAGAATGTGAACCCGCGGATCTTGTTGAAAGTAACTCACAAAGAATGATGGAGCACAGGCAATCCCTAATGCTGGATCAAAACATCAATTTGAAAGCCCTCTGCAAGTACTGATATTAAACAAAATAAGTTTTTAAAAATATGACTGTGTAAGGGAAAACCTCCAGTGTAAGCCCACGACTGAGAGATGAGTCTGCATGGAGTAAGTAAAAGGCTTTGGGATGAAGAAAAGAGAGTCACATGAGCTTTTTTACCCTGATACTGAGAAAATAAAATATTACAGATAAAATGACAGAGGATCTGCTATATGGAAGAGATTAACTGACCTGGCTTAGAGAAACGGTGTCGATGTCTATTCTTAGATACTGAAGAAATTTCACAGTGATGGAGGCAATGAGTAGCAAACTAGGAAGAAATAAATCATTTGCTTTAGAGCTGCTTTACTCCAAGTCACCACTAAGAAAGAACAGAAATGGTCAAAACATGGAGTGTCCTTCAAAACTTAAGGAAAGCAAACCAGCAAACACACCACAAGTAAAACCTGAATAGGCGTGAATGCCGTGGGTCCTCTGACTTTGCATGCCTGTACTGACAAATGTGAGTCACTTATTAAATGTCAGACTATAGATTAAGAACGTAGAAAATGCATTCTTTATGTATATCTAAATCTAACTAGACTAACAGAAAGTATTAAAAGTGAACCACTTTTATTTTAAATTTAAGAAACCAAAAATATTTATGTATGGTCTATTTTTTATTAATTCTTACAGAATTTTATATAATATTTTATGCTGTTAGCCTTTAAACCTCTTACCCTGCCTCCTCTTTATCCTTGCAATATCTTGTCCTCAACTTTTTTTATTTCCAAGACAGGGTTTCTCTGTATAGCCTTGGATAACCTGGAACTCACTTTGTAGACCAAGCTGGCTAGGATTAAAGGCATGCACCACCACTACCTGGTTCCTCCATTTTTAAATATAATAACCCACAGTTTTGGAGCCATTCACATTTGCGTCGGTATGGGACAATCCACTGGAGCATAGGTGACTTTCCAGGAGAAGGTTCTTAAAGAAAATGGAATCTCCTTTGACCAGAAAACATTAAAGACCCACAGCTCATCAAGGATTAGAAACACATGAACCCTTCCCTAAAGTAGCTGGATTTTTGATTGGCTTGGTCATGTGTGCACCTTTGGCAGGCAGTAGAATCTGCTGAGTTGATGGGTGCGGCCATTCTGTCTTGTCTACTCTGATAATTCCTGACTTCTGGTCCTTATAACACTCCTGCCTTATCTCCCACAATTGTCCCTGAGACTTTATGGTATGCTATACATACTCAGTTTGAGGATGAGTATACCACAGTTGGTTTCTGAGTTTTACTGCTGTGTATTTTTGCATTAACCACTTTCCAGAACACAAAGAAACCTTTCTGATGAGTGCTGAGACCCACACTCTATGGAGGGTAGAGAGATCTGGATTTAGAAGGTGGTTTTATATTATATCCCATTCGGTGAAATAGCTGAGGCCTGTGAGCTCCCCAAACATTGGTTCTTAGTGAGATCTTTAGTACCAGACATGTATTTCCTCTTGTAGAGTGGGCATTAAATCCAGTCATAACTCACCTAATTGTTCCCCCAACATTCATTGGGGGTTTTTGCTCATCCATGAATCCATATGCTGTCAAATTAAAAAATAAAATAAAATAATAGGTGGTACTTGTAAAATGTCAGAAGTAGTGGGAGGAATTCAGTAGCATTACCTGCGTAGGTCTATTTGATGTTTATGGATTATTTAGTCACAAAATAAGGAAAGGCTGGAGCTATTTTATAATGACAAAGAGTTTAAGATCTTCTTCCAACTCTCTGTTTTTGTGTGTTTTGGTTTATTTGTATTTTGGGTGTTTGACATAGAGTTTCATGGTCTGAGCTGTAGAAGCCAATCTCAGGATACATAGGATAACTGAATTCTTATTCCTCTTGACTCTATCTCCACCATGAAGAAATTTCAGGTTAGGCAACTCCTGCCACGCCTGGACAAACCAGCTTTCATAACAACAGTAGAAATGGGCTACAACATGAAATCAGCAAAACAGAATATGCCAGTGTTATGAGGACTTACAAAGTACAGTTTATTTCAAACCTGAAGCAAATGATAAAGTAATAATTTCACATACTTAAAATTTGTCATTATGTTGCTAAAACTACATTTGAGTAAACAGAGTTATATTATGTATATAAAAATATTAAATAAATTCTACTAGGAATAATCAAGGTTGTTGGTTATAATGATAGGAATGAGAGGATCAGTTAGTTTACTAGAAATTACAGCATTAACTAGTTAAATAAAGAATAATAAGGAGCCTGCTATACAATTAAGCCTTGTGTGTGCATGTGTGTGTGTGTGTGTGTGTGTGTGTGTGTGTGTGTGCGTGTGTGTGTGTGTGTGTGTGTGTTTGATTCATGGGAGAGGATCAGGCTATAGAAATTTGAGGCGATGATGAATTGACGAATCTTTTAAGATATAGCACAATATATGTCAAAAAAGTTAATAATATTACTACAGGAAACATATGGTACAGGAACTAAGAAATGCAATAAGAACTCTAGATATCAAAAAGATATTAGAAATCTTCAATGTATATATATATATATATATATATATATATATATTTTTTGTCAAGAGGAGAGGGTGAAATAAAGGCCCTTAGCATAAGGAGATGCAGGCAGAATCATGTAAAATGACAAGAGAGACAGGAGCTAGGACCGAAAGTGGCATTTCAAAACTTAAAGGAAATCTGTAGTCATCACAAATAAAGTCTAAAGATTAAAGAAAGTAAAAATGCATACAAATAACACAGCATAAATTAACACTTTTATAAGAGAAAGATGAGAACAAGCCAAGACTTCCTTAGAAGAATGTTTCCTTATGTGATGAAGACAGCACCAATGCTTTGAAGAAGTGAACTGCAGATTCTTGAGAGTTTTTATTTATAGTCCCCCCCTCAGGTTATAATTATTTTTACTGGATATTTTCTTTATTTACATTTCAAATGTTATCCCTTTTCACGTGCACCCCCTCCCAAGAAACCCCCAACACCATCTATGAGGATGTTCAACCACCAACCCACTCCCTCCTCTCTGTCCTCACATTCTCCTACCCTGGGGCATTGAAGCCCCACGTGACCAAGGGCCTCCCTCTCTTTCCATTGAAGTCAGACAAGGCCATCTTCTGCTACATATGTGGCTGAAGCCATGGGTCTTCCCTGTCTTTGGTCCAGTTATTTCAGTGTGTATTTCTTACTGACTTCACTGACTTAACAAATGAATTGTTGACAGATGGTGAATGGTGATGGCACACACCTTTAATCCCAGCATTCAGAAGGCAAAGGCAGACAGATCTCTGTGACCTTGAGGCCAACCTGGTCTGCAGATCAAGTTCTAAGATACTCAGTGCTGCATAGAGAAACCCTGGATGGAAGGGAGGAAGGAAGGTAGGAAGGTAGGAAGGAAGGGAGAGAGGGAGGGAGGAAGGGGAGGGAGGGAAGGAGGATGGAAGGAAAGAAAGAAGCTAATGGTTTACTTTGCTTTGTTATACCAGTGTATAGTCTTTATGGTAGGTACGTTTCTATTAAATATATATATATATGTCGTTTTGGCCATACCAAAAATTCAATTGAGTTCATAAATTGATTCTCATCTCTGAGGAGGTAATCATTGTTTTTGATATAGTTTGGATCTGGTCAAATCATTTTCCATGGTAAGTTTAGCAGGTAAGTTTCAAGGTAGGTGGTTTTCTTGTTTGCATCTGGAAACAAGCACTCTGTTACTGTCTCTCTTCTTTTTAATGAAAATACAAGACATATCATTTTGGGTCTCAAAAATTTTAGTCTTATAAGTTATGAGTGAACCAATTTTAACATTTTTACAAGTGTATCACTTATATTATTCAATTATCTTCTACAAGTGATAGTATAATATGACTGTAAGTTCCTCATATGGGAACTTACCATCTCAAATGGTACAGTCATTTTAAACTTATTTGCCAAGAAATCTTTTCATATTGAGATAGTAAAAGAATGACAGTAAAAGCTTCTAAGCCATGTTTTAAAGAATGAATAAAGTACAATACTTGGTTATTTTATTGTACAATATATTAATTGTTAGAATGGAAAAAGTAATTTCCTTTGTCATAAACCACAGTGATCAAAGCAGTATCAATACTTTGGGGATTTTTCTTCCGTACATGTATTTAAATGATATCAGTTTCTTGTAATATGAAATGAAAACTTGAGAATTTACATAAAAATTAGAAGAGTGTAGAATACAATAAAGTATCAACACTGTGAATCTAGGCTATATTTGCCAATCTGTGAATTTTAGCGCTTTTTTAAAAAGGTGTGTATATGTATGTGTATGATTGTGTATGTGTGTATGTATGTTTGTGTACACATGTATGTAGTTTTTGTAGTTGAATTTTCCTTTTTTTATTGGATATTTTCTTTATTTACATTCCAGATGTTATCCCCTTTCCCTGTCTGCCCCCAACTCCCAGGAAGCCCATTATCCCATCACATCTCCTCTCCCTCTGCTTCTATGACTGTGCTCTCCCACCCACCTACTTCTACCTCATCACCCTGGCATTCCCCTACACTGTGGCATAGAGCCTTCACAGGACCAAGGGCCTCCCCTCCCATTGATGCCCGACAAGGTCATCCTCTGCTACATATGGCGGCAGGATCCATGGGTTCCTCCATGTTATCCACTGGTTGGTGGCTTAGTCCCTGGGAGCTCTCCTAGGATACTCTGAGGGGTTTGGTTGTTTGATATTGTTTAGTGGAGATTAGTTTAAAATGAAGAAGTAGGGACAACATAATTTTGAAGATAAGGATGTCTATACCACAATTAGGAGAACTACTCTGTCGGCCGAGTTGGGCAACTGAGGATACACTACATCATCCTGGAGTACTGGAGTGCATTGTGGGCAATTTATTTGGTAAACAAGAAAGAAACACATGATGCTTGAAAAGGAGCCTGAATGTATTTAGAGGATTGATTTTGCATGTGTGTCAAGTCAGAGATACAATTTTAATGATAATGTTTCATTCTTGCAATTTATTCTTGCTGTTGAGACTATCATCAGGATTCTGAGGAACAGTTTCATGTTGTAAAGAACTTTCAGATTATTAAAAGAAATGTTTTCACTGTTTTTTTTCCTAATTTACTTGTTAAACATAGACTTACCTTTTAGTGAAAGACAAGTTAAAAGAGTAAAGCATTTAAAAGGAGCAGATTGTAGATATACAGTCATATAACAAAACAGGATAATATATAACCTATATAAGGTGACAATCCTCAAAATACTAATCTGTCATGAAATACACACACACACACACACACACACACACACACACACACACACACACGCGCGCGCGCGCGCACATTCACACACATGGTACTCCCACTGAAACAGTGAGAAGTAATGTATGATGAATCTATTTTTGGGGAAGTGCAACTCACAACTTTACTCATCTTTGATATAGATCCCACAACAGAATATAGTATAGATACAGTCAAAATCCAACTTGGTGAACCAATGAGTTTTATTGGGGTTATTTACAGAAATATGGGTGAGGAGATATATACAGGAACACACATGATTCTCAGACAGCTGCATCATAAACCCCATACCGGGATGCATGACAGCTCACAAAGCTAGGAACCTCCAGAACACTTCACAGCCTGGAGGCACCTCAACAGTTTGGAGGGTTTGTATCCTGTCAGGTTCAAAGAAAACTTCAATTCTTCAAACTCCAAAAGGCAGTCCAAATATCCAAAGTGAGATCAACCTGGGCTATAAGAAGATTTCTGGCAGTTAGATGAAAGCCAGCACTCTGTAGGAACTTGTGAAGCTGGTTTCCATATACGGAATGGATTAATTTCTGTTACCACTCTCAGAAAGGAAACAGGCTATGTGCGGTACCTGCTGGCATACCAATGTACATGGTTGTATCACAAGTACCTCTTATACATTGTAAGCCTCATACTAGCCATTCTTGCCTTCTCCCTTCCCATAAAGTCCCTCCATCTCAATGATTTTCCTCCCTATAGATACTCATTTTTCCTATAACCCTGTTACTCTCACTGTGTTCTTTATTGCTTACTCCCTTCTATTATCCTCTCTCTCTCTCTCTCTCTCTCTCTCTCTCTCTCTCTCTCTCTCTCTCTCTCTCTCTCTCTCTCTCTCTGATAGCTCTAGGCATGCGCAGTCTGCTGCCATGTCCAGTCTGCTGGCCAGTTAGGCTAAACCTCAGCTCAGATGATTTCTCTTATCTCCAGGCATCTGATCAGGTCTCAGTCATCTTTGCAGTATGTCTTGTCTTGAGCTTCTTTGAAGTTTATCTATCTTCTGGGAGGATTTATTTTCTTTTATTGCCTATTCGTTCATGGGGTTGGGGGTGGCCAAGCCAATCTCTAAGGTTTTAGGGACTTCCTGAAGCTGTTTTGAGTTGTTTAGCTACCTGTTTAAAAACCTTCATGGCCATGTGAAATGTTTCAGAGGAAATTGTTACACAACGTCTTGACAAATGCAAAACTATCTGTCATCAGGTAAAAAGAGGATGTATAAAGTACTACTGCTTCAAGAAAATATAGCTATAAAGAACAATAGAATATAATTGTATTTCACTCTTTGAGTGGTCTGAACTCTTAGAATTCAAACAAAACTAGGCACATACACAACACTGTGATAAGCTATATTTTTTTTCTGTTTTCCTTCTGTGTTCAAATAATTAAATATCTCAAAATATTTTACTCTATTAAAAATGTATGCAAATATCTCTGAACAGAAACCATAGCTTCTGTAGAACAGCCAATTATAGGGAAAAACATGTGTTCCATTAGATGTGAAAAAAGAGAAATCAAGAAAGTAAGGAAGAAAGGAACGCAAGAAGAAATAAGGAATAGAAAAGAAAAGAACAAAACATACCTTTAGGGGGAAATGTAGTTATTTTGAGGCTAGGGAGCTTTCTAACGAAAACTCAGCAATATTTAAACTTTAAAGACATTACAGCATTTTAAAAGTAAATATGCATTTTTTATTTTACACACTGATAATTTGAGGCATAGACTGCTTTTAGAAATTCACATAATATACTATGTAGCATAGCATAAAATAGAGTCTATAGGCCCAGTTTGTATCTTAAGATAAAGTTCTCTTATAGGAAGAGGCAAATCATGGACAAAGCTTATCATATCTCTCAATTGCACATGTAGCATTCTCTTGTTATCACATTTCTTTTGTTTATTCTTAGGATTTATTAATTCACAGTCATTTTCATTACTGAGTGAAGTAGCAGGCAGGGTATCATTAAG
Organism: Mus musculus; assembly: GCF_000001635.26. NCBI lineage: Eukaryota > Metazoa > Chordata > Mammalia > Rodentia > Muridae > Mus > Mus musculus. Next base: position 113,431,480 of record NC_000080.6, on the reverse strand, counting down.
CTCATCTCAGCTTTGCAACATATGGCCGGATGAACACCATCTGGTAAAAATATCCTGGATGAGAAACTTGCCTGGCACAGGCTTTGTCGAATATTGGATGCTGGGCTAAGTGGTATTAAGCTAGGGTATGTTTAAAATGCCCGATCAGTTAGCTGAATGCTGTGAGACAGCATTACATTTGGCCTTATTAAAGTTTGCTAATTCAAAACACTGGCAGGCATTGGACACAAAAACCTAAATTGGGTCAACTCATCGTTTACTGTGTTTGGACATGGAGTAATATGGAAGTTGTTATCTTCTGGTAAATTCCAATTATTCATAATATTCATGAAATTAATGTGGTAATGTTATATCTTCTACTGTTCTTCAGAATAAAAGTAAACTGGACAAATGATTTCCTCAAAAACATAATTTTCTCAAAGTTGTTAGTGGACAATGCCATTATTGAGAACACAAAATATGCATTATCCATTGGATTTAGCATATTATATGTTTCCTAAATATACTAATATTGTTGAGTCTCAAATATTTAAATAATAAAAATAGTCTATGAGTAAATAACAATAGTTCTTCCATTTGCCTATTATTGTTACCAATATTTAAACAAAACAAAACAAATAGACCAAAAAACAAAGAGGAATGAAGGATTCTAAGCTTAGGTATGTTGAAGGGAGAAGAAGGACGAGGAACTTGGGATGAGCTGCTAGATCAATTAGCGTTATGTCACAAAGGGGCAGCCCTTTCAACCCCAACTTTGAATACAGTCCTAAGTATCCCTTTTTACTCTCAATGTCTTGTGCTTTAAATTTAAGACTCAAAATGAAAAAAAAAATCAATCCATTTTCCTTGAAAATGATAGTTTCCGTGACACCTTACTTTTTTTATTGTTCATCTTACAGGCTGTGAGTGCAGTCTTGCTTGCCTCTGGATCTCATACCAGGCTTGCCTTTCATGTAATACTTATTGTGAAGTGCCTGTTACGTCATAATGCTAGTGAGTTAAGATGCTTTGTATGACTCTATGTAAAAAGATTGACCTCTCTTCAGTTTACTTACATAATCATGCTTATTTGAAGTTGCATCATGTACAAGGTACAACAAAGATATATCATTATGCTACACACTTTGAAATTAAGCCCATTTCTGTATCTTTGAAAAATACACATGAACTGCTTATAGTAAACCCAAATGAACTGGAGTTTCTTTGAGTTCTAATTATCTTTATCTTAGTTTTTAAAAAATGATGTGAAATTAATAGAAAGACAGTCCTTGAACAGGCAAGATGACTTTTTGTTGTTTTTGTTTTGTTTTGCTTTGTTTTTATTAGATATTTTCTTAATTTAAATTTCAAATTCTATCCCAAAAGTCCCTTATACTCTACCCCTGTCCTGTTCCCCTACCCACTCACTCCCACTTCTTGGCCCTGGCATTCCCCTGTACTGGGGAATATAAAGTTTGTTAGACCAAGGGGCCTCTCTTCCAATGATGGCCGACTAGGCCATCTTCTGCTACATATGCAACTAGAGACACGAGCTCTGGGGTTACTGGTTAGTTCATATTGTTGTTCCACCTACAGGGTTGCAGATCCCTTCAGCTCCTTGGGTACTTTCTCTAGCTCCTCCACTGTGGGCCCTGTCTTTCACCCTATAGATGACTGTGAGCATCCACTTCAGTATTTGCCAAACACTGGCAAAGCAAAATAAAATAAAAGCAAAAAAAAAAAAAAAAAAGAAAGAAAAAAATTGGAAAAAATAAATAATAGTATATGTTTTTTGTTGTGGTTGTTTGCATATTTGCTTACTTATGTCAGATCCTCTAAACTAAGAAAGAGGGCCAGTAGAGATAGAGTGTGTCAAGTGACTTCTCGTTCCAGCTCTACCATTTTGTAGTGTATCTCCTTAAACCTATCTTGAGAATGAGTGATGTAAAGAGGAAAAGAAGTAAGCACAGGGGAAAAAAAACCCACCAGAGAAAGAGTAGTAAGGTAATTTCCCCCAGAAAATTAAAGAATACAATTAGAAATGTGTACATTTTTCTATGTTCTTAAGCTCCTCAGACATTCTAAGCAGAATATTAAATATTCCAGTTTTATCATAGGGTTGAGAAATCACCATGTCAAAGTAACCAACGTTTAAGTTACTCTTAAGCATCCAATGCTATGTATAATGCCAGTTCTATTGTCTTCAGCCTCGCAAGTTTGGTTTCTTCTTGAATGTCTTTTGACTCATTTCCACTTTGCCGTGTCCTTTCAAATCTTTGTAATACAGATCACATATATCATCTTCGGATGGCTTCCCTGAGTGAGGGAATATTTTATACGATAATAATGATGACTGTCATTTTGAACAATTCATGTTCAATTTTAACTAGAAGGGACCTTAGCAGTTAAAAATGCAAAATGAGGTTCTTAATGAAAATCAAGACAGAATATATTGAGGTGGAAATACCTTAAATAGAGGTGAATGTTGAAATGACTCATTTGAAAAGAATTTCTAGTTGAAACCTCTTAAAGGAAACAAGATACACCTCACTGGTGAAATGATGGTTTGGAAACAGGCAGTATTTAAAATGCTAAAAATATTAAGTTCTATGAATATGTTTTGAATTTATATATTTAGCATAATTTAAATGTTTATTTTTTTGAGAAAGAATAATCATTTGTGTGATTCACCATCTAATGGCAGATACTTGTCACTTTGTTTTGAAGAAACAAGCTTTCATTATCAATGAGAAGAGACAAGCTTTCATTATCAATGAGAAGATCCCTGGTATAGGATATGGTGTGCTTGATATGACATGTCAACTTTCATGGTATCACATTTCAACTTTTAATATTAGATATTGATCTACATAAAATAAAATAATGCACATATATACCTTAATCCTAAAGTCTAATTGGATTATTCAGTTTTCTCTAATAATACATTCATTAATTTATTTCCAATAATAAATGGACTTCATTAAAAATTTTAACCATTTTTCAAAGGAGAGGTTGAACTTGGACATAATGTATGCTGAACTAGGAATCTACTACTGAGCAATAACAGCCAGTCAATTTCTTGTGTTGTGTAATTTCTCAATTTATTGTGGAAAAATCAATCTCTATAAAGACAAATTTCTTGGAAACTTGATTTTTATTCTATTGTAAGAGTTATAGTAAGAAGTTTAACTGTGGGTTACACCAACTCTGATAAATACTAAAGGCAATTACTTGAGAGCTCTCACTCATTAGAAAAGTTATGAACACCATTTGAAATTCTACATGTATGCGGTCTCATCACCCTTGTCTTTCAGTGTGTGTTATCTTTTGAGGCCTGTCCAACTTCTGAAACTGGACAGTTTCTTTGGCAATACTCAAGAGCAACCAGTAAGTCAACACAGCTGTGGGGTGAGATCTGTGTAACTGTTTAAACCTCAGGGGAAGGTTAAACTGGTCCAGTGGATGTAAGCTATAGTGTTTGCTCCTGTACTTAACCTACAAGGCTTAGAAACATGTCCCTTTGGTACTACTCAGATGTGAGGAATTTTTCAGTGCCTAACAAATAACGCAGTAGAAGCTGAATTTCTAGAAATCAACGCATACATACAAAAATTCTGACTAGTGTTCATTTTGCCAATAATGAAGTCCTGAGGCCTATCTGAGAGTTTCATTAACCTAACTATGCACGATCTTGCCAGGGTCACTTACTATCTTTAGAGTACCAGAATTTCAACGTTCTTGGTATTATTGAACTATTGTTTTATAATTTTATTAAAATGTAACTTAACCAAAAAAATAAATCAAATTGTGTTTTATTAGACAGTCACAATCTCTACTACCTTTCTAATTATTTTTATGGGGAGAATTTTACCACTGATATTAAGGTTCAAAAGTCTCTTCGTGTAAATTTTCCTTTTACCTATACAGTTCTGCCAGGATTCTTTGTTTCTGATGTTGCCTATATTTACTTGTGTAGAGGTTTTGTTTCTTTCTTTGTTTGTTTGTTTGCTTTTTTGTCTGATTCTCTTAAAACTTTAACTTTTATTTGTAAATATTGAAAATTAATTTTTACTTATTTTTCACATAACTACTTCTCCCCTGTTCACCAGTATATACTGATTATGATTTGTTGAAGATCTTTAATTCAGATACACTATGTTATCAATGCATATGTTAGTTTGCATGTTAGCATTTTGCTCTGGGAGCTAACTGTGGTGTGTGTTTGTGCGTGTTCGTGCACGTGTGTGTGTGTGTGTGTGTGTGTGTGTGTGTGCGTGCGTGTGCTTCTGAGCGAGTGCGTGTGTGAGTGTGCATGTAGTCATGGGAAATGCTTTACCCAGATGCTTCTCTGAAGTCCTCACTCATCTGAGTTTTAAACTTCAAAGGTAAAGCTGCCATTATAAATTTAATGCATGTAGATCTACCATGAAGCAGGCACATGTATGAGGTACTTATGATTGATAATTCACAATCTTCATAATTGCTAGAAAGGGTTTAGTTACTTGACCAAGTTTATTCATCAAATATTGATAAAACAAGAATTAATTTCAAAATTTTCATAGAGATCCTAAAAAATTGGACTTTGGTTAGTAAATATTGAAATTTAGGAACAGTGTTTCCACCCTTCCATTACCCACACCAATTCCATGAACCATATGTTTTCACTATGACTTCCAGTTCCACGTTTTTTGCTATTTCTCAAAATTGTTTTCTTTGTTTGTAATATCATCCACCTAAACAACACTCAGTTTGAACAAATTACAGGATTCATTCCTGGGCGCATAGACCACTTACAGGATTCATTCCTGGGCACATAGACAAAGTACAGTTGAAGGCATCTCTTGAAAAAATTGTGAACCTGAACTACCTATAAGTTAACCTTTCCCTGACTTTAATTACTTTCCTTGAATGTTTGAGAGAATTATGTGTTTAAAGAATTTTGGGCTATAAATGACACTATTATTTATTTGGTACAATGCAAAACTTCAATTTCCCTTTCTTCCAAAGTATATCATGGGCTGTTCTTTACTATATACCATCTGTTTCAATTTCACACATCACTGATCTTTGGTTTAGAGAACTGGAGGACATGTTTGTTAAGTTATTACAAAGAACATTTCTTTGAAATCATATCTTTATTTAAGTGTATTTCAAAATAAATTACTTGTAAAAGGGCAATAATGTACTTATCACAGATTCCTTCTTTAATTTAATTTTTAAGTTATTAATCTTCTTTACTGACACAGATCAAAGATACATAACTTATTTAATAAACATATTGTATAAAATGCTAAAGTCCATATTATTTCTAATTGCTTTCTGGAATCATTATTGTTAGGATAAAAAATCATTTTATGAATCTGATATTTACATCAGAAGAGACAAACAGTGGCTCTGAATTGGCAAAACTCTAGGTTGTTACAGTGGGGTTAAAGAGAAGGACTACAAAGTGAGGTGATAAAATCCTCCTGTTGAGTTTCTTTTCTCATAAACAACTACCTCAACAGTAGAGAATTGGTGTGGTAAGTGTAGGGAGTGTATACAGGCACTAATGACAGCTGAGGTCTCTACCAGGAAAGTGCAGTGTCCTTCTGAAGCACACAAAATATGTTTGACGAGTTTCAGGAAGTTGATTTAACCATATCACAGATGGTGTTTGGGCTGAGAACTGGGTTTTTGTATGACACGCTAAGAAACATGAAGTGTGTTGAATAACTTGCAGGCAATTCAACAGGTTTGAGACTGTCTTTCAGGAAGCTCAAGTGATGTGAGCCTCCTTCATGATGCTTAGCTGCTCTTAGGTGCCTTGGTTAGCCTCCACTTCTTCAAAGTATCTTGGTGTCTCTCTACAGTTCTTACTATTTATATATGTTTGGGGATTTAGGGCCCTGGAGAACATGGTCAGATTTTGGTTTGCCTCTTTCTAAATCAACCTTTGACTGATTTCAGTTTCCTTGTAGGGAGCTTTCTTTCTTTTTATAAAGGAATTATATATATATATATATGTGTGTGTGTGTGTGTGTGTGTGTGTGTGTGTGTGTGTGTGTATTGCAGCTGTCTTTGGACACACCAGAAGAGGGGCATAAAGGAATTTTTTATATATATATATATATATATATATGTATATATATATATATACATATATATATATATATATATATATATATATGTGTGTGTGTGTGTGTGTGTGTGTGTGTGTGTGTGTGTGTGTGTGTGTATTGCAGCTGTCTTTGGACACACCAGAAGAGGGGCATAAAGGAATTTTATATATATATATATGTGTGTGTGTGTGTGTGTGTGTGTGTGTGTATGTATTGCAGCTGTCTTTGGACACACCAGAAGAGGGGCATAAAGGAATTATATATATATATATATATATATATATATATATATATATATATATATATATATATATGTGTGTGTGTGTGTGTGTGTGTGTGTGTGTGTGTGTGTGTATGTATTGCAGCTGTCTTTGGACACACCAGAAGAGGGGCATCAGATCCCATTAAAGATAGTTGTAAGCCACCATGTGGTTGCTGGGAATTGAATTCAGGACCTCTGGAAGAATAGTCAGTGCTCTTAACCTCTGAGCCATCTCTCCAGCCCCTGTACGGTGGCTCCTTAATGATTTGTCTTTTGTTGTGATAAGAAACTATAACCAATACACCTTATAGAATGAATAGCTTATAAGAGGCTGATGGAGAATTGAAATCCATGATTATCCTGATGGTATCATGGCAGGCAGCAGACAGGCAAACATGATGCTGGAGCAGTAGCTGAAAGTTTACATTTTGATCCATGAACAGGAGGCAGAAAGAATTCATTGGGAAATGCATGGGCTTTTGAGTGCTCCAGAGATATACCTCCTAACTGTCCCAAACTCTTCTACCCACTGGAGATTAAGTATTGACATACATGAACCTATGGAGACTATTGATATTCTAACCACTATACATGGTTAGAAAATTCTATGTCTTAACCAGTTTCCCGCCAAATTGATGATTTCATCTCAGGGGAAATTGTTGGACAACATCACAAGGTGAAGGTAAATTCAGGATGGGAATGTGTGCCTATAATCCTAGCCATGGAGACATGGGAAGAAGAGTATTCCTGGAGAATGCTGGCCAGTTAGACTTGCCAAAGAGGTGAGATCCGGGCCCATTGACACAATAGCCTGCTTCAACATTAACATCTCGGTTCCACACACATATTATATATGTGGGCACATACCCCCTCCCCCCCAAAAAACCACAAATTTACAATGATGGGAACTGGTAGAGACTGTGCCATACTTTACAAAATAACAAACAAATAAACAAATATGGTCAACATCCTTAGAGATTAAACTTTTTTTTTTCATATCTTTTTTGGTTCATATTAGTAGATGTAAAATATTTAAGGAAAATAACTTAATTGAAACAAATCACAACTAAGATGATGAATTGGTAAAATGATTAAGGGTTTGTCATAGAGTCAATGATATTTATACTAATTGAATATATTTTAGCATATTTTATGTTAAATACTTTTTAAAGTAAGCTACACTTAAATTTTAATGTCCTCTAAGATGTACTTTGAGTGGAAAGTGTAACTACAATGTTCAACAACACATTTGAAACACGAGCAAAATGCTTTCATCTTGACTTTGAATAGCACCATTTTGATTGTTCTGTAATAAGGTGGCATGCTAAGGCATCCCCTCTTGCCCCCAGGTACCAGCCATAAGAAGTGTCTACTATAAAATGAAGTTTAATTTGGATATGGGAAGGGGGGTTGGAGGAAGGATGTAGAGTCAGAGAGAGAAAGGAGACAGAGAAGGACAGAAAGAGAGGAGAGAGACAATGACAGGAAGAGGACATTAAGGAACACATTGAGAAATAGGGGATAGGGAAGAAAGAGAGAGGGGCAGGGAGGGAGAGCGAGAGGGGCAGGGAGGGAGAGCAAGAGAGGCACAGTTTTTTGATTTTTTGTTTTGTTTTGTTTTTTATATGCACTAGGTAGGTACCTGACTGTTGCTAGCTGTTGGGTGAAGCCTAGAGGAAAAGCTAACAAATTAACTCCTTAGTATTTTTTTTTAATTACACTTTTTATACAGTGTAGTCTGGGACATGAACCAGCATCCTTGTACCTTTCAATTCTGTGCTTCCTTAAAAAAACAACAGCCGTACCATAACACATTTTTAATTGTTGTAAGATTGTATCCAAACTAACGGTATTACAAAGACAGTATTGGTTTTCACTGTTTGAATAGTGATTCTTCTTTATTGTTTTTCTCTTGCTCTAAGGACTTAGCTTAACAAATGTGATGTTTGATGAAAACTGAAGATTTTTTTTCAAAGTCAAAAATAAATAAATTGGAGTGCTTACTCAGAACTGCAACAGCTGTGCTCTGATGTTTACAACCACAGATGTTAGATGGTTCCAGATGGAGCCAAGGCTGTCAGTCATCAATTTCCTTGAGAGAGAGAAAAAAAGAACTATATAATGATGGGTACTTAACAAGAACAAGTTTCATAGTGTTTCTGCAATTCTGGTCATGAAATTTTAACATCATTGAAGAATACTTTTCATGTAGCTTTTCATTTCTTTTGTACCACTTTAGCTTTAACATTTTAAGCCATCAGTTTGTGTAAATATGCTTCACAGAAAATGTTATGATAGTTCCTTTTCTGTTGCTTTGATAAAACGCTACAATGAAGGAAAGAAAGTCATAGAAAGAAGGGCTTTATTTGGTTAGCTTCTAGAGAGGTTAGAGAGATATCTAGAGGCTGACAGACCACATCAGAAACTTCAAGCACATGGCAGACAGTAAACTGGGAGAGGAAGGACATGTGTGACAAAGCTCTTCCCAGCAGCCAGGAGACAATTCTTAAACATTCAAAACCAGTGTCACAAACAGACAACCAAGTCCTTCAATCTATGAAACTATGGGTGACATTTTTTTCATCTCAAGGACTACATTCTACCTGCTCAACCCATAGTTTCATGGCCTTTGTCTTAGTTATACTTTTTACTAATGTGAAGAGACATCATGACTACAGTAACTCTTATAAGAGAAACACTCATTAGAGCTGTCTTATGCTTCAAAGATTTAGTTCATTACCATCAGGGAAAGAAGCTCTGAAGCCCAGAAGTCGACAAGGCACTGGAGAAGGAACAAGAGTTCTCCATATAGATTGACAAGCAGAAGAATGAATGAGCTTCTTAAACCTCAAGGCACACGTTCAGTGACACACTTCCTCCAACAAGGCCCCACCTCAACCAAGAAGGCCATGTGTCCTTATGCTTTCAAATAATCTTACTCACTATGCCTTTACCAGTCCAGGTTTAATCAACCCACTACAGCCATATAATACAAATGCATTAATTCCAACTTTTAAAATCCCCATGGGGATTTTAGGAATGGGGATATAGAGAGGACATCCTGAACCAAAGAATGGGCATGGTTCAGCAGAGCAAACAATCCTGGAATACCATGAGAAATGAACTAGACTGTTTTTCTTTTAGGATAATTGCTATATACATAGATTCCTTCCTTAGACTGGTTCCAGCTCCTGCATGCCACTCACTCTCTGTGGAAGTTATCCCACAATTCTGAAATCTCTTGTGAGCAGTACCACCACCCAGTCTTTACTTCCACAGCTTAAAATAATGGTCTCTCAGGGCTTTTTACCCTTTAAGGACCTTCTGCAGCTCCTGCCCTGCTTCCCATAGCTCCCTCCCCCCTCCCCTCCCCTCCACTTCCCCCCTCCCCCTCCCCTCCCCTCCCCTCCCCCTCCCCCTCCCCCTCCTTCTCCCTCTCCCTCTCTCTTCCCAGCAGCTTTCTGAAAAGATGAAGGAGGAATCCAGGGTCCTCTTACTCTTGTGTACTTCATAATTCTAAGGCCAGCATCACATAAGTGACACAGTCAAATTGGCCATGCTCTTTTGATGGTCCAGGATGCTTGGAATCACAGTAATACATGGGCATCAGTTAAGAGGGAGCCTAATCTGCATCAGAATACCCTACTCAGCTAAGCTACCCACTTTTGTTTGTTTGTTTGTTGTTTTTGTTTTTTTTAAGAATTATTTATTATATGTAAGTACACTGTAGCTGTCTTCAGACATTCCAGAAGAGGGCATCAGATTTCGTTACGGATGGTTGTGAGCCACCATGTGGTTGCTGGGATTTGAACTCGGGACCTACGGAAGAGCAGTCGGCGCTCTTAACCACTGAGCCATCTCGCCAGCCCTTAGCTACCCACTTTTGAAAGAGAACATAAAGAATTTTCTGCTATGGAGAGGCAGATATAATAAAAATTTGATATTACTGTGATTCCAAGCACGCTAAAAATTTTGTAGGTTTAAATACTTTATATTTTTTATTAAATATATTTTCTCTTTATCTATCTATCTGTCTGTCTGTCTATCATCTATCTCCCCTCTCTTTCTCATGTGCGTATGTATGTGTGTGCTTCTATGTAGATGTGTGTGCTCGTCTGTATGCTTGTGAATCCTTGCGATTGAGCTCAGGTTGACAGCCTTGGTACCAAGCATGCACCACACTCACAGTTTTCTCATCCTAATTTGATTCATTCTCAGTCAAAGCTTGTACGTTAAGATGTTTTAATACAGTGTTAAGCACAGACATCAGGGAAGAGAAAGATGAGAAGGAGGTACTTGTACCACCCTGGTAGGCACAGGTTTAGCAACAGAATCAGTCTTTGAGTCTTTGATTATTGATGTCGCACAATAACATAGCCTTATCATCATGAATATATAGATTCACTGTGTATGTTTGTATACCATGTAAAATATAAGTACATTTGTTTTAAAGTTTATGTTCAGATAATAGTAAGTTATGCAGAGAGAAATAGCATGAATTCACTTTTAATACAAGGGATTAATATAAGTTGTGAGTGCAACCATCCTCTGGTGTGGTAGGCTTGGTTTTATAATAGCTTTCAACATTCTCAGCAATGAGTGTTACACATACCTGTCACAGTTGGCACTAAATGCTTCCTGTTGGTGCTGTGAAAGCCATTTGCAAATGCAATTAAAACCCCAAATAATTGTTTTAGGATACAGACATTATTCTCTCTGGATATAGTTCTTTAAAAGAGACAAAACTGCTTCTTGTTGAAAGAGTTCTTAACGTCTGAATAGAACTTGATGCATGATAGATTCTCTCCTGCTGATACCAAGATAGAAGGCAACAAATCCAGAGGCTTCTGGGAGGGCAGAACATCCTCTCCTGGCAGCAGGAGAGGAAGCAGGGACCTCCAGTCTAAACCTTGATGAAACTGAGTAACTCATCCATCACTGGGACTTTGAAGAGCATCTGCAGTTCAAATGGCAACCCTGCCTAACTCACTTTGATTTCAGGTTTAGGAGATGCTATATGGAATAATATCAGCATTCAGACTTTTAACCTCAGAATGGTGAGATCACAGATATGTGTTGTTTAAGGTGGTACATAGAAGGGATTTACTGTATTGTGCACCAACAGGAAAAACAACTAATCCTGGAAAGCTCAAAAGAAGTTTGTAAATATAGCTAGAGATGAATCTCTTCAAAATGACACCAAGTAAATTTCTAATACTAACGTGATACCGCTGATAAAAATCCATTTTATTTGAGATCCTAATCTAGGTATAATTACTCACTCCTGGATACTAGACAGTAACTCATTTGCTAAATAAGAAAAATGACAGTAAAAGACAGTATTTGGGGTCTTCTCTGAGTCATTTCCTGGCAATAAACTAGCAGAGAAAAGTAACTAGGCTTTCAGTATAGTCAAACAAGTAACAAATTAACTAACACCAATTCATAAACTGAATTCTGTGAGATTCAAAGAGTATTCAGTTATACAGGGGGTGAAACACACAATATTTTACTGTTTTGATCATAGAAAAGAAATGAGAAAACTGAGAAGATATTTTTAATCGTTGATCTTTCCAATGTCAATTTTTTTAAGTATATGCATATATATCATGGAAATGATATGAATTTATAAAAAGATGATTATAAAATATTCACAGACCCATATATACAAAACTGTGAGTGCTTCTCTCTGATTTTGTCCTTGTGTTTGCACTGTTCGATGCTGGTATAAGTAAGAGCTCCGCAGGTAAGGGCACCTGCTCTTCTTGCAGAAGACACAGGGTTCGGCTCTCTGCAACAACAGGAACTGAAGTTCCAGGTGATTCCCTTTCATGAACTCCAAGGCACTGAATGCTCACGGTGCACAGACAGACATTCAGACAAAAATACTCATATACATCAAATTAAAATAAACATATTTAAATAAAATATTAAAAAGTAATGTTATGTTGGTCAAATACTTACAGATATTTGTTCTGTGGGGACTTTGTCAGTTTACCACCCAGGTGGAGTGATCTTAGAATCCTATCATGTACACAGTATAGAGTTTTATGTCATACTTCTACAGTTAGAAAATTTGGCATACAACAGATCTTACCTTACGTATTTTAAGAGTGTAGGGCAAAATCTTATTTCCTTGACCACTGAAATACCATAGACACACAGAAACTTGGAAAAGTTCAAGGCAGGGTTGATAGTGTCCTTGACAGTCACATTTTATTAAGAATAGCAAATAAACAAACCTCGTGTATACTACATATATGCCAGAACATAAGATGTGAGGGAAGATGAGAAAGAGAATGAGTCTCCAGATAAGGTCTGGTAGGATCCAAAAATACAGCCATAAACTGATACTTCTACATATTCGTGACTTGTACAGGTGGGGATGTTTGTTTATGTCTAACATTTTCTCCATAACATGATTTTAATTTGAAATATTACATCACACAGGTGATAAAAATAATAAAGACTCAAACCGGGGGGGGGGAACAACCTGATTTATTCTCCACAATGATACAGATAGTAGCTGTTCTAGAAGCATTGCTTTCTAAGCCATGACATTGTTAACACTGATACAGAATTGTCAGCAACCTAACTCCTACTTAGGCTTGCTGCACTAAAATAGAACTGAATCAATCTAGGAAGAATACAAGGAGAGACTGACATACAAAGTATCCTGAAGACATTCAATTTCCTGGTTCCACTCAACCTCAGATTCACCCTTGTCCTTCCTGGATGCATAGACCAATAAATCTCACATTGAACCTGAGCTGGTTTGCATTGACTTTCTGTCAAGTGTCACCAGAGAATACGTTCTTCTGCAGACAACTTAATTCAGCAGTAGGACCCAGTGATCATGCACATTTTTTCCCTTCTTCCATGTTTTACATTTCTTTTCTTCTATTTTCTTTTTGTTTTTGTTTTGTTTGTTTTGTTTTGTTTGTTTGAAATAAGGTCTCATATAGTTCATGATGGCTTTAAATACATTATATAAATGAGTCTGGTCTTGGAATCCTGGTATTTTCCCATTTCCCAAACATTATGTGTCCCCAGTCAATGCATGTCAAGCGAGGTAGTCATAGTTTTATATGTAAAGGAAAAAGAAGAGGTTGAGGCATTTTGTAGGATCAAGGTACAGACTACAAGGGGAAAACTATAAATGTTCAAGAGAACTGAAAAAATCAATGTGACTCCTCAGCTCCAGCCAATAATGTACACTCACCCCTGAAACCCCTCCCCCCTCCCCATCGATTATATACCCTTACTAACCCTGATTAAAAAGAGCTGTAACAGTGAAAACTATCTCCAGGAAGGCAACTTTCTTCCCCCAGCTCCGCTAGCACTCAAGGCAACTGAGTTTCTGCTAACTCAGCTAGGCAGGACAAGCTTCCCTCCTTTCATTCCAGCAACAGTGGAACACTGTGCAACAGTGCCTGAATACCCAGAGAGCAGAAGCTTGACCCAGCCTGCAACCATGACTATAAGGTACACCAGAGATTAGAATATAATTACATTTCTCCCTTCACTTTCATTACTCCAAAACCTGCCATATCACCTTTCTTGCTCTACTTCAGATTCATGGTCTGTTTTGTTTTTTCCGTTAATTGTTATTGCATGTCTATATGTAATATAAATACATATATATTCCTTAATATATCCTTTACAGTCTGTATGATATCACCTGTATGCTGGTTTTCAAGCCTGACTATTATATGGCACCAAACAACCAATTGGAGTGGTTTCCGAGAGACCACCTTCTACACTCCCACCTTTCCTTAGTTGATTATAATTCTGCGTCAGATTGAGACTTCATGGACTTTTTCCAGTCCACTTTGGAAAGTCCACTAGTGTCATCATTTTTTAGCACATGCGACTGAAATTTGAGGGGATTAGCTTCTAAGATTACTAGAAGACATAGTCTGATTATATGGTATGAAAAATATTACAATTAAAAGCAAAGTCTTCTTTAATACTAGCTCTCTTATATTCTAACATCACCCTCATTAGAAAAACAGAAGAATTTTTAGTCGTGAGCCTAGCCTTTAATGGCTGAGCCATCAATCCAGCCAACCAGACCCCAACCGACCAGATCCCCATAGCTCCCAGGGACTAAACCACCAACCAGAGTACACATGGAGGGAACCATGGCTCCGTATGTACCAGAGGATGGCCTTATTTGGCATCAGTGGGAGAGGAGACCTTGGCCCTGTAAAGTCTTGATGTCCCAGTGTAGGGGAATGCTGAGGTGGTGAAGCAGCAGTGGGTGTGTAGGTGAGGGAGCACCTTCATAGAAGCAGGGGGAGGGGTGAAATAGGAAGTTTTTGGAGGGGAACCTGGAATGGGGATAACATCTTAAATGTAAATAAATAAAATAACCAATAAAAATTAAAAAGAAAAAAAAAGGAAAGATCGTATTTGTGTAGACATCTTAAGTTCACCCTAGTTCTGAGGTATGATTGATTAATTTGTTCTTATTTCCATAATTTTTGCCCACTATTTGTGAAATACATTTTGTGATTTGTGAAAAAATTGTAGTAACTTTTATTGTAGCATGTATGTTTATTTTTCTCATTTTACTTTTCAGTTACTTTGTGTATAATTCAAACATGTTGTGGTGGATTTTGTGCTGGTTACAAAGACTGTACTTTTTAATAACAAACTAAATATTTAGGTTTCATGCAATTTCATCTTCACATATCCAAATCCTTTTAATTCTTTTTCAACTTACATTGTCAGGAATAAGACACCACAACTCAGTAAATATTAAATAAAGGACTTATAAAAGTGTCCTTGTGATTCCATTTTATTAGTAAGTAATTAAATAAATATTCTAAAGGAATGCACACATTCATCACAAGAATTACAATCTTTCTTTCAACTTAAAAAAATATATTTGTCATCTTTCAAGTAATTCTTAGGTGGCTCCAAACTCAGACTGAGTGATTCCAGGAGTGAGTGCCTCGCTGGATGGTATGGGATAATGACACAAAGATGAAAGATGAAGATAAATCAACATTTTGGGGCAATGGTCCAAAAATTCTGACAGAAAACAGATAATCCCAAGGCACTGAGACTTCTGAAACTTCTTTTAAGATGCACAGAACTGTTTCTCCTGCATAATTTCAACATCTTTTGAAACAGTAAAATCAAAGGATACTGTTCTTCCAGATTAAACATATTTTTATTGATTTCTGTCTTCAGTGAAATAAAGGCTATTGAAGATTCATTTGTACAAGTCTGAAATACCTGTCTGAAAGTTCTGTTTGGGCACTGTGAAACTCTCTGAGGAATATATTGATCAAGTAATTTCTTCTTTTCTTTCTTTCTTTCTTTCTTTCTTTCTTTCTTTCTTTCTTTCTTTCTTTCTTTCTTTCTTTCTTTCTTCCTTCCTTCCTTCCTTCCTTCTTTCCTTTCTCCCTCCCTCCCTCCCTCCCTCCCTCCCTCCCTCCCTCTCTCTCTCTTTCTGTCTTTCCTTCTTCACTTTTTTTTTCATTATGTTCATGTGGGAAGAGGTTTAAAGTAGGCTTTTTAAAACATGTATCTTTGATCATGAAAAGTTACCTAGAACTTAAGTAAAATGAAATAAACCAGAGAAAAGGTGGTGAAAAAGGACATTTAATTAAAACATTCAACCGAGATGACATGGTGAAAGATAAGTGTGACACACAGTCCTACTCTTGTAATCTTTTTGTTGCATTTATAATCAACATAAAGAATATTGATTTTCTTAGCTCCACTATTCATTTCCCATTTCAAAAATAGAAATAGCCTAATCATAAGTGGATTATTTCTAAAAAACAAAATTAAATAACTTAATATTTTTATTAACAATTTATTATAAGAGTTTTATTTTAAGCCTTTAACAATAACTCATTTGTTTTTTGTTTGTTTGGTTGGTTGGTTTTTTTCACTGAAATGCACTTATTCTGTATTGGTTATTCACTTTTGGGTGTGGGGAATATCCCTCATGTGTTGATATATCCACTGTCACCAATTTGAGAAAGACACTTTTCCTCTCTCAGAGGCTACTAGTTGCCAATATCTCCTTGCTGGGTGTTTCTGCTCACTTCAGTCCTCAGAGTTGGACACTGCACTTGCCTGTACATCCTGGCACAGTCTCTAAGAATTCATATGTAAACTGACATATTTTTTTCTGGAAATTGCTGATTCATTACAGTCATTTAAAGCTAACCTCATGTACAAACCTTCTGTGCCTTTTTCCATACAGATCCTTAAACCTTAAAGGAGGAGTTTGATGAAGATGGTTGTGTCTCCCATGGCCCAAAATATAGATAGTACAGCTCATACATTGAAGTGTTCTGATGAGATACACCTGTTTTCGTGATACAGACGTGATGATCAGTCTGTGTGTCCTGAATAAAGTAAGACCAGTGTATGAGAAGGCTCTCCCCATCCCACATCTTATTCACAGGGAAATTTGTAGCTCTCAAATCCTCATACGATAGCTACTATTCCTCACATAGAATAGTCTGGGAAAGTGACAAGGCCCTATTTCTCATGTTCTAGCTATTTAATCTTAAGTGAATATCTTAAATAGAGTACAGATTTAATCATTTAATATAGTGTGGGGTTAATATGAATTATGCAAGTGCTAAGAGAAATTTTCTCTCACCAGATGCAAATGTCTGTTCAACTATTCCTGTCTTTACACTCAATTGATACATTTTCTGATAAATCTTTTTCCATCATTGAAGTACATTAAATCAAATAATTCACTTCTTATGACTTCATATAAAACAATATCTCTCCTTATTTATTTTGAAAATCACTTTATAAGTTATTTATTATGTAAAATATCTCTTACTAGTGGTATGCTACATGGAAATGCTTAAATGAAATGCAAGTAAAACCAAACAACTTGACTCCCAAACTATCCACGTCCTAATTCGTTTTTATTCATGCTTAGTGGGCTTGAATTCTTAATGACTGAAATAAATCCATATGATGAAGTAGTGGCTACATTTTTAATTAACTGGATAAATGAATTTAAGAACTATTATTTCAGTTTGTGTTATTAAAGTCCTTCTGGAGCTGTCATGGAGTTAAGCAATCAATCTTGTCATAAAACATTGAACAGCAAACTTCAAAGAGGGAAAAATTGATACTTTACAGAAAATATAAGAAATTTTGTGTTCTTCAATAAGTAACTATGAATTGAGTACACACATATAATTCAGAAGTTACAACAGAAATAAAATAAGAAACATAGAAAAATAAGGTTAGATAGAGGGTAAAATTATTAGTACACATTTAGAAATTGAAGTTCCAAATGGATGAAGAATTCACATTGGTAGGTTTTGAAGAATCTGAAAGAATAATAGATTCCAGAAAGATAGAAATAGGACGATCGAGAAGTTGTAGATTCACAACCAAATTATACTGGATTGAATTTAGTTCCACGATATTCATTCACTGCTCAACCCTAGGCTTAAAGCTCCTCGCAGGTCAATCCTATCCAAGGAATTTTAAATAGACCACTCTTTATCTATTCATAACAAATCAAAGCTAAGAATGTCATCAGATGTCACATCAGACCTCTATCAAAATTGTGCTTCCTTTCTGAAGCCTCTCACTTGTAGTTTCTGCATATATGGGCAAATATACTCATTATGTATCCCCGCTTGTTCTGTTACTAATTTAAATGACAGTAGCTCCTTCAGTGATGGAGAATGTTACTAGGGAAAACCAAATTTGTTTTCATAAGATATAGTCACTCATATTTGACTCAAAAATAAATGATTGTACCCTTGAATGGTGAGAACTCTCTTTTTCATCAACCCAAAATAGTTCCTTTCTAAAATTAAAAATGATCAAGTCAACAAAGAAGACACTACTTTCTGGTGTAAATTAAAAGTAAAACTTTCCTAGAGTCCAGGAGTAGAGAGAGTCTCAGAGCAGTCTGTAAAGCTTTTCTCAATCTGATCCAAGCTGGTGGGACAGAGAGGGAGGTGGTACCATAAATACCAGATATGCCCAAAGATTTCAGTCAGCCATATTCATAGGTAATGGATAAGCAAATACAGGCTCAGGAAAACCCTATGGTTGCTAAAACTCTTTTGAACCTGGGCTCTATTAGAGAAGGAACTCAACCAGCAGGTGAATTATCCAGTTGAGGAGGTATTGATTGAAACTGAGCTACTTCTGGGATCAGAAAATGTTGAGTAATACACTTGAAGTGTGCTCCTCTGTATTTCCTGTGGCATAAAACTGTGCCAGGGCTTTAAATGTGTTTTGTGAGTTGTCACATTCATACAGTGGTAGAAAAAGAAATACATTTTCAGCCAAAAAGACATGATCTAAGCGACTTTACTTTAACAACAAAACTAAGCAATGAAATCTGAGTGCATGATAAAACCTTTGAAAAACGTTAGCTCTTATTCCGTTTAATGCTGAACAGTCCCAAATATTAGGAGAGATATGGACTTCCAGGTACAGGAGGTATTTAGAATCCAAATAGACATTAACAGAGGAAAAAAAAAAACTGTCCATATTTTAGTGAAACTGCCACAGTGATAGAACAAGAAGGAACACTGAAAGAGTCAAGGTAGAAAAGTCAGTAAAATTATAAAGGAAATTTCATGAGTGCAGCAGCCATTTTCAGCAGTGGATATAAAGACCTGTAGGGCAAAAGTGGGTTCATTGCAGAATCCAAAAGAAAACTAATGCTAACCTATATGAAACTTACTGTCTCCTGAGAAATTATGTTTTGGGATCAAAAAGAAATGAAGACAACCTATAGTCATTTACTGCAACAGCATTATTGATTGAGGGTGAAAACATTGGAAATATACTTAAAATGTTTCTAGACATTGAAGAAGTGACATAAAGCAATCAAAGAAGCACAGGAATAAATATCAATAGAAGAGCCAACAGACAGATAACAATAGACAAACATCAATAATTTGACAAACTACCAAATACCTAAGACTAATAAGGAGAAAAGAATAAATCATAGATAATTCAGAAAAAGGAAGAAAATAACAAAATGGCAAGAAATCATACCTAAAAAAATACACAATAATGATTAATTTAACTAATCTTAATTCTTCATTGAACAAGTAAAGGTGGCCTGATTTAACTTTCAAAAATAGCATTAACAGTGTTTTGCCGTCAAGAAACGTACTTCATAGCCTGAAACATATGAAGACTAAAAATCTAAGGAATCAAAATGGGATTCTAAGGAAATGATTTCAGAAAATAAATCATTTACTTGACAAAGATGACTACAGGATAGAAAAAAAAATCGATCAGTAAAGACAAAGATTCTTTTTATGTTCGCAAAAGAAAATATCCTCAAAGAAGACAAAGGAACACAAATATACAGCATACATCAAAATATCCTATACTTTATCATGATTAGACATAAGAGTCTGGTAGGTTAGGCCATAATAGTCACACTGAACTCAATAACATCTGCTCATCAATGAAAGCATCATCCTGACAAGCAATCATAAAATCAGACATAAATTACAATGGAAATATCCTAATGAATACCTACAAATTTTTCCAACCGCAGCAATAGGAGACTCACTCTTTAGATTTTCAGACGGAATGTTCCCAGAGTATTTCCAGCGTAAGTCGTTACAAATATAAGAACATTGAAATATTTTTGATTCTTATTGCCATAGCATCATTAAACTGGAAGTCAGAATAGAGAGAAACTACAGAGAATGCCCAAGGCATGGAAACTGAATAATACTGATTAAAATGACAGGAAGTTCTAGAAGATACTAAGGGAAGAATTATAATATTCTTTACACCAAATGAAAATGGAAAAAAAAAACATATCAGAACATTTCAGAGACATCAAAAATGTTCTAAGATAAAAGGTTTAAATCTATGAATGATACTTTTTTATTAGATATTTTATTTATTAAATTTCAAATGTTAACCCCTTTCCTGAATTCTACTCCCCACTCAGAAACACCCTATCTCATCTCTCCTCCGGCGGGTATACCCCCACCACTCACCCACACACACACACTCAAGCCCCCACCCCACCCCTCGCATTCCCCTATACTGGGGCATCGTCCTTCATAGGACTATGGGCTTCTTTTCCCATTGATGCCCAACAAGACCATCCTCTGCTACATATGAAGCTGGAGCCATGGGTTCCTCCATGCTTATTCCTTAGTTGGGGACTTAGTCCCCGGGATCTTTGGTTGGTTGATATTGTTCTTCCTATGGCGGTGTCAACCCCTTCACTCCTTGTTTCCCTAAGGCTATGAAAATATATGATTATATTGGCAATGTTATGCCTAGGAAATAGCAATACACACCTTTTCTCCCAGTGTTTGACTCTAACCTTCTTCTGTCCTCTCTTCTGTGTTGTTTCCTGAGCCGTAATAGAGGTGATATGATTGTCCCATCCAGGGCTGAGCACTCCACCTCCAGTTTTTCTCAGTACCTTGGATTGTTCTCCATCTCTCTATTTGACACTTCTTGTTGTAGACAAGTTTCTATATTTAATACCGCAAACAGAACTGGCCTATGGAAACTAGCATACATATTTAGTGATGTTGTGTCACTTTAGTTAGAAACAATGATCCTCACCTGATAATGCTTCTCAGGTGTGGGTTTTAAGCCACATGTATGGGCCATTTATTGTCTTTAGTGGAGTAGGACTCAAAACAAGTCAGAGTTTTGGTTGTCTTCACAGGTGGAAAGATTTGCCTTGACTGTGAACTATTCATTTGGCAGCATCAGAGCCTGTTAATAAAATAGATGAAGAAGGATCCATATTGGGATACATTTATTGCTTAAGTCCCTAATGTCTTGGTTTTCCTTTAACATACATTGTATTTTGAACTGTAGGCTAAAATAACCTCTTTATCCCTTATTTTGAGTCTTCAGAGTACTTTTACCAGGTTTGGAATTATAATATTTGCCATTTATCTTTTGGAATTATATTACCATGGACCAGTCTAATTCTGTAAAATAGATTCACAATGTTCTGGAAAAAAAACATCCTTCTGTGTTATGAAGACACTAATCATGTCATCTTTGCTCCAGTTTCACTAAAGCCAAAATATCCTTCAGAGTTTCTCCTACTAAATGTTATTTTTCCCAGAGACTAAATCTTCTGGAACCCCATTTTCCATGTTCTCCCAAGTGCTTGGTAGACGGCATCATCACTAATGATGGGAATTTTCTGCTCCATTTGTCATTTTCTTCATACCTGTAAGTGCCTTCACTCACTTCTTCCTGTACCCAGTTATGTGCAGCATTGATCTCATGCTACTCTGCCAAGTGTCACATTGAACTTAGCTATATAATCCAGTTACACCCCAGGTCTCGTGTATAATGTCAAGAAATTCTGTCCACTCCAGATTTACAATAGTATTATACTACTAATAAGGCTCCATTATCCTAGGACATTACTGTGTAAGTTATTCATAGTAAATGCTTTCCACATTATGAGCTCACAGCACAATTAAATTTGAGAAAGAGATAGAGAAACAAAGAGAGGGAAACTAAGAAAGAGACAGAGAGAGACGGAGAGACGTAGTTTATCCAGGTAATAAGCCTGATCATGTTTGCTTGTGTGTGTCTGTGTGAGTACCTGCTCCAGTAGTCATAAAGAGGTCAGAACATATCTTGTGGTTAATTTGCTTCCCTCTGCTTGGTGCTGGAGAACAAACTGCTGCCATCAGACTTGACACTAATACCTTTATCCACTAAACCACCTTGCCTTGGTAAGAGTATATCAACTTCCATCTCATCCCAAATTATGTAAAATAGGATATTTGAGATGTAATACTTGCTATTCTCATTTAATTCAGAATTAGATGTGCTGAAATGCAGTATAAAATAGGTATTAGTCATGAAAATCTTTACTTTTATAATGATTTTTGTTTCATATCCCATTTTTTAAAAAATGCATGCACTGTATACTTTATAAACATAACTGGCACATAACTTTACTTTCCACTTAATAGTAAAATTATTTGAATGAAAACTACCTCCTTTCGGATAATTTAAATTGTAGATTTTCTGTATATTATTTGACTGATGTGAAAACAAATTCTGTATTGCATTTATTTTTTATAGTAGTGACTGTATATCTATAATTACAGTAAATGCTTATCTATTCATTAAAATTCTGTTCAAATTTGGTATTAAAAACAGCTATATTTTTGGTAATCACAAATAAAAATAAGATCCAAAAATGGCTATTCTACAAGAAAAAATAAAGCTTAAAATAACTAGGTAGCAAAATTCTAACAGTGTATTATTCTTCCTAGTGCAGGCTGACCTAATGTTTCAGAGTGGGTTGGCTAGGCATAAGGTCATTTATAATGCTCTTCATTGAGCATCCAAAGGACAATTTTCAGAAATTCTCCCATATGTTTTAGTCTTTCTAACATTAGTGACCCTTTGCGAGATGACTCTTTCCATCTACATGTGAAAAGTGTAACATTTCCTTCAGCAATTTAAATTGCTTTTAGCAGGTCAGGTCATTTCATTTAATAGTTCCACATTACTTTATTCAGCTTTCAACTCTTAGAAAAACACAAAAACGTTACACTCCAGTTCTCCTTTTGAGGGGAACTTAATATTAAGTTTGTATGGTTAAAAATTAATTCTGGCATACATTCGTTTTTCTGTCATTTTAAAATGTTCCAAACACTTGATTTTAAATTAAATCTTGGAAGAAACTTTAGAAATCCAGGTTTTAAATATGTTTGATAGATAAACCTTTATCCTTTTCCTCTGAGTTTTATTACCTCAAAGAATGTTAGGTTATTCAATTATTGCTATATTTAAGTAACATGTATTAAAGAACAGTCAGAGATTATTTTGAATAATTTATAATGCAAAAAGATTTACTTTCTTTTCTATTGACATTGCTTTCTGAGTTTCCTCTTTTTAAATAAGTTATAGAAACTTATGATGAGTATCCAGTGATTCTACGAGTCATTATTACATTGTCCTTGGGAGGTAACTAAGGCCTAATATAAATACAGACTTCCAGAAGCATACACCTCAGCCCTTGTTTTATTAAATATTTCTGGAAATCTATCCCTATGTGATGATGTGTTTCCTGTTTAATTGCTATGACTTATCTGGACTCACAGACTTAGCCAATGAGGACTGAGAGTGTTTAACAAAGGTGGAACCCAGTGTTAGCCAAATTCTGCCCATTCCATGGAACAAGGGTAAAGTTGTGTGTCTAGGTAAGAGGAGAGACTGAAATGGGAGACCAGGAAGAGAAAAAATGAAGGGTGGGAGGAGGAAGTGGAGTTGGGCGTGTGTGGGAATTAATTTTATAACCCCCCCATCCTGTAATTCTTGTCATCTCAAACAAATGATTGTCCCTGCACAGGGCTTTTCAGGGCTTTTCCTTGCCATCATCATTCTCATGACAAAGGAAGTGTCATGTTAGAAAGCCACCATCCATTTCTCTATTTGCTTATAGATGTTGTTGATGTTGTTTTATTCCTATACCTCAATTTATTTATTATAACGAGTAAAAAGAAAGTGATGGTATTACAATAATATATCACTTTTCATAATATTATACAAAGCATACATGGTATCTCTGGACTCTACAAATTTGAAGTACCTTTATATTCTTTTCATAATTTATTAAAGTGTTTATCTATTCTATATTAAAGTTTACCAAATTTTTAGCATGTCTCTTTTTAATATTATCATTCAAGGGTTAGTTTTAGCAGATTTATGTTCACCAACAAGCTGAAGAAGATTAAATGCCCCATGTGTGGTTTGCCTCTGTATTTTTATAGGTCCCCATTATCAATGTCCCCCCCTACCCAAGAAGTGTACCTGCTAAAATGTTGAGTCTACATTAAGGCAGATCATAGTTAAGTAAAGTTTAAAGCTGGTATTTTGGTAAGCTCCTCACATTATGCTTATGTATGAAATTACATAATAAAATGTATCCACAATGAAAACTCCAATCAGGAAGGTTTCACTGACTTAAGTTGCTATACTCACCCTATTGCTCCTTCTTCCCACTCTACAACTTTTGATAAGCAGTGTTCATTTTATGGTTATATTTGTTCTTACAACTTCATTTATCTGACTATTGTGAAATAAACATGTTGGCTAACAGATCTTCACCTCTTCCTCAGTTGCACCAAATCCAATCCCTATCTCCTTCATAGCTCTGTAGCAGACCACCTGCAGAGGCCTCTCCTTCACTACCTACCCCCAGCTCTAGTGGACTATAAAGATCTTACCCTCCTAACCCTGGTCACTTTATCCCACTTCCCAACTCAGCAGGTACTCTCTGCAGAGCCACAGGCTACTCCTCTAAGGAAAACAGATAGGAAAACATCAGATACCACTTCTTTCTCAGCTCCTTCAACTCTGTTCCTTAGTCTCATCTCTACCACTGTAGATACCATCTCCAGAGGCTTCACGGTGTACCCTGTGCCTACCTCCAGTAGATCTCAAGGATTTTACCCTTTAAAGCTCTTGCCCTCCTCACAACCACCACTACTAATTTATCCAGCCTTTAACTCCATGAGGCACTCCTTGAGAACCCGAAGGCCACTAGAGCCAGTGAAACAGGTAGGCTAACTACAGATCTTGACCTCTCCCTCATTCCTCCATCTCCAGTGATCAAGTCTCATCCCACCTCTGCAGCAGCATCCTACCTCCTCTCTACTGTACTCCACAGTTTACCCTTTATTTATTCATTCCTTCCATTGGTTTGTCTCAACCTCAACTAAAGAACCCTGTTGAGGAACCAGAAAGAGTCTAAGAGCCAGCAGATGGAAGACACCAAGAAAATAAGGCCCTCTATCTATATTGATCCAACATAATATTTTATGATTATTTGGGAATTTTCTACAATGTACTCCTTCACACTGGAGAGATGATATTCGAATAAAAATACACAGATATAGATATGGTTTGAAGCTCACACAGAGTGACATGTAATGTCCTGGCTGGAGAAATGCCAGAAAGAAAGTGAAACATGGACAGTCAAGCAGGAAGAGAAGGTAACAGCAAGTCAGATAGCCCCAGGTAACAAATTCCTTAAAGTCATGATACATATTTTAAAAAGTGTACACAGGATCATTGTTTAATGGAGTCTGCTACAATGAAACTTCATAGTGGACAAGAGTGAAAGTCTTCAAACTCCATATCACTGTGGACAAAAGAGAACAGATAAACAAGGGTCAGGGTAACCATAAAACTTGCCAAGGAATTACCATGGATGGAGCGGGAGAACAGGAAGCATTATGGGATCCAATGACATAAAATTAGTCAAGGAAGACATCAAAGATGGGAGAAGGGTATGGTTAGATTTATCTGATCTAATGGTATTCTTGCTGAAAGAAGCCAAGGAAATAAAACTATAGCTGAGGAGAAGCAGAGAATTTTACATCTTATTGCATATGGAGCAGAATCTAATTTATGGAGTGAAGAATTCTTGTTAAAATGGACGAGTGGGATAGTACCAAAAGTGGACAGTGCACAGGATAACTTGGAACTCAAAACGTTCGGTCCTGGTCTATAAGTTAGTTTACAGATAATGTGAGCTTGATTTGGCAAAACACTGCCAGTATTTGGCAAGAGTAGAGACAAAATTATTCATTTCAAAAATTTTATTTATAGTTATATTTGTAGGCATTTAAATAAATAAATAAAAGTTTTATATACATACATATAAAACTAAATAATTAACTATAGATTAAACGATACATATATTCTATGTTGTTTACCCTTTTTTTTTCTTTTTTCTTTTTTTTTGTTTTTTTGCTTTGTTTTTGTGGGAAGCCGCCCCCACATTCGCCGTTACAAGATGGCGCTGACAGCTGTGTTCTAAGTGGTAAACAAATAATCTGCGCATGTGCCAAAGGTAGTTCTCCACCCCATGTGCTCTGCCTTCCCTGTGACGACAATTCGGCCATGGGCTGCAGCCAATCAGGGAGTGATACGTCCTAGGCGAAGGATAACTCTCCTTAAGAGGGACGGGGTTTCGCTTTCGTTTTGGGTTTTGGGCTTGCACTCTTACTCCTGAAGATGTAAGCAATAAAGTTTTGCCGCAGAAGATTCTGGTTTGCTGCGTTCTTCCTGGCCGGTCGCATGAACGCGGGTAAGATGTTTTGTTTTGTTTTTTGTTTTTTGAGACAGGGTTTCTCTGTGTAGTCCTGGCTGTGCTGGAACTCACTCTGTAGACCAGGCTGGTCTTGAACTCAGAAATCTGCCTGCCTCTGCCTCCAGAGTGCTAGGATTAAAGGCGTGTGCCACCACGCCCGGCTGTTGTTTACCCTTTTCAACTTTCCCTGTTTTCTTCTTAGTTTAGATTTTAAATTTTTATATTTTAAGCACAAGATCCTAGAAAGACTACATTTTAAAAACCACTGCTTGAAAAAGGTTGGAGGCAAATCTTGTCCTCTCACCTCTGCTCACATCAAACCCTTCACTCAGACAGTGAGAAAAGGAGGCATTCCAGTGCATAGTGCTAAAGACCTGTTTTTAAACCCTAAAAACAGCCTCCTTAGAAGTTTAAATATTAGTTTTTAAAAGTCTTAAAAATTAAAATCATAACTTGAAAACACTTTCTTTTAGTTTGTGTGACTAGTTTATTTTCAGAAGGTGAAGAAACAATATAGGAATAATTTCTTTTGATCATACACAGAAGACTCTTTAATGTTAAGATATTACTCAGTGTTGGAAAAATACATTCCTGGACATAGGTAAGGAAATAATTTGCAAATGTTAGTTCAATATGGAAAAAAAATCATCTGAATGTAACAAACTGGTTTCTCAAGGCTAAAACGCGAAGTTTGTCTTTCCTTGGGAAAGGAAGAAACAATAATGTTTGGATGAAACATGCACGCAAGATGAGATGAAAGATCAGGTGATAGAGGACAACATGCTTTCTCTTAGTTCTGGTTTAGCCTAGTCCCTGGGTCTGGGGATGTGACTTGTTGCTGAACCAGAAGAGGAGTCAAGATCTGTTGCATGAAATATTACAAAAGCACACTACTGCTGGCAAGACACCAGCTGACAGGCCCGCCTGTTCTCCCCCCAGCAGACTCTTTTGACTCAGCACTCCATAATCTCTCCATCCAGCTCTCTAAGTTCCCATGGGGGGCTGTTGCCTCGCATGCCCTATGCTTCCAAATTCCCCTGGCTGGATGGGGTGCCCTGCCGCTGTACCTCTTTCTGAAATCCAGTTGAGTCATCCTATGAAGGCTGAAGGAAAGCAACACATAATATTAGTTAGAATCTACAGGTAACACAGTCACTGGGTGCAAAAAGTAGCATCCTAATTCTGTAAACTATTTAAGTTATAAATCCTACGGCTGTCACATCACGGCAGATCTGCCCGTTTCCCACACTGTGTCTCCATGCTCTCCCCTGTCCAAACGGAAGTATCTTTCTCTTGACTCCCCTCTTTACCTCTCCAACCCGGAAGTTCTGCCTACTCACCCAGTGCTTGGTTCCTTGAAATCTTAATTCATTAGAGAAACATTCTGCCACATCGATCCAGTGATTTAAAGAAAATCAGGAAAAAATAAATAAATAAAAGGAAAGGAAAGGAAACAAATTTTGGTTAATTAACATTTGGTTATAAATGATAAAAGGGTGTGGGGGGGGGAGGGTATGGGGGACTTTTGGGATAGCATTGGAAATGTAAATGAGGAAAATACCTAATTAAAAAAATGATAAAAACAGATTGATGAATGGAATCTAATTGAGGATTTTCAATAATGTAAATCTACATACCTTAGGAAACCTGACTTTTGATTTATTAAAAAAAAATTAGGGCAGAATTATACAATGGATAAAGAAAGAACCTTCAACAAATGGTGCTGTTCTTACTAAATGTTGACAAGTAGAAGAACTCA
This sequence comes from Mus musculus, assembly GCF_000001635.26. Classification (NCBI taxonomy): domain Eukaryota; kingdom Metazoa; phylum Chordata; class Mammalia; order Rodentia; family Muridae; genus Mus; species Mus musculus. Next base: position 113,403,284 of record NC_000080.6, on the reverse strand, counting down.
AATAGATTCATAGCTATCACCCTGCACAAAATTTAAGTCCTAGTGGATCAGACACCAACATATAACCAGATACACTGAACCTGACAGAAGAGAAAGTGGGGGATAGGTGTGAACACATTGAGGCATGGCGTTTGGCAGGAAAGCAGCCTACCTGGATTTCTCTCAGTCTGCATGGTCTCTGGAAGAGCCTGAACATGTAAGGTTTATTATTTGTTTTATATCCAAAGTTCTATGGAACTCGGAATTGTTTGCTTTGGTTTGTTTTTATTTTTTAGCTTATGATATTCTAATTATATAGAAATTGAGCATAATTTCACAATAAAATTAAACAAATGTGTTTTTAGGTGTTGTCCATTCTTAAGCCGTCTTTCAGATACAGAGATTGAAAACAAGTGAAGTTAAAATGAATAAATCTCTAGAATGTATTTAGGAAATATGCTGGTCTAGTGAAGTGTTAGTTGTAGAAATTCCTCTGAGAGCAATTATTTCACTAGCTCCTAGTAGTTGGCTAGATTTCCAATACCAGGAATAATTTCACTCTTGTTGAACAGGCCTTAACCGTATTAGAGAGCTAATGGTTAAACCTAAGGTGTACAGTCCAACACTGCATCATTAGGAATACTGTGTCATGACAGCGTTTCTCCGCATCACCACATATAAATCTAACCCATCATCAAAGAAACATCTTGCACAAGGTCAGGATCATTACAGAAAACTACAACCAGTCGAACAGCTGAGACGTATCCTAAGCTCCCAGTCAATACCGCTACATCTACAAAGCAACCTCTGAATCCAAGGCTCAGAAAGCTCAGAAATTGTAGTAGAAAAGAGGGTAGAGAAGTTGTTATGAGCCGGAGGAACATGAAGCTTGCTGTGAGATGCTCGTTCCCAGAAAACTCAGAAAAGCTGCGGTCACAATCTCATATCTAAGGGGGCTGAGTAAGACCTGGACAAGGAAGACACCAATAAAAAGGCCAGTATGGAATGGGGGATAGCTTATGGAATCCAAGCACTACACAAAGAACTACAGGCAACTACAGAATGGCTAGAATAGCAGTAGTTTCCCCCAGAGAAGGACGGAACCCTAAATGTCTATCCAATACTGAGTGGTCAGATCTGGAATCAAATATAAAAAAGTAACAGTACACAGACTGAGTGGGCTGCATTTATATATGTAGGAATCTATATATGTAGGAATTTATATATTTAGGAATCCACATGTGTGTGTGTGTGTGCCTGTTTAACAACTATTAAAGTAGAAAATGCCAAATCATATAATCCATGGGAAGGCTGGAAGGAGGAAAGGGAAGAGGGAAATGATATAACTATGTTTTCATTTGAAAAAAACAAAGCAATGTTTACAAATATACTGGATGTTTACTATTTCAAGAATAGCCTTGAACATTCTAGTAAACTTCATATAGAGAATATGAGTACTGAATTCCATTTTGTTAATTTTCGTCATCATTCAGTGTATCAGTAGTCCATTTTTATGTATTGTTGAAGAAAAATTATTCTAACTCCTTTTCAATTATGCACTTTAAATCATTACGAGTATCAATAAAAAACAACTTAGGATATAAGATGTTAACTCCTCAGAGGACAATAATCAAAAAATTTTTTTGTTCTATGTGTTGTTATATCTGTCAATGGCTATGCTTGCTGTGAATAATATATGATATATTCTCCTTAGTTTTCGTTTTTTTTTTTTTTCTATGAGTTGAGTCCTATACAATAAAACAATTCCATGACCCAAAGAAATAAACTTTGGTTAATTAATATTTGGTTATGAATGACAAAATCAGACAGTTTGATGAATGGAGTAAATCCTCACACCTGTGAAAACCTTAGCTTTGATTTATAAGAAAAAAAAAGCCAGATTGTGTGATTCTCTTCAGGGGATTTACAGGTTTGGGTCTTAACCAACAGTCTTTAGTTCCGTATGAATTTGAAGTACAGAACAGGGCAGTTGTCCAATGTGTCTACTTTATAGGTGCACACACAGCTTGCTCAGCAACACTTGATAACCCACCTCTCATTGTGCATTATTGTCGTATCATCTGTTACAGTTGATTATTTATTCATGGGTTGACATCGGAGCCCTCTGCTCTGTCTCAGTAGCATATATGTTGTTCTCTATTCCAAGTCAGGCTGTTAAAGTGGTTTTGGAATGTGTTTTGAAATTCAGAATTGTGACAGTTTTAATTTTGCTTATAGTTCTTAAAATTGTTTTATATGTGTGTAGTCTGTCGTGATTACTTGTAAAATTTAGGTTTTTTTAAAGTTTCTATTTCCATAAAATTACTTTTGAGTAAGATGTACATTAAATATGAAGATTGTGTTTGGTAGTGTGTACATTTAACACTCCTACATATTTTTACTCCACTTATATTAATGCTTTGCATTTCTTTTTCTTTGATTTTTCAAATGATAGATTTCAGTGTAAAATATTTTTAACTGCTTAATGTATTCTCCAACATGAGGTTTCCTTTGCTTTTAATTGAACATTTACAGACAATATATTCTTAACCTTTACCCATATATTTTATTCTGTGGTAAATGTTCTTAGTTTTTCAATTTATTTTTGATACTTTGTTATTTAGAATTATAATTTTCATATTATAATATTTATCCCACAACTTTATTAAATTTAATTAGTTCTAATGCTATAGCGGAAGTGATTTAGGCTCTTTTAGATTATGGCCATGAGGCTCTTGAATTTGCTCAGAATTCCCTGTCTGTTCATCTTCAGTGTTTGCATGGATAACTGATGTGAAAGCCACATTGTGCCTTTGATCTTTGGCACAGCCATGGCAACTTGGCTTGGCTTCTTTTGTTCTCATTAGGTAAAACACTTGGAAACATGTTTGTCACTGACTAAGTGTGGATGGTCAAAGAAAAAACATGTAGATTACTTAAAGAAACAAACTTTGTTCTCTCTCTCTGTAGCATCAAACAGTCTAGTTATTATTTTCCCTCTCAGTACTTTTCCTTCTAGTTTTTCTTTTAAAATTGACTTTTTTAAAACAATATATTCTGATCATGGTTTCTTTTACCTCATCTGCTCCTGGGTCCTCCTCACCTCTCCAGATTTGCAGCCTACCTCCTTTCAAAGCTTTCTCTTACCCACAGCCAAATATCAGATAGACCTGCATAAGTCTTCTGGAAGATTAGGGGATAGAAGTGAGCAAGCCAGTGGGGTCAGGGGCACCACAGGAAGACCTACAGAGTCAAATAACCTCAGCCCATGGAGGCTCTCGGAGACTGAACCACCAATCAAAGAGCATGCACAGGATGAACCAAGAACCTCTACACATCTGCAACAAATGATCAACTTGTTTTTCATGTGGACCCTCTAACAATTTGTGTGGGGTCGGGGAGTGTCCCTGACTGTTGCCTGTCTTTAGTCCCTTTCTTATAGCTGGGCTACCTGGTTGGGTCTCAGTGGGAGAGGATGTGCTCAGTACTGACAATATATTAGGTTAAATGTTCCAGGGTGCAGTGGTAGTCATGGGGAGGGCCAAATAAAAGAGGGATTTAAAAGGGCAGGACCGGAAGGAGAGGAGGAAGTGGGGATGCAATCAGGATGTAAAGTGAATTTAAAAATTAATTACTGAAAGAAAAGAAAGCAGACAAATTAAAAAGAAAAAAGAAAACAAAACAAACAAAAACCCTAAAGCTCTAGTTTTCTCGATTGTTTCTTTTGTTTTTTTCATATATGTCTTCTAAGAGACTGAGTGCAGGAACACATGTTGTTGATGGTTTCTAGATATGTAAGGAATATTGTTAATTTTATTAAACTATTTTTATCTCACTATCTCACTTGGAAAACACAGAGGCTAAGGTCACTATGTTTCAGCTGAAGATTTCCAGATTTCCTCAAACTTGGATTTAACTTGATGGCAAAAATTTAATTGAAAACATCCTGAGTTTTGTATTCATATTAGGAATGTTCTTTTCTTGGCTACTTTATTGTCATTTTTATAAACTAAATCTAGTAAAAATTAGTTGATTATTTATAAACTCAGCATGAAAGTAAAGCATTTTAAAAAATGTGATTCTAGACTCTATTAAATTGACAATACTAATCTTCCCATGTTTGTAGCCTACCTTTGGCTTAGTCGTTCCTCCATTGCTGGGCACATAGGCATACTCTGAGTTTTCATCCTGGCACGTGCATATGCAGTGCTTTCTGGAACAGGCCTGGGGATCTCTTTGCTCTGTTCACTTACCTCATTTGATTCTGAACCCAGAAGTTGGATTTCTGAACCACATACTGGCTCATTTTTTGTATTTTTGAGAAATACTGTAACATTTTCCTTAGCAACTGTATTCATATATTTTTACTAACTTGTGTGTATGCCTCTGTTCTCCATGCCCTCCACCATAATTGTAATCATTTGTCTTTTTTTATATTGGCCATTTCTACTAAGGAGTTATGTGATGTTTCATGATAGTATAGATTTTCATTTTGATAAAAGTCATTAATGTTAACGTAATTTGATATACTTCCTTATCGTTTGTTACTGCTTCTTGAGAAATCAGAGTATATATTTTTTCATCTGTTCATGCTAAGGAGTTCCTTGAAATTTATCAAATTTGTAAATGAAGATGTTTCCATCCTGGGTGTAATTTCTTCACTTTATGTCTTTGGCACTGTGAATCATTTTGACTGGTTACCTTGTCTGAGTTGTTTTGCTTGATTATGTTCTGGTGATTCAACCCCAAACAGTCCTCTTCTTGACCTACGTTATAAGCACTTTCCATATGTTTTCTCCAGGCAACTCAGATGCCCAAGCCTTTTCATGGCATCTGTAACATATTTTTAGATTGATACAGGTAGTAGGTTTTTGTTGTTGCTGCTGCTGTTTTCTTTTGTGTTACCATTTTCATGGTAACACATACTGAAGAAGCTTTCTCTTCTACTCCATTTGGTATTCATGATATGTGTGTTAAAAGTAAAAAGAAAAATCAAATATCCCAAACCAGGAAAGATCGTGATTTTTCTCCTCTGATCCATTTTTCTGTTGTTTAAACCATGTAGAAGGAATATTATGTTTCATTACAATTTTGATTTTCATTTGCCAAAAAGAAGGTAATGCTGGCAGTTATTTTACATACCAATTTATCATTTTTGTGCTTATCTTTGAGAAATAATAAAATAAGGACTTCTTAGTCTCTAATATAAGTATCACCACTTTACATTTTTAAAGAAAAGTCTGTGAAGATGGTTCTTGGTATTTTGGCAAGGATGACATTAAATATCCAAAGTGTTTTATTTAAAGATATTGAAGTATTTTTACTTAATTTACTTTGCTTATTTCAGTTTTTTGTGAGTGTTTGGCCTGCATCTGTGTGTACACCATGTGTTGTGTGTGCACCATGAGTGTGCGCATCATGTTTGCATGTGTACCATGTATGCATTTGTACCATGTATGTATGTGTACTGTGTGTGTGTGTGTGTGTGTTATGCATGCTTAACCATGTGTGGGAATGGTGCTCACAGAGAGTAGCAGAAAGAACCAGATTCCGTGCAACTGGAGGTACAGGTGGTTTGAGCTGCCATGTGGGTGTTGGGAACTAAACACAGGACTGCTGGAAGAGCAGCCAGGGCTCATAGATCCTGAGTCCTATAACCATCTCATAGTAATATATTTTAAATTTTAAAAAGCTGCTACATCTTCCCACTGATTTGTGCTCACTTCAGCTTTTTAATGTTTGATGGTAATGTCTTTTACTAACTTTTATAATTTATATTGACAGTTACAATGGAACAGCTTTCATTATTTCATTTTTAGTCCATTTGTTTAAGACTGTACTGATACTGAGATATTTAACATTATGTAATGCATGTGAAAAATATAGAATTTCTTTATAACTCCATCAAACAATATATTCAAAAGGACACACAGCGGATTACAGAAGAGCTTAAAGGACTTGAATCTTAAACAGAAAAGCTAAATTGAAAATATAAAAACTCATGTTTGTATATGCATTAAAATTATACCTTAAGATATTGCTCCTGCTGTTGTGTTTACAGTAATCTTCACATCTAATTTCCCATTTAATCTAATAAATAACTGTTGACTTCAATAAAACATACCCTAAACTTGTTTCAAAATTAAAAATATATATATAGCCCCTCTAGCTATGTTTTTATGTAATGCTGAAAATAATGTCTGAACCTACAAGGGGATTATGATAACAATCTTTCTTTCTCACTTACATAAGTGAAATTACAACTTGCACATTTATAGTATCACATGCAGTGGTAATCAACGGAATATGTGTTTAACGTAACTAAAGTAGGAGAGCATTTCCATGCCTCTGCTTTATTTCTCTCTTGCTTTTGGAAATATAGATCTTTTTACTAAAAATATGTGTGTGTTAGTATGAAATGTGTTTAATTTTGTTATTTTTAAGTGAATAAAGTATATTTGCTTTTTTCAGTTCTATGTTTAATATAGTAAAATATGCATATTAATTAATCAGCATATCACAACATGTTTAAATTTTCAGTAATGTTTGTAAAGCTCATAATGCTTTGGTTAAATCAAATTTCTGTATACATTTGTACATATATGTGTGTGCCTATATGTGTATGTCTGTGTGTGTGTGTGTGTGTGTGTGTATGTGTGTGTGTGTGGGTGGGTGCGTGTGGGGGGGGCATGTTTGTGTGTGTGTGTGTGTGTGTGTGTGTGCGTGTGCCTGCATATGTGTGTTTGTGTGTGTCTGAGTGTCATTGATTTTTAGACGGAGAAACAATTCTTTACAGGATGATGTATGACAGTACTAATGCTCTCATTAATATAATGGATTCTAGTAATGATATTATATGATTAAATCATAATATTTACTTAGTAATTTTATATTGATCCCTTTTAGATGAAGAACAAATTTCTAAATATGTAGACATATAGAACTAGATTATAAAATTTAATAAATGCTAGCTTTTATGTGTAGATACTCAAAACATTATATTTATGTTTCTGTAAATTATATTTTTCGGGTTGGCATTGTAGTTCAGTGGTAGGGTCCTTGACCAAAAATTTTATTTGAGCAATATATAGAGACATAAAGTTTCTAAAAGTGTACTTTCATGGTGTTGGACAGAACTTTTATATAGACTTTAGGACTTTTAATGCATAAACTTGATTTTGAATCATGCAAATGATATGTCAGTTTTAAAAATGCACACTAATCAAGTATAAAAACAAGTTTTAAAGCTGCATATTTAGGTAAATTTGCTGAACCCTCAATTAAGTCATAAGATAATTTTCCATAGAGAAACTACATTTTCATGTGCAGACACATCTTGCGGATCTATCCTATGCTCCAAATAAGCAAAATGCTGAATCTTACCAAGGAACTTTATTTTAGGTGCAAGTTTGAGAATATTTATAATCTGATATTTTAAAAGCAACTATCTTAAAATTGGGAATAACTGTGCCACTCTGGAAAGTAACATTTTAAAATGGTAACAGCAATCATAGGAGAAGCTGAGAAAAACGTCATACAGTGTGAAGTTTGGGAACAAAGCAACCAGGTGACGTGAAGACTCACACTGTCTCCCCGGAAGGAGAGGATCGCCAGGGTCTCCTGCTCGCTCTCTTGGCTCTTTAGGACCCAGCTCCACAGCCCACAGATGAGCGGCTGTAGATCTGGCCCAGGTGCTGTGTACTTTATTTTCTCCTGCCTCTAAATCATTCCTCTTTTATTAACAAGGCATTTTTGTAGCTGGTATGCATTTTCCCTGTCTTATTTGCAGCTTGTGATGAATTCACAGGCCTTAAAAAATAGGTTTTGACTTTTTTCCCCCCACACAATTTGATATAATTTCTTTAAAAGTCTGGCAGCCTCTTATATCAAATTACAATGTACTCCACTAGACAAAATCAAGCACAATTGATTTTTTTTAAAAGCTCTTTTATACCTTAGAACCCCAGAAAAATCTATGAGGACATGACCTGTTTAAGCCTGTCAGAAGGTTTATTGCTTGGAAGAGCTGGTCTATAAGTCTTCACACTTGCGATCATATCACTGAGATGGTCTGTGAGAAACTGGCTTGGATTTCAACGTTCAACACAGGGTTTGACCATTCTCCGCTTCTTTGTCTTTAGATTAAATCTTTATGTTCTGACTAGAGTTTTTGTCTCAGTGCTATTTATTCTTTGCCAAGATTCCTCTACATTGTTTTCCCAAAATGATGTTTAATAGTTGAACATTGCCTTATAACCTCATTATAGTTTAGATATTAAGTACCTCTCAAAACTTCAAATTTGTTCAAAATGTTGTTCCCAATTGGTAGCACTATTTGTGGCAGTTCTAGCTGAAGGATATAGGTACCCAGAATGCAGAGAGCGATATCACAGGATGAACCTTCTGGAACCAACTACGTTTAAATGTCCTTACATAAACCTGTGTCATAACCACTAAAAAGAACTCAGTTGTCTTTTGAGAAGTGTTTAGTAGCCTACTTGATACTTGTCTCCTGGATTCTCCCATTAATCACTTTCAATATGATAATAAAGCATTTTGTTAGCACATGCTTATTTCAATCTCAGTGCTTTTCTTACTGGGGGTCCAAGTCCTTACCAACAGTATCCAATGTCTATTCTGCAATATGCTTGCTATCTAATTCAAACCCTGTGACTCATGAACTTGCTTTGCACGTTAATAATTTCTGGTGTCTATTGTTACAAAGGAAGCATGTGTAACTTAGGAGTTTGAAACAACAGTTCTATTTTGCTCACAAATCTCACCAGAAATTCTAGAAAGTGTTATTGGGTGACTTGACTTTAATTCAGGTATTACCAGTGTCACAGGTCTTCCTGAGCATTATATTAGTTCTGTAGAACTATCACATCTAATTAGCCAAAACAAGGACCAAAATCAGTGAAAACTTATATTTTTTGCAATTGTGAAAGCTACAAGTACCAAATTAATGTTTCATCACAGTCATAGGACTGTGAAATATTTGAAAAATATGTTGCTGGTTTCGTACAAAGTTATCTATTAACTTTTAATACAAACACAGAAATTAAATAATGTATATTTGAGTAACTCCCAAGCAAAATGGAACAACACTATAAATTAATAACTGTGACTATGTAATCTATAATCATCTTACACCAGTTATTAAATATGTGAACTTTTACATGTATTTATTCTCTCTATGAATTATTTTATATATTTATGATGGTAGAAATATGTATTATATATATATACATATATATATACATATATATAATACATATGTATATGTTCACACACATACCACAAGATATGCATGGTGGCTATCAGGAAAGGGAACTTGGCTTTATTTTTCCAGCATAATTTAAGTTGAATAATATGTCATCTTCCAATGTAGAGTTACTGAGTTCTTTTCAGTTTGATATCATTTTAATGTTATGGAACAAGAGAATAATATACACTACCATGAGATGCACCTCTCTCGTGGAAAAGAAAGGCTTGCTGTCTGAAAACATCATCTGGGAATTTATTAGAAATGTAATAGCCCACCTGAGTTAAAGCTATGGGCAGTGGGATCTAGGGAAGCTTGCTATAACAAAGCTTCCAGATGATTCTTATGTATTCAGAGTTGAAGAAAACAAAAATCTTTATTACACACCTCATCTTCATCATTGAACTTAAGAAGATCATTGTTAAAAGTTCATTCAATGATCTTTCTGTTCATTCTGTGCTCAGATAATTAGCAAGGAATTCAGATCACTCTGGGGACTGTTGAAGAAGGCATGGCTCTTCTCCTTGTATATGTGAAAATTAAAATGATCTATGTGATGAAATTGTCTGATTAAGTGGGTCTGAAGAATAAAAAACAATTCATAGACATTGAAACAGAACAAAGGCAAGCTAAAACATATTTCTGTGAACTCATGTGAAACCTAAACTTTGAAAAGTAACATCAATTGCTAAAGAAAATATTTTTAAATGGATATATGTCAAATAAATAGGTTTTATGAGATTTTGTTTGTGACTTGTTTGCAGAACAATCTGATAGTTTATTTTGTAATTACAGTGATATGCCATGTGCTACTGACACATTTATCAATCCTCTATCATCTATCAACACATTTATAAGTCATCTACCCCCTACCTATCATGTATCTACGCATACTTTACCATAATCATTCACTTAACTATCACATGATACCTCTCTGTCATCCATTTCTATCTATCTATCTTGTAGTTATTATCTACCTATCTCTTGTCCGATATAAATACCATGTTAGGTATAACTTCATAGTTATTTGAAATTTTTATTCCCTGTTCTGTCTATCTTTCATGAGTCATTCATACTGAAGTCAAAACAAACTTTATACACCTTTTTCTGTGTACTTCTTCTTTTCTTTTAATGCTTTAAAAACTATTTTGAATGGCAAATATGACCTTGGCAGTTTAGTTTAATCCTTTTCATTTTTGCTGTTTTAATTATGCAAATGTGTAATATGTCACTGTTTGAGGATGCACCTGTGAGCATGGGTTTCCTGAGTATTCAATGAGAGAGAGCTATCTAATTTCAAATGCTACTGTTCCACTGTAAATATCTGACTTCTTTAAGGACATCCCTTCATAAATTTGTACTTTCTACAAAAGTTGGAGTGAGCTTTTGCCCTTAATTCTTCTTCAAGTCATCCCAGTAAAACAACAAAGACATTTTTAGTCTACATATAAACCATGTGAATTTTTTTAAGATTATATCCACTACAGTCTTATATTCATTGACTGTCTTTGAATTCATTGAAGTAGAATTAGGACCTGCATTAAACAGCATCTCAGAAAAGAACGTAATCATCACATTTACTCATTTAACACTTTTGCATAATTCAGTAATAATTAAAAATATCACACTATTTGTAAATAATATCACATCTTTTATACTCATTTAAGCATTTATCCATTCTATTGATGTATTTTAATTATAAGCAATAATAGGTTACGTTGTAGCATCTTAGAACATAACATGGCACTTCAACACAGATTTTTTTCTAATCAGGTTTAGGATTTAATAGCTCTTAAGCAATAGGGGTCTTACTTTTTCTCTTTGAAATTTTTCCATAGAATGGAATTCATAAGTTTGTCTTAAGGGGTAGAATTAGACACATATGCTGTTGTAATCTTATACAAGGTGTAACGGCTTCATTACCATTAGTAGCACTGGTTTTAATATTATGACAGTTGCCAAAAACAATGTAATACACAGAAACTCATAAATGTTTCATTGCAGATATATAATACATTCAATGTATAATTAGATATTGATATATATGCACATAGAATATATAGCACACATATATGTAACATATTTGTGTGTGTGTATTTATATATGTATCTATTTATTTATCAATATATGTAACACATGTGTATATATGATTTCTCTCCAAACTACCATGAATTGTAATCTATAATTATACTTTTTTCAGTATGCATTACTTTATAGGATCAAAACCATGTCCTCATGTTACATTTACAAAACTTGATGGGGAAAACTGGGAATTCTGGCCAGTGTTAACTAAGCCTGTGTAAAGGTGAACTAAATGTTAAATGTCAACAAATAAATAACAAAAGATGAAAAATCTAAGTATGTAAATTTAAGGGAGAGTGAAAAATGGGAAGAAAAACAGGAAGTTTATGTACAGAAAGAGAAATCTAAACCACTTAACACTTTAAAGAAATAGTATTTTTACTCCATCATTTTATATATGTATAATGTTCACGGGTATATATAATTCCTGACTCAAACAAAAATTCATTACTGGAATAATGTCATCTCATTTTAGTAAACATCACAAAGTAAGTATGCTACTACATGAACTACGATAGTACTGACATTTTAAATAACATCAGAAATTAATCAGGCAATTTAATACAATTTTATTTAAAAGGTAGTCATAACTTTATACCCATTTTAAAATGTAAATACATTAAGGATGTACAGTTTTATTGACTCTAATAAGCCATTATATGTCTTTAAAAATAATTGAAAAAGTAAACCTGGAAAATGTGTTTACTAGTTGATTTTAAATATAAATTTTTACTCACTTTTAAATAAAAATATAAAAATGCCTTACTATAACATCAAAGTGTGTTAATTATTTTTGTGATTCATCAGAATTTGAAATCCAAATATTTCTTATTTTTTTAAATTAGGTATTTAGCTCATTTACATTTCCAATGCTATACCAAAAGTCCCCCATACCCACCCACCCCCACTCCCCTACCCACACACTCCCCTTTTTTGGCCCTGGCGTTCCCCTGTACTGGGGTATATAAAGTTTGCAAGTCCAATGGGCCTCTCTTTGCAGTGATGGCCGACTAGGCCATCTTTTGATACATATGCAGCTAGAGACAAGAGCTCCAGGGTACTGGTTAGTTCATAATGTTGTTCCACCTATAGGGCTGCAGATCCCTTCAGCTCCTTGGGTACCTTCTCTAGCTCCTCCATTGGGAGCCCTGTGATCCATCCATTAGCTGACTGTGAGCATCCACTTCTGTGTTTGCCAGGCCCCTGCATAGTCTCACAAGAGACAGCTACATCTGGGTCCTTTCGATAAAATCTTGCTAGTGTATGCAATGGTGTCAGCGTTTGGATGCTGATTATGGGGTGGATCCCTGGATATGGCAGTCTCTACATGGTCCATCCTTTCATCTCAGCTCCAAACTTTGTCTCTGTAACTCCTTCCAAGGGTGTTTTGTTCCCACTTCTAAGGATCCATATCATCTGCAAATATGATACCCTGACTTTATTGCTGATGTCAAGAAGTGCTTGCAGATAGGAGCCCAGTATGGATGTTCTCTGAGAGACTATACCAGCGTCTGACAAAAGCAGATGCAGATATTCACAGCCAACCATGTAACTCATCTTAATGGAGGAATTAGGGGAAGGAGCAAAGAAACTAAAGGAGACTGAAACCCTACAGGAAGAAAAACAATATCAATTTACTTGACCCACGGCCCTCCAGAGTTCCCAGGGACTAAACCACCAGTGAAAGAGTACACATGGAGGGGTCCATGGCTCCAACTATATTTTTAGCACAGTATGGCCTTATCAGGCATCAATGGTAGGGGAGACCCTTGGTCCTGTGGAGGCTTGATGCCCCAGTGTAGGTGGATGCTAGAGGTGTAAGGCAGGAATGCATGGGTGGATGGGGGATAACTTTCTTAGAGACAAAAGGGATGGGAGATAGGATGGGGGAGCTAAGGAGGAGAAACCTGGGTGTGGGACATTTGAAATGTAAATAAATAAAATAACCAATTAATAATAAAAAATTAGAATGTAAGGATTCATAGACTTGGAAATATTAGTGTATATCAAGCACTTATTTTCTAAGGGTTTGTATCTATCTATCTATCTATCTATCTATCTATCTGTATGTATGTATGTATCTATATAATTAAATATCAAAGTTCTAACCGCTAAGATAATGACTTATAACTTTATTATGTTTATAAAAGATTTTCTGAGGAACCACGAGACTGATTTCCAAAGTGGTTGTACCAGCTTGCAATCCCACCAGCAATGGAGGAGTGTTCCTTTTTTCTCCACATTCTCACCAACATCTGCTGTCATCTGAGTTTTTGATAGCAACTCGGACTGGTGTGAGGTGAATCTCAGGGTCATTTGATTTGTATTGCTCTGATTACTAAGGATTGTTTTACATTTCTTTAGTTGGTTCTCAGACATTTGAGATTCCTCAATTAAGAATTCTTTATTTATGTCTGTACCCGATTTTTTAATACAGTGATTTAGTTTTCTGGAGTCCAATTTTTTTCTTGGAGTCTAATTTCTTGAGTTCTTTGTATATTTTGGATATACAAACCCCTCTGTTGAATGTAGGATTGGTAAAGATTTTTTTCCATATCCGTAGATTGCCATTTTTTGTCCTATTCATAGTGTCTTTTGCATTACAGATGCTTTTCAGTTTTATGAGGTCCAATTTATCAATTGTTGATCTTAGAACTTGAGCCATTGGTGCTTGGTTCATGGAATTTTCCCCTTTGCCTATATATTCAAGGCTCTTCCCCACATTCTCTTCCATTAGATTGAGCTTATCTTATTTTATTTTGAGGTCCTTGATCCACTTGGACTGGAACTTTGTACAAGATCAAAATGGATCAATTTGCACTCTTCTACATGCAGACAGTGAGTTGAACCCAGCAACATTTGGTAAAAATTCTTTTTACTACTGGATGGTATTGGCTTCTTTGTCAAAGATCAAGTGACCAAAGGTGTATAGGTTAATTTCTGGGTTTTCATTTCTATTCCATTGATCTACCTGCACCAATACCATGAAGTTTTTCTCACTACTGCTCTGTAGTAGATCTTGTGGTCAGGGATGGAGATTCCTACAGAAGATCTCTTACTGGGGATTTGAGTCTATTAATGTTGATAAATATTAAAGAACCCAGATGCCCCTCAACAGAGGAATGGATACAGAAAATGTGGTACATCTACACAATGCAGTACTACTCAGCTATTAAAAAGAATGAATTTATGAAATTCCTAGCCAAATGGATGGACCTGGAGGGCATCATCCTGAGTGAGGTAACACATTCACAAAGGAACTCACACAATATGTACTCACTGATAAGTGGATATTAGCCCAAAACCTAGGATACCCAAGATATAAGATACAATTTCCTAAACACATGAAACTCAAGAAAAATGAAGACTGAAGAGTGGACACTATGCCCCTCCTTAGAAGTGGGAACAAAACACCCTTGGAAGGAGTTACAGAGACAAAGTTTGGAGCTGAGATGAAAGGATGGTCCATGTAGAGACTTCCATATCCAGGGATCCACCCCATAATCAGCATCCAAACGCTGACACCATTGCATACACTAGCAAGATTTTATCGAAAGGACCCAGATGTAGCTGTCTCTTGTGAGACTATGCCGGGGCCTAGCAAACACAGAAGTGGATGCTCACAGTCAGCTAATGGATGGATCACAGGGCTCCCAATGGAGGAGCTAGAGAAAGTAGCCAAGGAGCTAAAGGGATCTGCAACCCTATATGCGGAACAACATTATGAACTAACCAGTACCCCGGAGCTCTTGACTCTAGCTGCATATGTATCAAAAGATGGCCTAGTCGGCCATCACTGGAAAGAGAGGCCCATTGGACACGCAAACTTTATATGCCCCAGTACAGGGGAACGCCAGGGCCAAAAAGGGGGAGTGGGTGGGTAGGGGAGTGGGGGTGGGTGGGTATGGGGGACTTTTGGTATAGCATTGGAAATGTAAATGAGCTAAATACCTAATAAAAAATGGGAAAAAAAAAGACCAATGATTGTTGCTTCCCATTATTTTTGTTGATAAAGGTAGAATTATGTTTGGGTGGTTTTCTTCTTTTGGGTTTGTTGTGAGAACATTAATTTCTTAGTTTTTTCTTGGGTATAGTTTCCATCTTTGTACTGGAGTTTTCCTTCTATTATCCTCTGTAGGGGTAGCTTAGTGGAAAGATTTTGGGTTTTGTTTGTTTTGTTTTGTTTTGTTTTGTTTTGTTTTTTAGATTATTTAAAATTTACATTCCAAATGTTATCCCCTTTCCTTGTCCACTCCCCAGAAACCACCTATGCTCCCCAGCCCGTTCTATGAAGTTCTACCCCCTGTCTTAATCAGCGTTTCTATTCCTGCATGAACATCATGACCAAGAAGCAATTTGGGGAGGAAAGGGTTTATTCGGCTTACACTTCCATACTGCTGTTCATCACCAAAGGAAATCAGGACTGGAACTCAAGCAGACCAGAAAGCTGATGCAGAAGCCATGGAGGAATGTTCTTTACTGGATTGCTTCCCCTGGCTTGCTCAGCCTGCCCTCTTATAGAACCAAGAATACCAGCCCAGAGATGGTACCTCCCACAAGGGGCCCTTCCCTCTTGATCACTAACTGAGAAAATGCTTTATAGCTGGATCTTGTAGAGGCATTTCCTTAACTGAAGCTCTTTTTCTGTGATAAATCCAGTCTGTGTCAAGTTGATACAAAACGAGTAAGTACACTGCCACACACCCAACCACTCCTGTTTCTCTGTCCTGGCATTCCCATACACTGTGGCATCAAGTCTTCACAGGACCAAAGGCCTCTCCTTCCATTGATATCTGACAAGACCATCCTCTGCTACATATGTGGCTGGAGCCATGAGTCCCTCTGTGTGTAGTCTTTTGTTGGTGGTTTAGCCCCAGGGAGCTCTAGGGGGTCTGATTGGTTGATATTGTAGTTCTTCCCTAGGTTCAGCTCTGGCAGAGCCTCTCAGGAGACAGCTATATCAGGCTCCTGTCAGCATGCTTTTCTTGGCATCCACAATAGTGTCTGGGTTTGGTAACTGTACATGGATTCGCTCCCCAGATAGGGCAGTCACTGGATGGCCTTTCCTTCAATTTCTGCTCACATTTTATCTCTGTATTTGCTCCCATGATTATTTTGTCGACCCTTATAAAAAGGACCGAAGCTTCCACACTTTGGTCTTCTCCTTTCTTGAGCTTCATGTGGTCTGAGAAGTGTATCTTTGGTATTCCAAGCTTTTGGGTTAATATCCACTTATCAATGAGTGCATACCATGTGTGTTCTTTATGACTGGATTACCTCATTGAGGATAATATTTTCTAGTTCTATCTATTATCTATCTAAGAATTTCATGAATTCATTGTATTTATAGCTGAGTAAATTGTGTAAATACACCACATTTTCTGTATCCATTTCTCTGTTGAAGGACATCTGGGCTCTTTCCAGCTTCTGGATATTATAAATGAGGCTGCTATGAACATAGTGTAGCATGTGTCCTTGTTATATGTTGGGGCATCTTTTGAGTATATGCCCAGGAGTGATATAACTGGATCCTCAGGTAATACTATGTCCAGTTTTCTGAGGAGCTGCCTAATTTATTTCCAGAGTGGTTTTACCAGCTTAAAATCCGACCAAGACTGAAGGAGTATTTCTCTTTTCCACATCCTCACCAACATCTGCTGTCATCTGAGTTATGATCTTAGGCATTCTGACGGTTTAATTTTGGTTTTGTAATGGAAAATCTTGGTTTCTCCATCTATGATAATTGTGAGGTTTGCTGGGTAACATCTGTTTCCCTTAGGGTCTGTATGGCATATGCCAAAGGTCTTCAGTCATTTAAAATCTCTGTTGAGAAGTCTAATGTAATTCTGAAAAGTCTTACTTTATATGTTCCTTGACCTTTTTACATTTCTGTTCTTAATATTCTTCCTTTATTCTATATATTTGGTGTTTTGATTATTATGTTATAGGATGAAATTATTTTTTGGTCCAATCTATTTGGTGTTCTATAAGATTCTTGTACATTTATTGGCATTTCTTTCTTTAGTTTAGGGAAGTTTTCTTCTATGATTTTATTGAAGATATTTACAGGCCCTTTAAATTGGGAATCTTCACTCCCTTCTATACCTAGTATGTTTAGGTTTGTTTTTCTCATTGTGTCCTGAATTTCCTGAATGTTTTGGGCAATGAGCTTCTTGTGCTTTGTTTTTTGTTTTTTGTTTTTTTTTGTTTTTGTTTTTTTTTTTTTTTTTTACTGTTGCTGCACTATCTTCTATGGTATCTTCTAAGTCTGGGATTCTCTCTTCTATTTCTTGTATTCTGTTGCTGATACTTGCAACTTTGACTCCTGGTCTCTTTCCTGGGGTTTCCATAACCAGGATTGTCTCCTTTTGTGATTTCTTTATTGTTTCTATTTCCATTTTTAGATCCTGGACTGTTTTGTTCATTTCCTTCACCTGTTTGATTGTGCTTTCCTATAATTCTTTAAAGGATTTATGTGTTTTCTCTTTAAGGGCTTCTACATGTTTACCTGTGTTCTCCTGTATTTCTTTAGGAAGTTATTTATGTCATCTACCAGCATCATGAGATATTATTTAAATCCAAATCTTGCTTTTCTGGTGTATTGAGGTATCCAGTACTTGCTGTGTTGGGAGTACTGGGTTCTGATGATGCCGAGTGTCTTGGTTTCTGTTGGTAAGATTCTTATGTTTGCCAAGATCTGCTCCTATTCACATTTGTGAACTGGAGGAAAGGTGTGTTTCAGTCAGAGCAGGAAGTTTGTGTCCTCAGGGTCCCAGGGTGTGAGGTGGGGTGTCTCAGTTAAGCCAGGTATAGGGTCAGGGGAGAGGGGAACTCTCCTGTGAGACTAGTGGTTTCAGAACTCCTGGATGTCAAGCTGTCTCTGGGTGTGCATTGGGTGGGTATATAGGGCTGGAGCACAGCATCTGCTCCTGGGCACAGTTGTGGATTGGAAGGAAGATCATACTTTTAATACTCAACAGTCACCAGGATCATTTCTTTATATATATTTAAATATAATTTTATTGGGTATTTATTTCATTTACATTTCCAATGCTATCCCAAAAGTCCCAAACACGCTCCCCCACCCACTCCCACTTCTTGGCCCTGGAGTTCCCCTGTACTGGGGCATATAAAGTTTGCACAACCAATGGGCCTCTCTTCCCAATGATGGCTGACTCGGCCATCTTTTGATACATATGCAGCTAGAGACACGAGCTCCAGGGGGTACTGGTTAGTTCATATTGTTGTTCCACCTATAGGAGTGCAGAGCCCTTTAGCTCCTTGGGTACTTTCTCTAGCTCCTCCATTGGGAGCCCTGTGATCCATCCAATAGCTGACTGTGAGCATCCACTTCTGTGTTTGCTAGGCCCCGGCATAGTCTCACAAGAGACAGCTCTATCTGGGTCCTTTCAGCAAAATCTTGCTAGTGTATGCAATGGTGTCAGCGTTTGGAAGCTGATTATGGGATGGATCCCCGGATATGGCAGTCTCTGGATGGTCCATCCTTTTGTCTCAGCTCCAAACTTTGTCTCTGTAACTCCTTCCATGGGTGTTTTGTTGCCAATTCTAAGAAGGGGCAAAGTGTCCACACTTTGGTATTCGTTTTTCTTGAGTTTCATGCATTTAGCAACCAGGATCATTTCTAAACACCTGATAACAATAGAAATTACAAAGTTCTCTAGATGCAAAAATCATATATGTCAAGAAAAGCATATTATATGTCAGGATGTTTAAAGTACATCTGTGATCAACAGCATCTGTGCAGATAAAATATAGCCACGATGAACTAAAAATTCACAATGCCCAGTCCTATGCCTCTAATAATGGGTGGCAGATAGCTTAGCCAAGAAAATACAAATGTGCTAAGTGTGCACCCTAGACTAATTTAAATATCTGGCATACTGTGCCACTCTGTGGGTGTTTGACGATAAGCTTGGTTATTTATTCTCAAATAAATGTTGGGTAGAACAAAACAGAAATTTGATTAATTATGCAGAGCACTTTTATGTAAAATTGAGGTGTAGTTTATATAACATGCATGATTTTTTTCTCATTGATTACTGCTTCAATGGAATATATATTTGTTTAATAAGATATTCACATCCCTTAGATAGAAAAGAGACTGATTAAATGAATATACTAAATATTGTGCTTCTTGAAATTTGAATGTAGGAGAGAAGATATATGTACCCAAGAAATCGCATAAATTTCAAGATACTACCCTGAATGCCATCACATATTTTTAACAAAACAATTCATTTTTAGTCATAAATTTACAAAAAATGATTCTATTTTACTTAAAGTATATTCAGTTAGTGATAACCTGAATTGTTCAAACTGACTATATGAGATTTTCATGTGCATAAGTGCATATGTGTATATATTATATAGCAATATATATAAAGTCAGATTGGAATTCAACATCTACGTTAAATTGTATAACCTAATGGAACAAACAATCATTTTTTGTATCAAAATAATTGATTGAAATTTTGTTTAAAAAGGTATCAATGCTTGATATTAATATCAAATAGTATGTAAATATCAAATAAAGAAGAAAACAAAATGTTATAAGATCATTTACATTATGTAAGACTCCTGTGTATTTCACGAGTGAGAAACAAACTGATCTTTAAATCCATAAAGCTCACATGCATTTCAGTGCAGAGTAATTTGCTCTTATCTATTGGGATTCATTTCCACATTCTCATGGCTTTCCTGGAACTGTGGACACCAAACACATGTCTGTAGGGCAAGAAATGTACACAAGATTTGTGAATATATGCTAGATAGGCTGAAATTTAACATTGTGAACTTATCCAACTAAAAAAACAATTGTGGATGACATTACACTGATGTATGAATTTCTCAGGACTGATACAGCAAGCTCCACACAGGGAGTTGTTTAAACCAGGAGAATTTTTTTTTCCTGCTTTGCACTTTGTTTCTGTTTACACATATTTGGCCAAATCTTAACACAAAATTCTTGTGGGTAACTAGAGGTGATATAATTATTTCATTTTTGTCTGCATTTTCTAAATTAATTAGTAATTATTGCTATCGATAACTTTTGCCTCCACTCAGTGCACTGTTTAACGATGCTAAAGTTGTCAATGGTGTAGCGCTTCCTTCAGACTCTTCCTTCCCCTCCTAAGTCCTTGATACCCCCTCCATTTTCTAAGAAATCTTACACTACCACTTTCTTGTTTCTGAAATCGTCTTTTCATCTTTTTCTCAGTAGATTCATACATACATCTGAGGTGTGCACCCTGCGCCTGAGAAATAAGAAGTCTCTTACAAATTGATATTCATACCTTAATGATGGTCCTGAGCGATGTGTGATCAGCTTCTCATTACTGGAAAATGTCTTTCATCTCTTCCGAGGGATTTAGGCAATTCTCCCCCCTTTGGTTCCTTGGCTCGCTATGTAACAGCATATTTTTGCACAAATCTCAATAACAAATTTACCAAGGTTTAACCTGAATGAACTTCGTCTCTTCTTCAGAATAAATTCCTGAATCATGATTGCTGCTATTTCAATGATCATTTCCAGTACACTATTTATTTAGTCTCCTTTATGCAGAAAATAGCCTAATATTTCAATCGCATTTTTAGTGGCCTTATTAACCATAAATACCATGGAACTTGTCAATCCCTTAAATGTGATCATTGTGAAGCAATAATAGTATGAGAAAGGCTATAACATATCACTCAGGCATGCTGTTCCTGAAATCCCGAAATTCAGAAACTCAGACATCAGAGTTTTGTCAAGATTGTTTGAATGGCAGTAACTAAATAAAGTTAGTTGCTCTCTAACCAATTAAGGCTTAATCACTTGTACCTTTAGATGTACTCCAGTGACACAGAACAGGACACACTATGAAATACAAATGTATTCCTTGTAGATCGGTAAGAACTGTTTATCAGATGCTTAATGTCTATGATGAGCCAGTTTCTACCCTCAATCAAACTGTGGAGAAACAGGGTCTTGTGGGCACATGTCATTAGTACATATATTTGACAAAAAGACCCCAAAAAAACATTCTACTCTGAGATTTACATCTTCAGAAAAAAGTAGCTCAATTATTTCAAAATGTAGGGTAAATTTGATGTAGATGTAATTAGATCAAAATGTGGTAGTTTATAGAAAATTCATCCTTATCCCCTGATGGAGCCATTTTGGCTCATTATGATCAATAATAGTAAGGAAACATGGACAACGTAAGGTTCATTAAGAGCATTTAGATTGATTTCAGTGTTTTTTTTTTTCTGAATACCATGATCAAATACCTGACAAAAGCTGTTTAAATGTGAGAAGAATTTATGTTGTTCCAGCATAGGGGAGACATTCTGACATTAGGGGCTTGAGGTATCAGCTCATATGTATCCAGAAGAGGTTCACAGAGAGTTATGAGTGCTGGGGCTCTCTAGAGTTCCCTGAATCATGCAGCTCAGGGCCCCAGCCTACAGGATGGTTCCGCCTCCTCGGAGTGTAAGTTTTCCCATATGGGTTAACACAATTATGATAGCCCTTCATAGTTGTGATCAGAGGCTTAAGTACAATATTGCAAATCCTATCAACCTAACAATCAGTACTACCCATCTCAAAGATGTTTTACTCCTAGTCACAGTTAAAACCATTTTAAATGAGAATTAACTAAAATAAGAATTGAGATAATGTTATATCTCAAATGTCACAAAATAGTTGTGACAAAGTTTACATATCACACAAACTTATGTAGTAAAGATTGTGTTTTAACATATATTTCAACAACAATTATCTGGGATCATACACTTACGATAGAAACTATCTTTAGAGATTCCAATATATAAAAAATAATTCCTGACAAACAAGTAGAGAATAATTATCTCTTTAGAGTATAGAATATTACTCAGACCATAGCTCCCAGTGAACTGGTCAGATATTTTACTTCATTTGGATATGTCTGATGAAAAGAAAGAAATAGGATTCAAGAAAGAGAAGCTACATTTATTTAGACCAAAAGAAAGACCGAAACAAACAAACAAAAACCATAGTGGATATATCAAAGCAGATTGATCTAAAATTCCTAAGATACTTGTGGAAGAAAAATCTAGAAGATTG
The DNA here is from genome assembly GCF_000001635.26 of Mus musculus. Classification (NCBI taxonomy): domain Eukaryota; kingdom Metazoa; phylum Chordata; class Mammalia; order Rodentia; family Muridae; genus Mus; species Mus musculus. The sequence continues at coordinate 113,380,854 of NC_000080.6, read as the reverse complement.
CCCTTCAGAATCTACTTTTATTTTCAGGCAGTTAAATTTGTGAATGGCCAGAGTTGGAAGAATATAGGGTATTAACATTATAAATTTATAATTGTAAATATGAAAGTCATAGCATTATTTCCAAGAAATATCTAAACTCCTATCAATTAGGAGTTATAATGTATTTACATGCTAGAGGTCATTTTAATTTACCCTTGGCTTGAATACATCTTTTTATTTTGTTTATAATTATACATACACACACACACACACATATATATATTGAACTTTGAAATATTCCAGTACATGCATACATTGTCATATTGTCACATGAGAATAATTGTCATCTCATTATTTCAGATAATTTATGGTGAGAATATTTAAATGTTTCTTGTTTAGCTAGTTTAAAGTCTCTGACTCAGGATTTAGACACTCTGAAGCATAAGGTCATATGTCTACTATGTAACTGTGACCACACATGCCAGCTGCCTCCTTTTGGCTCTGGTCAGTGCCATTTTGTTCTCTTCTTACAGGAGTCTCATCTTTACAGATTCCTTGAGTACACCTTATCAATAGTATCTGTCTCTATGCCTTGTTTATATAATGCAACAATATGCCCTATATAGTCACTGATTTTGCAGCAAATAGAATATCCTATTTGGCTTGAATATTATTTTGAATTAGGTATATGCATTTCAACTTACTTATAGATATATGGGTCATAAGTTTCTTGATGCCTCTTTACTATTCTTCTTCATGTCAGTTTTAGTACTGAAGTCTATATTCTTTACAGAACTGTAAAAAAACATTCTGTAGGTAAATAAGAAAGCATGTGATTATGATCTCATACACTATAACTATTTTATTATGATATTTCATATTTTTAAAATGTCTGTTGGGCTTTTTTTTAATGTCACCAGCATAATGAACATTTCCTTACATGTTTTCCAACATATTCTTTTTGTTTTCTTTTTTTATTACGTATTTTCTTCAATTACATTTCCAATGCTATCCCAAAAGTCCCCCCCCCCACTCCCCTACCCACCCATTCCCATTTTTTGGCCCTGGCATTACCCTGTACTGGGGCATATAACGTTTGCCTGACCAATGGGCCTCTCTTTCCAGTGATGGCCAACTAGGTCATCTTTTGATACATATGCAGCTAGAGTCAAGAGCTCTGGGGTACTGGTTAGTTCATAATGTTGTTCCTCTGATAGGGTTGCAGATCTCTTTAGCTCCTTGGATACTTTCTCTAGCTCCTCCATTGGGGGCCCTGTGATCCATCCAATAGTTGACTGTGAGCATCCAATTCTGTGTTTGCTAGGCCCCGGCCTAGTCTCACAAGGGACAGCTATATCACCTTCCTTGCAACAAAGGCTTGCTAGTGTATGCAATGGTGTCATTGCTTGGAGGCTAATTATAGGATGGATCCCTGGATATGGCAGTCTCTAGATGGACCATCCTTTTGTATGAGCTCCAAACTCTGTCTCTGTAACTCCTTCCATGGGTGATTGTTTCCAATTCTAAGAATGAGCAAAGTGTCCACACTTTGGTCTTCGTTCTTCTTCAGTTTCATATGTTTTACATATTGTACCTTATATCTCGCTATACTAAGTTTCTGGGTTAATATCCACTTATCAGTGAGTATATTTCATTTGAGTTCTTTTGTGATTGGGTTACCTCACTCAGGATGATGCCCTCCAGGTCCAACCATTTGCCTAGGAATTTCATGAATTCATTCTTTTTAATAGCTGAGTAGAACTCCATTGTGTAAATGTACCACAATTTTTGTATCCATTCCTCTGTTGAGGGACATCTGGGTTCTTTCCAGCTTCTGGCTATTATAAATAAGGCTGCTATGAACATAGTGGAGCATGTGTCCTTCTTACCGGTTGGGACATCTTCCGGATATATGGCCAGGAGAGGTATTGCGGGATCCTCCTGTAGTACTATGTCCAATTTTCTGAGGAACCGCCAGACTGATTTCCAGAGTGGTTGTACAAGCTTGCAATCCCACCAACAACTGAGGAGTGTTCCTCTTTCTCCACATCCTCGCCAGCATCTGCTGTCACCTGAATTTTTGATCTTAGCCATTCTGACTGGTGTGAGATGGAATCTCAGGGTTGTTTGATTTGCATTTCTCTGATGATTAAGGATGTTGAATATTTTTTCAGGTGTTTCTCAGCCTTTTGGTATTCCTCGGGTGAGAATTCTTTGTTCAGCTCTGAGCCCCATTTTTAAGGGGGCTATTTGATTTTCTGGAGTCCATGCTCTTGAGTTCTTTATATATATTGGATATTAGTCCCCTATCTGATTTCAGATAGGTAAAGATCCTTTCCCAATCTGTTGGTGGTCTTTTTGTCTTATTGACGGTGTCTTTTGTCTTGCAGAAGCTTTGCAGTTTCATGAGGTCCCATTTGTCAATCCACGACCTTAAAGCACAAGACATTGCTGTTCTATTCAGGAATTTTTTCCCTGTGCCCATATCTTCGAGACTTTTTCCCACTTTCTCCTCTATAAGTTTCAGTGTCTCTGGTTTTATGTGGAGTTCCTTGATCCACTTATATTTGACCTTAGTACAAGGAGAGAGGAATGGGTCAATTCTGATTCTTCTACATGATAACAACCAGTTGTGCCAGCACCATTTGTTGAAAATGCTGTCTTTTTTTCACTGGATGGTTTTAGCTCCCTTGTCGAAGATCAAGTGACCATAGGTGTGTGGGTTCATTTCTGGGTCTTCAATTCTATTCCATTGGTCTACTTGTCTGTCTCTATACCAGTACCATGCAGTTTTTATCACAATTGCTCTGTAGTAAAGCTTTAGGTCAGGCATGGTGATTCCACCAGAGGTTCTTTTATCCTTGAGAAGAGTTTTTGCTATCCTAGGTTTTTTGTTATTCCAGATGAATTCGGAGATTGCTCTTTCTAATTCGTTGAAGAATTGAGTTGGAGTTTTGGTGCGGATTGCATTGAATCTGTAGATTGCTTTTGGCAAGATAGCCATTTTTACAATGTTGATCCTGCCAATCCATGAGCATGGGAGATCTTTCCATCTTCTGAGATCTTCTTTAATTTCTTTCTTCAGGGACTTGAAGTTTTTATCATACAGATCTTTCACTTCCTTAGTTAGATTCACTCTGAGATATTTTATATTATTTGTGACTATTGAGAAGGGTGTTGTTTCCCTAATTTCTTTCTCAGCCTGTTTATTCTTTGTGTAGAGAAAGGCCATTGACTTGTTTGAGTTAATTTTATATCCAGCTACTTCACCAAAGCTGTTTATCAGGTTTAGGAGTTCTCTGGTGGAATTTTTAGGGTCACTTATCATATCATCTGCAAAAAGTGATATTTTGACTTCATCTTTTCCCATTTGTGTCCCCTTGATCTCCTTTTGTTGTCGAATTGCTCTGGCTAGGACTTCAAGTACTATGTTGAAGAGGTAGGGAGAAAGTGGGCAACCTTGTCTAGTCCCTGATTTTAGTGGGATTGCTTCCAGCTTCTCACCATTTACTTTGATGTTGGCTACTGGTTTGCTGTAAATTGCTTTTATCATGTTTAGGTATGGGCCTTGAATTCCTGATCTTACCAAGACTTTTATCATGAATGGGTGTTGGATCTTGTCGAATGCTTTTTCCTCATCTAACAAGATGATCATGTGGTTTTTGTCTTTGAGTTTGTTTATATAATGGATTACATTGATGGATTTTAGTATATTAAACCATCCCTGCATCCCTGGAATAAAACCTACTTGGTCAGGATGGATGATTGCTTTAATGTGTTCTTGGATTCCGTTAGCAAGAATTTTATTGAGGATTTTTGCATCTATTTTCATAAGGGAAATTGGTCTGAAGTTCTCTATCTTTGTTGGATCTTTCTGTGGTTTAGGTACCAGAGTAATTGTGGACCATGTAGAGACTGCCATATCCAGGGATCCACCCCATAATCAGCATCCAAACGCTGACACCATTGCATACACTAGCAAGATTTTATCGAAAGGACCGAGATGTAGCTGTCTCTTGTGAGACTATGCCGGGGCCTAGCAAACACAGAAGTGGATGCTCACAGTCAGCTAATGGATGGATCACAGGGCTGTCAATGGAGGAGCTAGAGAAAGTAGCCAAGGAGCTAAAGGGATATGCAACCCTATAGGTGGAAAAACATTATGAACTAACCAGTACCCCGGAGCTCTTGACTCTAGCTGCATATGTATCAAAAGATGGCCTAATCGGCCATCACTGGAAAGAGAGGCCCATTGGACATGCAAACTTTATATGCCCCAGTACAGGGGAACGCCAGGGCCAAAAAGGGGGAGTGGGTGGGTAGGGGAGTGGGGGTGGGTGGGTATGGGGTACTTTTGGTATAGCATTGGAAATGTAAATGAGCTAAATACCTAATAAAAAATGGAAAAAAAAGAATTTTATTGAGGATTTTTGCATCGATATTCATAAGGGAAACTGGTCTGAAGTTCTCTATCTTTATTGGGTCTTTCTGTGATTTAGGTACCAGAGTAATTGTGGCTTCATAGAACGAGTTGGGTAGAGTTCCCTCTACTTCTATTTTGTGGAATAGTTTGTGCAGAACTGGGATTAGATCTTCTTTGAAGGACTGGTAGAACTCTGCACTAAAGCCATCTGGTCCTGGGCTTTTTTTGGTTGGGAGACTATTAATGACTGCTTCTATTTCTTTAGGGGATATGGGACTGTTTAGATCACTAACTTGATCCTGATTTAACTTTGGTACCTGGTATCTGTCTAGAAATTTGTCCATTTCCTCCAGGTTTTCCAGTTTTGTTGAGTATAGCCTTTTGTAGAAGGATCTGATGGTGTTTTGGATTTCTTCAGGATCTGTTGTTATGTCTCCCTTTTCACTTCTGATTTTGTTAATTAGGATGTTGTCCCTGTGCCCTCTAGTGAGTCTAGCTAAGGGTTTATCTATCTTGTTGATTTTCTCAAAGAAACAACTCCTCGTTTGGTTAATTCTTTGAATAGTTCTTCTTGTTTCCACTTTGTTGATTTCACCCCTGAGTTTGATTATTTCCTGCCGTCTACTCCTCTTGGGTGAATTTGCTTCCTTTTTTTCTAGAGCTGTTAGAAGTGTTGTCAAGCTGCTAGTATGTGCTCTCTCCCGTTTCTTCTTGGAGGCACTCAGAGCTATGAGTTTCCTTCTTAGAAATGCTTTCATTGTGTCCCATAGGTTTGGGTATGTTGTGGCTTCATTTTCATTAAACTCTAAGAAGTCTTTAATTTCTTTCTTTATTCCTTCCTTGACCAAGGTATCATTGAGAAGAGTGTTGTTCAGTTTCCACGTGAATGTTGGCTTTCCATTATTTATGTTGTTATTGAAGATCAGCCTTAGGCCATGGTGGTCTGATAGGATACATGGGACAATTTCAATATTTTTGTATCTGTTGAGGCCTGTTTTGTGGCCAATTATATGGTCAATTTTGAAGAAGGTCCCGTGAGGTGCTGAGAAGAAGGTATATCCTTTTGTTTTAGGATAAAATGTTCTGTAGATATCTGTCAGATCCATTTGTTTCATAACTTCTGTTAGTTTCACTGTGTCCCTGTTTAGTTACTGTTTCCACGATCTGTCCATTGATGAAAGTGGTGTGTTGAAGTCTCCCACTATTATTGTGTGAGGTGCAATGTGTGCTTTGAGCTTTACTAAAGTGTCTTTAATGAATGTGGCTGCCCTTGCATTTGGAGTGTAGATATTCAGAACTGAGAGTTCCTCTTGGAGGATTTTACCTTTGATGAGTATGAAGTGTCCCTCCTTGTCTTTTTTGATAACTTTGGGTTGGAAGTCGATTTTATCCAATATTAGAATGGCTACTCCAGCTTGTTTCTTCAGACCATTTGCTTGGAAAATTGTTTTCCAGCCTTTCAATCTGAGGTAGTGTCTGTCTTGTTCCCTGAGATGGGTTTCCTGTAAGCAGCAGAATGTTGGATCCTGTTTGTGTAGCCAGTGTGTTAGTCTATGTCTTTTTATTGGGGAATTGAGTCCATTGATATTAAGAGATATTAAGGAAAAGTAATTGTTGCTTCCTTTTATTTTTGTTGTTAGGGTTGGCATTCTGTTCTTGTGTCTGTCTTCTTTTTGGTTTGTTGAGGGATTACTTTCTTGCTTGTTCTAGGGCGTGATTTCTGTCCTTGTATTGCTTCTTTTCTGTTATTATCCTTTGAAGGCCTGGATTCGTGGAAAGATAATGTGTGAATTTGGTTTTGTTGTGGAATACTTTGGTTTCTCCATCTATGGTAATTGAGAGTTTGGCCGGGTATAGTAGCCTGGGCTGGCATTTATGTTCTCTTAGTTTCTGTATAACATCTGTCCATGCTCTTCTGGCTTTCATAGTCTCTGGTGAAAAGTCTGGTGTAATTCTGATAGGCCTGCCTTTATATGTTACTTGACCTTTCTCCCTTACTGCTTTTAATATTCTATCTTTATTTAGTGCATTTGTTGTTCTGATTATTATGTGTTGGGAGGAATTTCTTTTCTGGTCCAGTCTATTTGGAGTTCTGTAGGCTTCTTGTTTGATCATGGGCATGTCTTTCTTTAGGTTTGGGAAGTTTTCTTCTATAATTTTGTTGAATATATTTGCTGGCCCTTTAAGTTGAAAATCTTCATTCTCATCCACTCCTATTATCCGTAGGTTTGGTCTTCTCATTGTGTCCTGGATTTCCTGGATGTTTTGAGTTAGGATCTTTTTGCATTTTGTATTATCTTTGACTGTTGTGCCGATGTTCTCTATGGAATCTTCTGCACCTGAGATTCTCTCTTCCATCTCTTGTATTCTGTTGCTGATACTTGTGTCTATGGTTCCAGATTTCAGATTTCTTTCCTAGGGTTTCTATCTCCAGCGTTGCCTCACTTTGGGTTTTCTTTATTGTGTCTACTTCTCTTTTTAGGTCTAGTATGGTTTTGTTCATTTCCATCACCTGTTTGGATGTGTTTTCCTGTTTTTCTATAAGGACTTCTACCTGTTTGGTTGTGTTTTCCTGCTTTTCTTTAAGGTCTTGTAACTGTTTAGCAGTGTTCTCCTGTATTTCTTTAAGTGAGTTATTAAAGTCCTTCTTGATGTCCTCTACCATCGTCATGAGATATGCTTTTAAATCCGGGTCTAGCTTTTCGGTTGTGTTGGGGTGCCCAGGACTCGGTGGCGTGGGAGTGCTGTGTTCTGATGATGGTGAGTGGTCTTGATTTCTGTTAGTAGGATTCTTACGTTTGCCTTTTGCCATCTGGTATTCTCTGGAGCTGTGCAGGATACACTCAGCTGTGTCCTGGAACTAAGATGTCTGTCCAGGGTACACTCGGCAGGGTCCTGGCACTAAGATGTCTGCTGCCAATGCTCAGGCAACTCGTTCCTGCGCCAGGCAGGTCCCTATCCTCTGGCGGGGAAAATGGTCACCTGCCTGTGCACTGCCTGTGCAGGATACACTCGGCGGGATCCGGTAACCAAGATGTCTGCTGCTGATGCTCAGGCAAAATGCTCCCATGCCAGGCAGATCCCTATTCTCTGGCCGGGAAAATGGCAAGCTCTCTGTGCAGGATACACTTGGTGGGTTCCCGGAACCGAGATGTCTGCTGCTGATGCTCAGGCAAAGTGCTCCCGCGCCAGGCAGATCCCAATCCTCAGAATTCTTAGGATCGCATGGCTGGTGTTGTGGGTATCTGGTGGTAGTCAGCTGACTGTGCGCCCTAGCTACCCGGTGCTGCTCGGATCGAAAGGGGCTTGTGCCCCTACTCAGACCGGGTTTTTGCTTCCCTGATGAATGCAGTCTCAAGTCCTGCGTGATTGGATTGGAGCAGATGCTGTGTTCCACTCACCAGAAGTCTTAAGGTTGCTTGGTGGGTGTTGTGGGTAGCTGGAGGTAGTCAGCCAACTGTGCGCCCTAGCTACCTGGTGCTGCTCGGACCAAAAGGAGCCCAACATATTCTTAACATTGATTCCTTTATGTGATTATTTTTGATATTTAGTAAACTCAGAGTAAATACTCAATGATTCTACCTTTTGTTTTCTTAATGGTATTCATTTATACTTTCTCTCATCTATATCTATCTAACATATAATTATATCTGTGATGATATATTAATCACATACATCCATCTATATTCTGTTTTATCATATATCTCAATCTGTCATCTATTTACGCACCTATCTATCTACCTCTCATCTGTCCATCATTGATTTTAGTGACGAGTATCAAGCATCAACATTAGATAATAGTAAAAATCACGATCCTTTTCCAAATATTTGGGTAAACTAAATCAGTTGTAGAACTGATTAAAGAAAACAATACCTTATCACAGATTAAGGGATTTTTACTTAATTTTTGTTAACTGGAGCCAATTGGACTGAAGGCAAGTATTTCCAGATAAATAAACAGAAGGTAATAAAGACCTTGTGTTTAAAGTGTTTAAAGCCTCTGGCGGGCTTACTGGGTTTCCTTGCTTTTCTGCTCGTGCTTACAGGAAAATACTTGAGTTTACAACTTGGAAATTATACAAATTATCTAGCATTAGATAGAAAATCACTTTGTTTTCTGAACCTTTAGACATTTTCAGTAATGAGAGTCTATAAACCAGAACTCCTATGTCCAAGTATGCATACTTTGCATTTTATTAATCAGAACTTGTTTGTGTGACTTAGATGGTTTGAATGAATTTGGCCACATAGACCCATAAGGTGGGCATTATTAGGACCTGTGTTCTTGGAGGAAGTATGTCACTGGGAGTGGGCTTTGTGGATTCTCAAGCCATTTCCAATGGCTTAGGTTTTCTTTCATTTGCCTGAGAATCCTGATGTCAGTTTCTCAGCCCATCTTTAGCACCATGTGTGTCTGTACTCTGCCTTTCTCCACTCCCATGATGATAATGAACTAAACCTCTATACTGTAAACCAACCCTCAATTCAATATTTTCCTTTATGAACATTACCTTGGTCATGGTGTCTCCTCAAGCAATAGGAACCATAAGACAGTAACTATTACAGCTGAATAACTAATTCAAGAATGAGTCTCTTAAATTTCCAACTTTTATAAAGAGTTCTAACAAGTAACAAGTAAGATCTACTTAATACATACTATGCTATTATATGAGTTAAATGTATTTCATGATAAAGCATACTTCTATCAAATTCTCATGGTTCAAAAGGGTTTCCATTCCATAGAGAATTGTCAAATTTAAAATTGTCTTGATATTTCACTGAAAGTTAGTTTAAAAATAAAGTTTGGTTAGTGGTGCCAAACAGTCAATCTGTTCTTCAACTCCTTTGTCCAGAAGTGACAAGTCATCTACTTTTAGAACATTATTGAGATTTATCACTGTGTGTACAATATTGCCCAAATAAAGAAGGAACAAAACTTCATTTGGTGAAGGGAACAAAAATATTAAGAAGTCTGAACCTAAAATTCGGGGAACTGTATAATCGAACATTTTAAATAGCAACTTGCCACTGGTAATTTTGGTAATAATTGTGCCTAATTTTCATATTTAAATATCTCTATTCAACTAAAATTAAATGACAGATGGAGTCAGCTTAGAAAATAAGTCAAGTTTTTAGAAATATTGAAAATTTTAAATTATATTCTATAACATATTCAATACAAGAAGAGCCCTTCCTAATGAAGAAAGAAAATTATAGGTGAAATTTAAATAATTTTTAATTTAGCTGGGTTTTCAATGAGCATATATACACAAGAACTATAAATTGCTCAGTTAAACAGGTTCAAAATGAGAGAATATGTAAGAGATAAATGATAGATATGGAGAAATGATAGATAAGTGATAGATAGACAGACCGACAGTCAGGCAGATGAAGACAAACAGACAGATAGCAAGTGACGACATAAATAGACATGGACTCTTACACGCGTTCTCGCGACCGGCCAGGAAGAACACAACAAACCGGAATCTTCTGCGGCAAAAGCTTTATTGCTTACATCTTCAGGAGCCAGAGAGCAAGAGAGCAAGAGCCAGAGCAAGAGCAAGAGCTCTATTGCTTACATCTTTAGGAGCCAGAGCACAAGACAGAGAATGGCGAAACCCCGTCCCCTTTAAGGAGAATTATACTCCGCCTAGGACGTGTCACTCCCTGATTGGCTGCAGCCCATCGGCCGAGTTGTCATCACGGGGAAGGCAGAGCACATGGAGTGGAGAACTACCCTTGGCACATGCGCAGATTATTTGTTTACCACTTAGAACACAGGATGTCAGCGCCATCTTGTAACGGCGAATGTGAGGGCGGCTCCCCACAATGGACAAAATAAAATATTATGACTTTATTTTCCTTAAGGTCATCTTTTTCTAAACTACCATTAATGCTGTAGCATATGATACCTGTCCAAATTCCAAAACAGATCTGTATTAACCTTATAAAAATGTTTGTAGAAATTATTGTATCTTCTTTATTGCTTCTTTGATTGTTTGGTTTGGTTTGGTTTGTTGGTTTGGTTTGGTTTTTGTAGTCTAAAATAATTTTTACATTTAAATATACTTTAATAGTATTTTCTCCTCCTTCATCTTCATCCAGACCCTCTTCTCTGCTCTTCCTATCCAACATTAAATTCTTTCTAGTACATATATATATATATATATATATATATATATATATATATATATACATACACACACACACACACATATATATATATGTATATATATATATATGTATAAACATATATATATATATATATATATATATATATGTATAAACATATATACATATATATCAGCAAAACTGCTAAAGACTAGAGAACAAAATACAATATCCCCAAATAAAACAACAAAACAGATTAAAAGTAAAACAAAACAGAACAACAACAAAAAACAAGCAAATAATCTACACCCTGTATATAAATAAAAGCACACCAAAATATTGTGGAGTCCATTCTTTTTTGGTCAACTACTTCTGAACATGAGACCTGTCCTAGAGCAATGGATATACCCAATATCACTCCATTCAGGGGAAAAAATTATTTTCTCTATCTAAGCAAGTAAAAATGACAGTTCTGCTACTAAACTTTACCCTCATTCATTCATCATTCATTCATTCATTCAATTTTAAATAGAATAAAATAAAATATAATAACATAAAATAAAACAGTATCATCAAAAATTGGACAAGACAAATCAAAAGAAGGAAAAGAGATTGAGAGAAGGCACAAAAGTTCGAGAATGAATCCAAAAGAATTATACTTTAACACACACAAAATTTTAGATTTTGTTCTTACCAAATAATTCTTTATTCTGAAATGTATGTTTAACAGTTGAATTCACAGCCAGGCAATGGTGATGCATGCCTTTAATCACAGCACTTGGGAGGCAGAGGTGGACAGATTTCTGAGTACAAGGTGAGCCTGTTCAACAGAGTGAGTTCCAGGGCAGCCAGGGCTACACAGAGAAACCCTGTCTCAAAAAACAAATCAAAACAAAAACAAAACAAAACAAAATGTTTAATTCATTTGTGAATTTTAATTTTAATTTTATAGATTGGTAAAAATCTTATTTTACATTTTACATGAATTTCAGTGAAATTTAGAATATGGAAAGTTTCTTCATGAATATTAATTCTAATACACTTATAATTATTACAATAGTAGATTATACTCAAAAGCAATTTGCTACTTTTTCAAACACCATTGAATCATGCTCACACAATGTTTCACACAGGCAAACACTATGCACAACACACTCTACTTTACAAAATGTTTAATTATGTAGGAAAATGTTTTATGTATAGTTACGTAATTCTACCATTCTATTGCTGTGACAGACTTGTGCTATTTGATTGGAAATAGAAAATACAATTTTCTCATTGCTAGTAAGTGTATTTAAACTGATTGTGACCAAAATAAATGTCAAATATGATGAACAAATAACATTATAGTAGAATTCATAAACATTTTATTCACTTATCTTTAAAACTTCAATTTTTTTCTAGATTTAGAATAAGTTTTTAATTAAGACTCTTATAAAAGAAATCTGAATAATGAGATGTCTGTGAAACAAGAACCTGAATAGAAATTGGAAGTACTGATGATGTATAATGAGGAAATGAGAGAGGTCTACATGGAGAAGCATTCTATTTAATTATGAGCACATAATTAAAGTCTTATAAAGAAAAGAAGTCTAGAATTATTGTGTGGCACTTCAAAGAACAAAACTAGCATTGTTGAAATGAGAATATTTTCAATTCAACAGAGACACTTGAAATAATAGTAATTTGGAAGTAAAAAGTTTTGTCTTTTGCCTTCAGGTTTTATGAATGTATGTATGGATTCTAGGGATATTTTTCTATAGTAGGCTGTAGGAGATGAACATGAAGTACTATCATATGAGATGATGTCTAAGGACCACAAATTTGAGATTCATTCATCCTAGAAAGGATGCTGGGACATTTACAAGAGTGAAAAGATAACAATGGGTAAAGAATTCACTGAAGAAGAAATATGAATAGTTATCAGGCATGGAGTATTCCTAAGTATAAATATTCTAAATTATATTTAAAAATAGATGAATGTTTCATTTCATATTCTTTTATGTTAGGTAAAAAGTAAGTAATATTGAATATTTTAACAGAGAATTTGAAAATAAAAAAACAAATGTAGCTCATCACATATCACACTATGAATTGATACAGATGTTCACTTTAATATTTATTCTAAGACATTCGTAATTTAAGTAACTGATTATTAAAATCATGGAAATCATATATATTAAGGAGCTAAGGAGTATGTTGATACATACATGGCATATAAAATTAAATTATACTAATATACTCATACTCATATCCATCTTCAGAAACTCTTGTTTTCCTGTCACAATTAATTCTGTTTTGTTTTACATTTCTTTGTTTTGATTGGTTGTTTATGTTTGTTTGTTACAGCCTTCTTTGTTTATTTTCCTTTTAAATGTAACAGTAACTTTTTTATCTATAGGAACAATTCTATAAAGTAGGACTGCTTAGTTATGGTTTCTGTTGATGCAAGGAGACATTGACCAAAAGCAAGTTGGGGAAGTTATCTGGTTCATGTTTCCTCTTTATAGTCCATCACTGAAGGAAGCTGTACAGGAACTCAAACAGGAAAGCATCCTGGATGCAGGAGCTCACGCAAAAGCCATGCAAGAGTGTTCCTTATTGCCTCACTCCCCATTGCTGGATTAACTGCTTTGTTATAGAACCCAGAACCACCAGCCCAAGCATTGCGCCATCCACAAATGAATGGGTACACTCCCACTGATAACTAACTCAGAAAATATCCTACAGGCTTGCCTATAGCGCTAGCTTATAGGGACATGATCTCAATTAAACCTTTCTCTTTTTTAATGACTCCAGAATGTGTCAAGGTGACATAACTAGCCAGGACAACTGACCCTTATCAACTTGACATACAAAGGAAACATTGGAAAGCCACAATCCTTTTTTTTTTCCTTGTTCAAGCCAAGGATTACACACTAATACAGACATCACAATGTAACATATTTTACAAAACTAAAAAGTCCCAGAGCATTAGAAATTAAAAAACTTTAATGATATCCCTATAAAAATAAGGACTCTTACTTCCTCTAAAATCCAAACTCTCATTTTTAGAAAATTTAGTTTCTCAACTCTGGACTCAACTCTGGGCTCAAATTTGGGAGGAAAAACTGTAATCAGAATACATTGTATTAAAATCTATTTTCAATAAAAGCAAATAATAATTATTTTTAAAAATATTTTGTGCTTTTATATTTTGTAAAGATTCAGAAGAGATTATTTACATATTTTAAAGAAAATTTGCATATTGTAAAAGGTAAGACTTTAGATTAGTAAGTCACTGCTTCCTTGTAATTTGGCACCAATGAGACTGAGGCAAGAATGTTGTAATGAGTTCTAATCTAAGCTTGGATTCAAACACAGGCTCCGGATGAACTTGCTTGTATTGTGCATCCTAGGTCAGCCGAGGATAGAACAGCAACTTGTGAACTAGAATCTTGTACCTTAAACGTACATCAAATAAAATCTGTACATTAATGATAATATTCCCAAATAATCTATTATTTAATGCTTATACAATGTTTCCATTGTTTTTATGGTTCTTATCTCTTTAAAGGTGACAGATAGATGACAGATAGATAGATAGATAGATAGATAGATAGACCCATACATATATACAGACATACATTCATAGATACACAGATACATAGGTATTAAATAATAATATTAATCTTAATAGTAGCTATGTAAATGACCATTACTCTTTTTTCAATATGATTACATTTTAATAAATATTGGAATCTAAAAGAAAACTTAAAATATGGCACTATTAAGTCTTTTCTGGAAGGCTGATTCTTTAGCTCAGATTTGAAATGTGAGAAAAAGAATGACTGAACAGAGATTTAAAAGAGAATTATGATAAAAAGAAAATTATAAGCTTGAAGATAGCACATGTAATTTATGCTAAAATCAGCTAATTGAAATCATACCCAACCTCAAGCTAATGGTAAAAGGACAATTTGTGAACAAATTTCTCATGAATGGCATCAGATTGTATAAAGGATCATGGACATTCTAAATTCCAAGCAGCTCAACTGCAGAAAACACATTTCATTGTTGTGCTTTCTTTTGCTAGGATAAAACACCACTAAGAAACAGTTGAGTTAGGATAGTACAGCTTGCAGTCATGAAGAAAAGTCAGGACACTAACTCAAACAGGAAGCTCATGGCAGGACCTGAATTAGGAACCACAGGAAAACACTACTTACAAACTTGCTCTTTGTGAGTTGCTCAGCTTGGTATTTTATATTGTCCATGACAACCTGTCAGTGTAGCACCATCCACAAAGGACCATCCCACACCAGTCATTCTCCAAGAAAATCTACCACAAACTTGCCTGCTGAGCAATCTGATGGAGACTTTTCCTCAGTTGATTACCCCTTCCTGCGGCACTCTTGCTTTTGTCAAATTGACACAAACATATCAGCACACAGACAAATTACCTTTAACTTCCTACAGACATCTGAAAAGTGAATGGACTCATGTAGGTTACAGAGAGTCAAATTTAAAATTTTGATTATGAAATTCTAGAAGCTGTATGTATGTATGTATGTAATAGCAACAAAATCAGTTTACTAATAGTAAGGGAGAGAGGAACCTGATCTGGTATTGAGTGAGGGAAAAGGACTGAAGCCCGGAGGGCAAGCCAGTAAAGAACATCCCTCCATGGCCTCTGCATCAGCTCCTGCTCCCTGACCTGTTTGAGTTCCAGTCCTGACTTCCTTTGGTGATGAACAGCAGCATGGAAGTGTAAGCCAAATAAACCCTTTCCTCCCCAACTTGTTTCTTGGTCATGATGTTTGTGCAGTAATAGAAACCCTGACTAAGACACTAATCTACATGTATTGTAATCTGGTACTGAGCAAAATGTTAGGAAATAGAAATGCTTAATTTGTTGTAAATTTAGAACAAATCGGCAAGGGAAAAATAATTATTAAATTGTGTGGGAAAATGAAGAAGAATTTTCCTGTGAAGTCAATACTGACATGTGTTATCCACAACCTAGATGTGGCATGCTGTTAAATATCCTCATATTGTTTTCACAAATGATACACAAATTCATGTTTGAGAATAGGATACATGGGCACAGGTAGAGAAAGATGCAAAGAATGTAGCAGAAACTTAAATTTATTATGCACAGGATGTTTAAGAGATGACTTATCTAATGCCAAGTTAAAACATATGGAGTTCTGGAAAAACAGTAATATAAACCAAATGACACTTTAACACCAAAAGATTATTAACATGCAATATTTTATGGACTCCATACCTCTTAATTATTAAAAATAAATTGTAATCAACACAGAGTCATATACTGTTTCAACTTTCCCTTATGAAAAGTGATCCTGTTAGTCAGCTGTATGCTCACATGGAGAAAGCCAGGGATTTTATCAACATGAGAAGAAAAAGAAGGAAAAGGTTTAGTAATTTACTTGAGAAACTCCTCAAAGCAGGCATCTTGTCACAGAGCTGCATCGCCAGCTCTTGGGAGGTGTACTTAGGAAAATTAAAGACTCAATGCCATCCTTGAGTGCACAGACAGACTGAATCCGGCTTGGAGTATGTGATACCCTGCTCAAAACAATAAACAAAATTAAAAACAAATGAATGGATCATATTGTCTTCATATTTACTAAGTACTATTGTTATAAAATTAAACAAGAAAATTAGTCAACAAAAATATCTTTTTGAAAATTGTCAAGCCCTTTGAAGGTAAGAATCATCCATCCAATAAAAAATGAAGCCTCTGAAGAATGCGTGAATGACTTATAGCAACATAGATTAGCTATGTTTTCCTAAGTTGGTAGAACATATTATGGTGAGTTTTTAATTTTACTTTTTGTTTCACATTTTAATTATTGTTTATACTCAACTTTAGACATCAAATTAAAGCAAGTTCCTTGTCCTTACTAGGTTCCAAAGGTCAGTACTAGAACTTATTATTCTCTGCACGCACTTATCTGCTAATTATGCCTGGTTTATTGTCTACAGATTACGGAATGTCTATGAAGACTTCACCAAGTAAATATATCTCCTTATTTTTCTTCAAATTATGATCATATGAAATATTATATTCTTAAGTGTCCTTTATGAAATATTTGATATATCTTGAAATATTTGACATAGCCATTCTGTTTATTTCACCAATAATTATAGGTGAAGTCAAATTCTGTTAGCATCCTCATTGTCTCTAGATCTTAAAGATTTTTTTGATGATATTTCCTCTGTACACACAAGAGAGATATGTAGTATGTACTCTACATAGTTAAAAATATGTAACGGCTTGTAACAAAGGCCAGTTTCATAGGTACACAAAATTATAATCAATATAATGCAATATCAATCATAACTAGGGATAATGCTTTATTTTTGTATTGTAATATGTTCACAGCTCAACCATTTCCATCCCCACAAAAACACACTAGATTTTCTGCCACTTATACAGAAAAACAAGATTATTTAATATCTGACACCCCAAGGATGTTTCCTTAACTCTGTCTATATCTCACTCCAACCTAGATATTAGCAACATGTCAGCAACCCCAGTGTAGTCCTCCTCCTCCTCCTCCTCCTCCTCCTCCTCCTCCTAAGGATCTTGTACACTATTATAGTACTGTGAGGAGACAAACCACAGGTCCCATTAGAATGAGCATCTACAGGCTGTTAGAAAATGGCAGTACTGTGGAGAAAAGTAAGGCAAACGGAGATAACAGATGCTGGCTGAGTGTAGAGAACAAGCCAATTGTCCACAGAGGAGGCAAGTCTAATAGAGCCATTCTGCCAGTCTGGAGCTCACCACCTTGCATGTGTTTCTCAGTTTATGTAATCATCCCTTCAATCCCACTAGTAGGTACTATTTTTATTCCAGTCTACAGATGGCTTAACTGAAGATCTGGGAATTAAGTGGTAAAGTCACAGTTTCTGTGTACTAGAGCCAATTTAGGTGGTCATTTGCCTGAAATCACAAAGTGAGGTCAGATTTTATTTATATATTAGTTAACAAGGAGATAAGTTGATTTATATAAGAAAGAATTTCCTTTATTTCATAAGAAACAACAAAAAACATTGACATACTTAAGTAGCATGATTTATTTTTCACCTTAACAAAGACATTTCTCAGATTTTAGTTAAGTTTTAACAGTGATGGACACTGGTCAGTTAAGGCATGTAATGGATAATTTTTTTGTTTTTACAGTAAATTATCACGCTTTGGATATCTCCATAAATCCTCTGCATACATCTACAAATGAAGTATGAGGAACAGTCATACATTTTACAGGATATCCTATTTATTCATGTCATCTATATTTATGTTGTGTTACATTTCCTGAATTGCAATGTAAGTAGATTTTGAAAAGCGTCATTAGGTTAAAATCAGATTTCAGAAGATTTGTTGTCTCAATTATCAATCTAGGTTTCTGCTTTAGACTTACCCTTCAATATCACAGAGAAATGATAATAGATTTGAATTTCCATGTTGACTGAGAGATGCATTGCTTTTCTGAAGAACCTTTCATCTAGTGTGCCATCAGAAAGTATACACATCAGACCTCACGACTTATATTCCTAGGAATCAAATTTAAGTTGGGAATTGGACCTGTAGTGCTTGCTGGCTTTAAGCCACTTAGGCTAATCTGACCCTTCACTAGAATACTAAATATGGTGACTATAATTATAAAAAAAATTAGCCAATTAATATATGATAAAAACAATCTTTCTCCTCTCTAGTCAAAGACAGAATCTTTAAAAATGTATGAGAAAATGTATTCTCTCTCAGATGTTTTTCAGGTTTCTTTGGAATATTAATTGAAAGTTTTCCATTTGCACCCCAATGCAGTGACCAAAATACCACTATTTTTCATAATAGCTCTGCTAAGAGGTAAGAGCCAAGCATGCTGAGAAAGCACTAGCTTCACAGTCAGTTGTGCCAGGCTCCCACTAACTCAATCTTGACAACAGTTTTTGTGGAAATGTGTTTAATTTTCAGCCCTAAGTATCTTTGTTCAATGTATTTCTAATGTATTTAATTTCTTCAAGCAAATATTAGATAGGGGTATTAAACAGTAGTATCATATTCAATTCGGTATCCAACCAGAACACCATAGCAAGTTTTACAAGAGAAATTCATTAAATAATTAGCTAAAGTGACACATCAGAAGGTAATTCCATGGTGGGTTTTACCTTACTTCTTTGCAAGATTTGGAGTATCAATAGAAAATGTGTTTATAGCCAGAGTGAGCCAGTTCCCTTATAGAATCCAAAGGCACCTGTTATTGCTTTAAACTTCTTTCCTTAGGGGATGTAACAGCACAGTGTACCATGAAAGTCACTGTCAAAGTAATCAAGATGCATGGTTTTGTTCAGCTGAACTGTTTTAGAAACAAAAAACATTAGTATCTGGGCTGAATAAACTTAACAACAGCTTTGGAAGGCTGTCAGAAAACTGTCAATGAGACAGGTGTTTTGTACAAACGGAAGAGTTAATATCAACACAGCTCAGTCTTCCACCATTCCTATATCATCTGCATATTGTGTTGCTTTTGAATGCTCAGTAATTATCCGTGTCTTGAAAATCTTCTGTTTTGCCTTTTTGTAGATATTGTGGCCAATGACTAGAACGTAAATTTGAATAAATTACAATGACGCAGACTGACCCACCTGCCTTGGTGAGGGCTCCACCATACAATCCCAGGTTTCATAATTGTCACCACATTCATTTTAGCAGATATATAAAGAACCACATTTATTTATATGATCATTTAACAAAACGAAGAAGAAATTTATCTGTTCTTTAACTTCACTGAAAAGAGAATCGGGTATATGGTAAAATCAATATTTAACCCCAATTAAATGGAAAGTCATCAAAAAATTGTAGAGAGATCAATCCCAAAGTTGTCAGAAATGGCTAATCAAATACACAGTGAAAAGTAAGATAAAATGCATAGAACTGAAAAAGTTTATGTGTCAATTTTAGTATGAGCTGAGCCTTTATAATGAACATAAATCACTTAAGTTATCGGTAACTAATTATTATGTACACCTAACGGTTTGCTGGTTCATTCATATATAAAATGTTTTTATAAAAAACCTGATACACTATTTGATTCTTTTTTAAAAAGATTTATTTATTTATTTTATGTATATGAGTACACTGTCACTATCTTCAGACATAACAGAAGAGGGCAGCAGATCCCATTTCAGACGGATGTGAGCCACCATGTGGTTACTGGAATTGAACTCAGAACCTCTAGTAGAGCAGTCGGTGCTCTTAGCCACTGAGCCATCTCTCCAGTCTGCAATATTTAATTCTAAATAACGACATTGCAACACACACATAAACACAAAGACACACACACAAACACACATAGAGACTTCCATTTTCTAGCTTCATGTACAGTTTCGATTAACAGGAATGTCGGTGATCTATGTCATCGGTTTCTGTGGGGGATCTAGACACAAAGGATGTCTCATAGTGTTTAAAAATGTGTTTTCTACACCTGATTTTTTTTAAAATATATATATATGTATATTGCCTAACAGACATATGGATAAAAATTAGACTTGCATTAGCCCATTCTAGGTCCACGTACTAAATGTTCTTTAGCCAAATAGCATATTTAAATGTTTGATATACTTGATTTCATAATGTATTATCTTTCTCAATATACAGTAAAGTCTTATATAACTATAGCAGCAAAACAATTCAATTCCAACAGTAATTCTGACACTATATGACCAAGCGTATAATTAGAATGTACTTGAAACTTGTGTTGAATACATGTGTGTCAGAACATTTTCTTTGACCATAAAACTACATGCTAACATGATACATAGGATTAATGGAGAATAAATAGCTTAGCTGCTTAACTGAAGAAAATCCAAAAATAAATAAATCTTGAGAGGCATAAATAAATCATAGAGGCAAAATTATATTATGTCACAGTGAATAAGAAAATTAAGCAATATAAAATAACCTTATTGTAGTAAAGGACTACATTAGTCTATTTACTAAGAATACAGAATGTAAATATACTTAATTATAATTAATATCATCTAGGTCCTTGATTGGGTTTTGCTTATCATATTAAATAAATTGTATTTATTTCCTGTCTTGTTATCATAATTTAAAAGCTTAGTATGTTCTTGAAAAGTCCTCCTTGATTAGATAACAAGATTATGGCTCATATATGCTATATAATTGTTTCATATATATATATAATTATATGTTATATTATGGTATTGAAAGGATAGAAAATACAGCCCCAACTCCAGCCTCCTAAGAAGCCCTAAATACCACAAATTCCAGACCCTGATCCCTGCCAGAGTATAGGTAAAAGATTACACTTCTTGCTGCTCCAGGGCCCTCTTTCTGTGAACACGTGATCTTGGTCTAGTAAGACAACAGGAAATGAGTTGACTAACCGCTTATCTAGCTTCTGTAAACTGCTTGCACCATAGAAGGAAAGATTACACACTGAAACTGCGTTTTGCCGACTTCACCCAGGAACCCATGCAAATGCAGATCTTCCAGGCAATAGGATTGCCCCCCCAACCCCTGCAGTGCTGGCTTGATGATTGACCTAGAAACTATTGACTGGTACAAATCGATTGGTTTGCGAAGCCAGGGCTTTGTTGTAACCCCATAAAAGCTGTACCAATTCTGCACTCATGGTCTGCTGTCCTCTTCCCCTGCTGTGGTGTATGACTGTGGGCCCCAGAGCGCATCTGGAATAAAACGTCCTCTTGCAATTTGGATCAAGACCTTTTCTAGTGAGTGATTTGTGGTGTCGCCTCTCCTTAGTCAGAACGTGGGGCAGTCCTCATATTGTGGGTCTTTCAGTACCATATGTTTATAAAAGTGTGGGTTAAAAAAAAAAGCATGGGTTTTGACACAAACTATAATTTTTAATTCATTTTATTTAGAAAACATTCTAATTATACCAAAAATATTTTCTTAGGTATCATTTCTCCAACATGTAGAAATATTCAGAAATGCAGAAGGCTTGGGAAAATATAGTCTATTCCAGTGAATGTGATCAGCTTCAGATAGAAAACATTTCTCAGTTTTAATTAGGATGTCTTTTGTAAGACAATGGCTACAATACCTTCACCTCACCACGTTTTATTGTAAGAGGAGTGTTTCTTTCCATTTTAATTTCTTTGAGATTGACTGTTGATGAAATATAGTTGATATGATGAAATATAGCAAATATAAATATATGCTCCTTATTAAATCATCTATATTATAAAAGCATAAAATTTTCACAATCTTTATTGTTTTCTTTGATACAGGGTCTAGGTATCTAATACAGTCTACTCAATCTTGTGATCCTCCACTCCAACTTTAGCATGATCGGATTGTAGGATTCTATTAATTTACTTATTTTTAGTCCTTCATTAAAAAGGATAATAAATTAAATCATACAAATTTAATAATTAAATCATTCATGTTAGAAGCAAGTATTTTTCATATTATTCAGTCAGTTTATTTTCTACTGGCTCTGGCCAAAGCCTATTTTTTTTTCAATGCTGTTCAAGTATTTGACTCTTCACTTGTTCTGAGAAAATAAACTGGAGAGAAGGAATAGGCACAGACATTCCTAGGGACTTAGGTTTGGTACTGCATAACAATTTATCTTTGTGTTGTGATGATTGAATCTCGTGTAGATTTTTCTGGTTTAAATTGCGCTTTTTCTATTACACTTGAAATTCTTTATAACACAAATTATGACTTCTACCTAATTGTGTATGAAAGCAGCAAACAGTTGCCATCCTAACATTCATGTTATTATCTTTTAATCCATATGAGTCAGCTGTCTATTGTGAGTTAGCTAAAGCCCCTGCAAGGCAAGTTATGGGTCAGTTAGTATGGCATTTTTATTTAAAAAAAATTGGCTAGGGGAGGTTCTATCCACTTCCAACTCATTCAGTTTATGGGCAGAATTCACCACTGTGTTTAAGTCATAGCAAGGGCTTTCTTCATAGTTATCTAAGAGAGGAAATTAGGAAATAAACCTCTGAGCAAGCTGAATAATAAGACAGAATTCTCTGTAGCAAGCAGAATCAAAGGTTGACACCTCTACTACATCCACTAGATTCTTTTCTTCTTCTTCTTCTTCTTCTTCTTCTTCTTCTTCTTCTTCTTCTTCTTCTTCTTCTTCTTCTTCTTCTTCTTCTTCTTCTTCTTCTTCTTCTTCTCCTTCTTCTTCTTCTTCCCCTCCTCCTCCTCCTCATTCTTCTTCTCCTTCTGCATTTTTTCTTTTTTTTTCTTTTTTATTAGATATTTTCTTTTGTTTACATTTCAAATGTTATTCTCTTTCCTGGTTTTCCCCCCACCTCCCAGAAAACCTCTATCCCACCCTCCCTCCTCCTGCTTCTATGAGGGTGTTCTTCCTCCCACCCACCCACCCATTCCCACCTCCCTGCCCTCAAGTCCCCTATACTGGGTCATCTATGTAGCCTTCATAAGAGCAAGGAATTTTCCTTTCACTGATGCCAGACAAGGCCATCCTCTGTGACATACCCAGCTGGAGCTGAGTACTGTACTCCTTGGTTGATGGCTTAGTCCCTGGGAGTTCTGAGGTGGGGGTGAGGGTCTGGTTGGTTGATATTGTTGTTCTTCCTATGGGGTTGCAAACCCCTTCAATTCCTTCATTCCTCTCTCTAGCTCCTCCAATTGGGGACCCACTGGTCCGTCCAATGATTGCTTGTGAGCATCTGCCTCTGTATTTGTAAGGCTCTGGCAGGGCCTCTCAGGAGACAGCCATATCAGGCTCCTTTCAGCATGCACTTCTTGGCATCCACAATAGTGTCTGGGTATGGTAACTATGTATGGGATGGATCCCCAGAGGAGGACAAGCTGTGGATGACCTTTCCTTCAGTCTAATCATCAAAAGCAACTCACAGTTTTCTCAAAAATAAGCAATTCATTTGATCGTGAAAGACAGAGAATGGCATGCCAGGTCCCAGACAAAAATTACAAGTGGTAAAGATTAACAGACTAATGGTTCTGCTTGTCCTCTAGGCTCACTCAGTTGGTCTGGCTCCTCTCAGCCCATCTCAACCCTATTCCTCACCTTAAACCTCTCCAGCCCTGATGCTTTGCTTTTTACCCTCCGGTATCATTTTCCTATCAAATGCTACCCTTTTGACCACACGATTTCTCAGTTCCCTTGATGTTCTCTTGGTCCCCTTATTTCTCTCTCTGGTCTCCTTTTTGCTGCTCTGCCCCAAACCCCAGTCTCACAGCCCAGTTTTGTCTACTGGTAATGGCTAATCTACATTTTCTCTCCCTGCTCTGGACTCAGTTCAGTTGCTTCGTGCTGTTTTGTCTCTCCTACGTATGATAAAATCCTTCTTCTCAAACACAACTAGGCATGGTTAGATCCTCCTTTTTATTTACAATATGCTGTGGGTCTGTCTGCTACAATCAGGTGCCATGGTGGAAGATTCGGGAATGATCTTCATGATGTTATTTAGCGTATTCCTCACTGTGGGGAAATCTGAACTATTAGCGCTCCTTTGTATACAACGCTGAGTTTAATTGTTAAATATCTTTTTTCTTCAGTACCCTCATCATCAGTTGTTTTGGATACTAAAGTTCTCAACTTTTTATTCGAACAAAGAAACTTCATATGAATATGAGGACTAATTATAGGATAAACAGATTGGTAAAGCCAAAGAGCGTACTTTACCCGACTAAGGACCCCTGCCTTCTGCCTGTTTCGAGATCTTTTTGTGTAATAACTGCTGCACTAATTTTCTTCTGGCTCTGATAATTGTTCTGACAACTTTTACTTTACTTTTACCAATTTATAGTACCTGAAGGACCAAAATAGAATAGAATAGAATAGAATAGAATAGAATAGAATAGAATAGAATAGAATAGAATAGAATAAAAGATTTATTGCCCAGACCCTCATTCCTAAGTATAACTGATATACTTTTATCCAGTAAATAACATCACATGAGTTTGGAACTCATAGGTGAACGGTATTCTTTCCCAAGCTTCAATGGAGACTGTAACTTGATTGAAGAAAAGGGTCTATATTTCCACGTGTAAAAGTAAGCTTTAGGTCGCCTTGAGACAAATATAAGATCACTGATGCATTCCTACAGATTCTTAGACTCAGCTCTGTGACAATAGCTGACTGTTTACTTCTTGATTGTGGAGATAGCCACGTTTGAATGAATTTGAGACCTAGTGAGAGAACCCTGACTTTAAATTTAGGTCTTATGGCAAAGAATATGCTTGAAAGAGAAGTAGTTTTTGTTTCCTGTCTTAAAGCCTATTATGCCATCTGCACTGGTAAATGTAGGGAAAGTTAATGTTGATGGTCCTTTCCTTATGCAGTAAGATGGACCAGAAATTTCTATTAAATCAAACTAACATCTACACAGTCAAGCTCCATACATCTTGATTCATCTTATGATAGAATATGGAATAATTGACGTGCACACTATGTTATGCATCGATTCATAGTCTGTGAATGGACATGAACAGAATTAATGAGTTTCACAAATGTAAATCCTAAGAAACCCAAGTGTGTCTTTGCATGCTAGCAAATTAACATTTCAAGTAAAGTCCTCATCTTAAAAGGTGCCATAACAATATTATAATAATTTTAGTTTCAGACAATGGCCCAAGATGGAGGTAAGACCTCAGATTCAGTATGAAATGAAGTGTTTAGTGTACAAAATCCAATACCATAAAGAGGCGCACTGAATTAGTTTAACAAGGATCGTCTGAAGAGAAATGATTGTGTGGCACTTCCAACCTAACAGGGATATATTGCAGGGCATTTAAATCTGCTGAAGAAAAATCGCTTGTGCAAAAGAGATTCCAAGTCAAACGACAAGGAGAAGAAAGCTGTGAGCATACAGCACCACTTATGTTATTAATCTGAATGACAGGGAGGAAGAGAAAGGGATAACAAAAGATGCTGACGTCGCAGAGTGTGAGCTATGAATTAATTTGTTCTGACAATGACACCTTTCAAAGGACACTTGCTGGCCACAAACCATAACACTTTGCCCAGAATATCAAATTAAATATAACAGAATCATTCCTTTGCCTTTAAAAATACAGAAGGATTTTAGAGAATATTTATTTCTTTATTACCCTTGGTATTTTATGTGACACTGTTGGTAAGAAAACTGTACTTTGCAGTTTCTTATTTTTTTTTTACTGTCTCAGATTTAAAACACTTAGCTACAATGACCTCAACAAGAGCAATTTCACCCAAAGAGAACCACCTCAGAAAGACAGCAGCTGAGGCCGATAGTTTTGTCTTGAAGACATAGCCTGAGGATAAAGGTAATTTTAAAAACAGAATTTATGTAGGTAAATAAATATAATGAATTTTGGGAACACGTATTGTCTATACATCTCCCCCATCTGCAAAATAACTTTAGGATGTATGGGTTGGCTCAAACTGCCCTGTGCTGTTGCATTCCTAGCAGCAAAATTGAAACAAATATCATTCTCTGTCTTCATATAAGTATGTTTGGACAAGAGCACTTTCCTCCCTGATTATATATATACTGCAAAAGCCCTCAGAGTTACTGTTGGTAGGCTAATGTAAAAGACCCCTTCAGTTGCCTACTGCTGCCCCACATAAATAATCTAACAAAAATATTTTTATTATCCATTTGTTAACATCAACAACAAGGTGACATGAACTGGATCAGGCCTCAAGGGAATCAAGAGATTGATTCAGCATCATAACATCAGCACCCAAAGCAATACAAGATTGATTTAAGTTCAAATCTGCCATCTTCAATGGCTTTAATTTACTGATATTTTGCTTCCCTTGTAGTAGGAAGAACAAATATGGAGAAGACTGCTGTATAGTGTTATACAGTGTTTGATCCATTATCTCCAAAACATTTGTCACCAAATCTTTCTTCAAAATCAGTTTTTACAATATGCTTCAGTGATTTGGTGTACAAACTTTACCTTTTGTAATCTAATGTGAGTGTAATTCCTTAAGGGGAGACTACAGCAGTTAGTATGATATGTTCTTTTCTTCTAAACTTTAAAAAACAGTTCTCTGAATATTTTGCATAATATATATTAGTACTTCCCCAAATCCTCTCAGGTTCCTCACATCCCATTCCCTATCCACTCCATCTTATGTGTCCTTTGGTGTGTTTTATTAAGTTTCCACACTTTTCCATCATAAGTAATCAGTATTGTCTTTAAAGTTTGCTAATGCATCTATTTTTTATACAGCGTATTGATATTATAAACACTTACAAATAAACGATACTATTGAATCAATATGTAGAAAAAAGTTTCAAAATAAAGGTGATCCATGTTGAAATATGAGGACAGAGAAAAATAATAGACATGGGAACATATCAGAACAAAGCTAATGAAATAATCTAAGCCTCAGATTCATTACCTATAAAATGCAGATTACGGTAATCTTATTTACCTGGCAATGTGGCTGTGAGGATTAAACAGGATATTGTAGCCAGTGTGTCATCTAACCCAAAGAATGTGTTTAAATATATTGTGAATGTTATTTTAATTAATAATACTCAGAGCAAATACTGGGATCCCCTGGCATCCAGCTGCAGGAATTATATCTTGGCTTGTCTGCTTGTTTACTTCCAAGCTTATCATCCTTGGGCATTCCCCTGACAATGTAAAAAAAGTGCCTTTAGCAGCTATATAAGAACTTTAATGCTATAATTAAAGCATAGAGGATTTGAAAAAGCAACTTTGGCTTGTGTATGACTATTTTTTCCCTCTTCGTTTATAGGGAATATTATCAGAACATTAAGTTATTGGGTCAGTGGTCCCTTAAAGGAACTAGAAGGAATATTCAAATATTTTTCTGAAATCTCTAAAACGTAAGTGGTGACTTGAATATATGTTGGCTTTGGGAATGGCACTCTTTGGATGTGTGGCCTTGTTGGAGGAAGTGTGTCACAGTGTAGGATATAGAGACCGTCATTCAAGCTGCCTGGAAGCTGGTGTTTTTCTAGTAAGCTTTAGATAAATATATAGAACTCTCACCTTTTCCTGAACTATGCTTGTCTGGATGCTGCCACACTCCCATCTAGATTAAATGAACTGAAACTTTGAACTTGTAAGCCAGCTTAAACAAAATGTGTCCTTATAAGAGTTGCCGTGGTCATATTTCTTCATAGCAATGGAAACCCTAATTAAGACAACTCGTATGGTTTCTGGTCAAAGATTTGGTCCTTGATGTGAATCTTAGAATCTTTTGGCTATTCTGGAGTATTCCCACTTAATTGTTGAAGATTTTGTCATTATTTAGGTTTTATCATTCAGTATTTTATTACTTAAAGCAATTCACAAGTGTTTTGTCTTAAATAAAAAAGTAACCTAAAACTTGATACTTTATATTCAACCAAATCTAATATAAGGCTATATAAACATACATGATTTGTTGTATTATATGAAACATTATATAAATACTGATATTATATAATGCTAATAATTTGAGTTTGATTTCTTGGTTCCCATAGTGACAAAAATAACTGAATCATCAAAATTGTTCTTAGAACTACACAAATGAGTCATGTCATGCAGACATGCGTTCACATATAAGAAATATAACAGGTAGATGTTTCTTTTTTTAAATTTATTTTTTATTAGGTATTTTCCTCGTTTACATTTTCAATGCTATCCCAAAAGTCACCCATACCCACCCCCCCAATACCCTACCCACCCACTCCCCCTTTTTGGCCCTGGGGTTCCCCTGTACTAGGGCATATAAAGTTTGCAAGTCCAATGGGCCTCTCTTTCCAGTGATGGCCGACTAGGCCATCTTTTGATACATATGCAGCTAGAGAAAAGAGCTCCGGGGTACTGCTTAGTTCATATTGTTGTTCCACATATATGGTTGCAGTTCCCTTTAGCTCCTTGGATAATTTCTCTAGCTCCTCCATTGGGGGCCGTGTGACCCATCCAACAGATGACTGTGATCATCCACTTCTGTGTTTGCTAGGCCCCGGCATAGTCTCACAAGAGACAGCTATATCTGGGTCCTTTCAGCAAAATCTTGCTAGTGTATGCAATGGTGTCAGCGTTTGGAAGCTGATTATGGGATGGATCCCTGGATATGGCAATCACTAGATGGTCCATCCTTTCGTCACAGCTCCAAATTTTGTCTCTGTCACTCCTTCCATGGGTGTTTTGTTCCCATTTCTAAGAAGGGGCAAAGTGTCCACACTTTGGTCTTCATTCTGCTTGAATTTCATGTGTTTAGCAAATTCTATCTTATATCTTGGGTATCCTAAGTTTCTGGGCTAATATCCACTTATCAGTGAGTACATATTGTGCGAGTTCCTTTGTGATTGGGTTACCTCACTCATGATGATGCCCTCCAGGTCCATCCATTTGCCTAGGAATTTCATAAATTCATTTTTTTATTAGCTGAGTAGTATTCCATTGTGTAGATGTACCACATTTTCTGTATCCATTCCTCTGCTGAGGGGCATCTGAGTTCTTTCCAGCTTCTGGCTATTATAAATAAGGCTGCTATGAACATAGTGGAGCATGTGTCCTTCTTACCGGTTGGGACATCTTCCAGATATATGCCGAGGAGAGGTATTGCGGGATCCTCCGGTAGTACTATGTCCAATTTTCTGAGGAACAGCCAGACTGATTTCTAGAGTGGTTGTACAAGCTTGCAATCCCACCAACAATGGAGGAGTGTTCCTCTTTCTCCACATCCTCACCAGCATCTGCTGTCACCTGAATTTTTGATCTTAGCCATTCTGACTGGAGTGAAGTGGAATCTCAGGGTTGTTTTGATTTGCATTTCCCTGATGATTAAGGATGTTGAACATTTTTTCAGGTGCTTCTCAGCCATTCGGTATTCCTCAGGTGAGAATTCTTTGTTCAGCTCTGAGCCCCATTTTTAATGGGGTTATTTGATTTTCTGGAGTCCACCTTCTTGAGTTCTTTATATATATATTGGATATTAGTCCCCTATCTGATTTGGGATAGGTAAAGATCCTTTCCCAATCTGTTGGTGGCCTTTTGTCTTATTGACGGTGCCTTTTGCCTTGCAGAAGCTTTGCAATTTTATGAGGTCCCATTTATCGATTCTCGATCTTACAGCACACGCCATTGCTGTTCTATTCAGGAATTTTTCCCCTGTACCCATATCTTCAAGGATTTTCCCTACTTTCTCCTCTATAAGTTTCAGTGTCTCTGGTTTATTGAGAAGTTGTTGTTTCCCTAATTTCTTTCTCAGCCTGTTTATCCTTTGTGTACAGAAAGTCCATTGACTTGTTTGAGATAATTTTATATCCAGCTACTTCATTGAAGCAGTTTATCAGGTTTAGGAGTTCTCTGGTGGAATTTTTAGGGTCACTTATATATACTATCATATCATCTGCAAAAAGTGATATTTTGACTTCTTCCTTTCCAATTTGTATCCCCTTGATCTCCTTTTGTTGTCTAATTGCTCTGGCTAGGACTTCAAGTACAATGTTGAATAGGTAGGGTGAGAGTGGACAGCCTTGTCTAGTCCCTGATTTTAGTGCGATTGCTTCCAGCTTCTCTCCATTTACTTTGATGTTGGCTACTGGTTTGCTGTAGATTGCTTTTATCATGTTTAGGTATGGGCCTTGAATTCCTGATCTTTCCAAGACTTTTATCATGAATGGGTGTTGGATTTTGTCAAATGCTTTCTCAGCGTCTAACAAGATGATCATGTGGTTTTTGTCTTTGAGTTTGTTTATATACTGGATTATGTTGATGGATTTCTGTATATTGAACCATCCCTGCATCCCTGGGATGAAACCTACTTGGTCAGGATGGATGATTGTTTTGATGTGTTCTTGGATTCGGTTAGCAAGAACTTTATTGAGGATTTTTGCATCGATATTCATAAGGGAAATTGGTCTGAAGTTCTCTATCTTTGTTGGGTCTTTTTGTGGTTTAAGTATCAGAGTAATAGTGGCTTCATAGAATGAGTTGGGTAGAGTACCATTCGTTTCTATTTTGTGGAATAGTTTGTGAAGAACTAGAATTAGGTCTTCTTTGAAGGTCTGATAGAACTCTGCACTAAACCCATCTGGTCCTGGGCTCTTTTTGGTTGGGAGACTATTAATGACTGCTTCTATTGCTTTAGGGGATATAGGACTGTTTAGATCATTAACCTGATCTTTTCTTGATTAAAAAAACAGTCCGCATATGGGTACTTGTGGAGAGTTCTTATAACATGTACATCACCATTGATAAAGAATGAGGTAGATAGATAGTAGATACATAGATAGATATAACATGAAGTTTCAGGAAAAGGAGAATGAATTGAACTGTATTTGATCATGTCATATGATATATATATATATATATATATATATATATATATATATATATATATATATGTGTAGACAATTCTCAACAAAACTGGCAAAAATCAACCTTAAATTTTTTTGTCTCCGACTTCCCTTTCTCACCCTTCAAAAGATATATATACAGTTTGTTTGGATTAGTATATTATCTGAGTAAAACATGAAGCATGGACAACAGCATTGAGCTACACCCTGTTCCATGAGCTCATTTTCCTGTCTAGGACCAAAAGGTCAATTGAAGTATTAAAGCCTAATATAGCCGATGCAGCCATAAACCTGTGCTGAAAAGATCTACTATAAGAATGGCATGTAATGAGTATGTAAGAATCTAGTTTATGTATGGATTCCCAAATATCTGATCATACCTTGACAAAAACAAAGAGGGAATAAGATTAGTTGAAAGATACTGAATTTACAGAAAAACAGAATTAGATCAACCTATATACTTTAAATATGTTTTAACATCAGCATAAAAGTCAGGGACTGTGTTACACCTGGGAAGATGCTTTGCCTATATTTTCAGAGGTGATGAAAGATTATGTGTTCCATCAAAATTGATAAAGATACAATCTAAGGGCAAACTGGAAAACCTTGATGCTGAGATGGACATTGATAAACAACTGATGGTCAGGACAGCAGATATGAAGGATCATTGTATCAATATATCTTCATAAGGTCATTCCGATTCTTAAGATTATGGGATTGATTATTGCTTCTATTGTAAAAGTTAAACTGTGTACATATTTTGCTTAGGCAGGAAGATGGCAGAGAAATTTTAATTCAACCACATGGGTACTCTGACTGGAATACAGACACCTGTTTATCCCAGGACACAGAGGCAAGCAGATCTCTAAGTTCAAGGCCAGACTAGTACAGAGCAGCTCTTGGTACCCAATGGCCCAGGTCCTGAACTGTTCTGTCTATTGAGTTTGAGTTCAGTTCAGTCAGGTCCATCAGTCAGATTGTGTCAGTCACACAATCAGTCAGATTGTGTCAGTGAATTGCAAGGCAGTGCAGTGGTGGAGTTCATAGCAGTTCAGTTTGTGGAGTTCAGAGACATTTTAACTGTGACCATTTAGCAGAGATAGGAGGTTGCAGAGAGAGTCTGCTAGACACAGGTAAAGTCAGAATGAGCCAGAAAACATGGAACCAGAGATTGCAACAGGTCGCTTAAATTAGTTTGAGGCAAAGGTGAATCTGAGAACCGGTTTGAATCAGTAAGCTTGGAGACATGTTTGAGCTAGTTCAACAGCTGAGTTGAACCTAACTTTCAGAGTGCAACAATAACTACAAGGGGTGAATTTACTCTGTAGTAAGTCGCAGAAGTTGCAAAATTCTAGGCCTAGCTAGATAAGATTATATGGAGGGTTTACTCTTTCAGGACTAGGCCTAGGGTTGACAGACATAGTAAGTCTCAAACAAACGAACAAACAAACAAAAACAAAAACAAAAAACAGTTACATCAGGAAAGTAAAATTAACATCTATAGCAAAAAGAAAATTTTCTGATGAGTCACTATTCATGAAATTTAGAGATAAAAATTTAAGGAACACTTTATTCTTATTAAGCAGACTATTAGCATAGAATATTGTTTTATGACAAATTTTCATAATTATTTTCAATAAATTAGCATACATTGATATATGAGTCAGTTTTGTTCAAAAGAAAATAGAATAATTTCTATTGTTCTATGTAATAAATAAATGCATTTATCTTAATCCTAACAGCCAATAATATTAAAGAAAATTTAAAAATATAACCAAGTTGAAAAAAATAAATGACATAATAGTAAGCATTTTAATATTTACAGGTGAAACTAAAACATAAATTCACACAAAATATGATAAAAGAGCAGTGAATTTGCTTAGATGTTTTAATACTCATTAAAAATAGCTGAACATAATCCTGTTAAACAGGACCCCACCGAGAAAAGCTTTCCAATGGTGAACTGAACCCTGTCCCATGTGCTACATTTTCTGGTCCACAGTTCTGCTTGCATTCCCAAACACCATCAAGGAAAACCAGATGAAGGTGGCTCCTTCCTTCTGCCCCAGTCCTCTGCCTGCTGGGTACCCATGAGGCATGCATAGCAGCAGAGAGCTATGCCCTGTCTCATGAGCTCCATTTATTTTCCATGGTTCAGCTTGAATTTCTGGAGGACTGTCAGGACCTGGGACAATCAGACAGGATGAGCCCCAGATCCTTGACAGGCAAATCTTCATAGAGAACACCCAGCAGTTAGGCCTGCTCTGTCCCTGCCCCTGCCCTCCATTTTCAAGTCCACAAATCTGCTTGCATGCCCGAAGGAATGCCAGCACAAGGGACAATCATATGCCAAAAAACCAGCATAAGAATAAAATCAGCAAAGGCCAGGTCATTATGGCACCACCAGAGGCCAGCTATCCTACTACATCAAGCCCTGGGCATCCTAACACAGCTAAGCACAAGGAAATGACATTATTTTTCAAATATTGCAAATATGATAGGGGCCTTTAAAGAATAATCTCTTTAAATAATGTGTTCCTTATCTATTTATGTCACATTATTTAAATATATTGCATTATTTATTTTAATAACATATCATTTAAGGAGATACAAGAAAACATCATCAAACAGATGAAGAAGATGAATAAAACAGTTCAACACCAGAAATGTAAATAGAAACAATAAGGAAAATAGAATCTGAGAGAATTTTTGCCAGGCAGTGGTGGCACATGCCTTTAATCCTAGCACTTGGGAGGCAAAGGCAAGTAAATCTCTGAGTTTGAGGCCAGTTTGGTCTTCAGAGTGAGTTCCAGGACAGCCAGAGCTATAGAGAGAAACCCTGTCTAAAAAAAAAAAAGAAAAAGAAAAAGAAAAAAAACAGAAAGAAAGAAAGAAAGAAAGAAAGAAAGAAAGAAAACAAAAAAAAAAGAATCATGAAAATGGAAAACACAGGTCAGAAACTACAGATGCAAACATTTTCAACAGAAATCAAGAGACAGTAGAGAGAATCTCAGGCATAGAAGAAACAATAGAAAAAAAATCAGTATATCAGCCAAAGAAAATGTTATACATCTTAAATGATTTTCACACAAAATAACCAAAAAAAAAATACATGACCCTATGAAACAAAACAAAACAAAACACAAAACACAACACAACACAACACAACACAACACAAAACAAAACAAAACAAAACAGAAAACAAAACAAAACAAAACACAAAACAAAACAAAACAAAACAAAACAAAACTTAAAAATAGTAGGAGTAGAAGAAGGAAATTCTCAGCTCCAAGGTCCAGAAAATATTTTCAACAAAATCATAGAAGAAAATTTCTCCAACACAAAGAAATAGATGGCTATAAACATATGAGAGGCTTACAGACCACCCAACAGATTGGACCAGAATAAGAAGTCCACCCACCCTATATTAAACAAAACACTAAATACAGAGAACAAAAGAAACATACAATAAGAGTATTAAAACATGCAAAGGAATAAGGTCAAGTAACAAATAAAGACAGATATATCAGAATTACATCTGACTTCTCAACTGAGACTCCAAAAGCCAGAAGGGTCTGAGCAGATGTCTGGACATCTGTAAAAGACCACAGATGCCAAATCATACTACTAAACCAAGAAAATTTTCAATCACCATAGAGAAAAACCAGATTACTCCATGACAAAACCAAACTTAAACAATCTATCTACAAGTACAGCCTCACAGAAGATACTACAAGGAGGCAGAGGAAAGGAGGGAAATGGGTGGGAGAGGGGAGAGGAAGGGGAATGGGGTGGTTAGGATGAGGTGTGGGGAAAGACAAGATAGAGGGATAGAGGAATACAAGAATTAATAGGAATCATCAGTTGGTGGGGGAGGTTGTGGGGACATCTCTAGGACATGCCAGTATTCTGAGATGGGGAAGGAATCTATAGTGGTATTATTAGCTGACTCTCATGGCATTTGGGATGTGGAACCAAAAGAGGCCTCCTCTTCTAGCCCAGAAAGACCTCTAGGGGAATGATAAGGTTACCATCCCACTCATTAAAGTTTCAACCCCAAATTTGTCCTGTCTACAAGAAATGCAGGGATGACAGCTGAGCAGGGACTGAAGGATTGGCCAACCAATAACTTGCCCAACTTGAGACCCACCCCATGGGCAACATAAAGGATAAAGTGTGAGGAGGACAGAGGAAACTGAAAGAAACAATGGAAATGGATGTTTGTACATCTCTGGAAGGAACTAGAAACCTAGAACAATGGAATCTAGGAAAAGGAACGTACACGTACCTGACACTATTATTGATTCTCTGTTATGCCTGCAGACAGGAGCCTAGCATAACTGTCCTCTCAAAGGCTCCATCCAGCAGCTGACTGAAACAGATGCAGAGTCACAAGCCAAACATTGCCCTAAGCTCAGGGAGTTTTATGAAATAGTTTAGGGAAGGTTTTAGTTCCCCAAACAGGATAGGAACTGCACATGAAGACCAACAGAGTCAACTAACCTGGAACCTTGGGCTCTTTCATAGAAAGAACCACTCACCAAAGAGTATAAAGAGGCTGGACGTTGGTCCACCCACCCCATCCCCACCCATATGGAGCAGATGTACAGCTCCTTGGTCCTCATGTGGGTCCCCAAACAACGGAAGTGGGAGCTGTCTTTATAGCTGTTGCCTGTCTATGGAACCTCTTCTCCTAACTGGGCTGCCTTCTTTACCCTCAGTGTGAGAGGATGCACCTAACACTGCAGAGACTTGATGTGCAAGGATGGAGGGACACCTAGGAGAGCCTCAAACCTCTTAAAGGAGAAGGGGGGAGAAATTGAGAAAGGAAACACTTTGTGATTGGTAGACTGGGAATAGGGCTAGTGATTGGGATGTAAAATGAATCAGTAAATAAATCAATTGGGGGGGGAGAGTTATCAAATTTTGAAGGAATGGCCAGTCGATGACTGAATCAACTTGAGACTCATGCCATGAGAGAGAACCCATTCTTGACACTATTAATGATATTCTGCTATATGTGCAGAGAGGATCCTAGTGCAACTGTTATCTGAGAGGTTTCATCCAAAAGCTGATGGAAACAGATGCAGAGACCCAGAAGCAAACATTAGGCAGACCTTGAGGAATCTTGTTTGAGAGGAAGCAGAAGGATTGATGTTGTCAGAGGGGTCAGGCACAACACAAGAAAACCCTTAGGACCAACTACCTGGGCCCATAGGGGCTCACTGAGACTGAACCGCCAACCAGAAAGCATTCATTAGACAGACCTTGGCCCTCTACATATAAATATAACACATATTCAACTTGGTCTTCGGCTATCTATAACTCTGTTCCCCGCCTTTGAATACCCTTTACCTAAGTGGGCTCCCTTGTCTAGCTTCAGTCAGAGAAGGTCCTCCTACTTCTACTGTAACTTGATCAGATGAGGACTGTTGATTTTCACAGGACTGCTGGTCTCTGAGGAAAAGGGAACAGAGGTTGGAGGAAGGTAATGGGAGGAAAGGAAAGAAGAGAAGCTAGACTAAGGATGTCAAGTAAATAAATGAATTAATTAATGGAAAAACAACTGGAATAATAGATGAACATCTACTGGCTTACTTGCTAAGAGCATGTATTGTTCTTTCAGAGGAATTAAGTTCAGTTGCCAGCAACCTTGGAAGGAGGTTTGCAACTATTTTAACTCCAGTCATGGGGTAATGAAATACTGATCAGACCTCTGTAGGTATTTGCCCTCAACATGCAGAAGGCCTCACACAGACACACTTTATAACTTAATTAATAGAAAACCACATATGAGTAACTCACTAAAAATATATAAAATTAAAAGGAGCCATCTCATAAAAAGTGGAAAATAAAACAAACTTTTGAAAGCATGTTTCATTAATTGGCCATAAAAGATACTCAAAATCGCCCATACTGCAAGAATTGGAAAACCACCCTCATATAATTGTCAAGTGTGTATAGAAGGTGACTAGAGGAGGGTTTGATTTCAACCAACTTTTTGAAGCATCAGTTTATTTTTGCTTAAATCATTCTAGGTTTTTACTGATTGAAGGATACTCATTTCACAGTGAAGATTATGCTGGAGCATAAAAACAGAACCAAAATATTTTTAGCAAACTATGTACCCTTCAACTACAGACATAGACAAAGAATGCAGCATCAATGTACTAACCTGCAGAAAGAAGGAAATAAATTTAAGAGTGAGGGTATGGGCAGCATTCTAAGGTTCACTCTTACACTTATAACAAGAATGAGAACTGCAATGTGTCGGGGTGGAACATGCTTTCTTTGTATCAGCTTCTTTTTTGAATTATAATTAGCACAGACTGACTACATAGCACACATTCAAGTACACAGCAGATGATTTGAAACACTCATTTACATGGTAAAACTGTTGCTAAAATGTTA
Source organism: Mus musculus (assembly GCF_000001635.26). NCBI lineage: Eukaryota > Metazoa > Chordata > Mammalia > Rodentia > Muridae > Mus > Mus musculus. The sequence continues at coordinate 113,343,602 of NC_000080.6, read as the reverse complement.
CACTGTCCAGTAGTAACACACTGGTGGCTTATGCAATGGCCTTCCTATTATGCCTCTACCTCTCTCTGATGAGTTTACTCCTCTAGTGATTTTACATACTCAATATGCCCTTAAATATAATCAGTGTTTTCTGTTATTCCCAAGAGCATTTTACTGTAATTGTAGATCCTTTTGACTGATGCCTCCCTCTATCACCAATAATTATTATTTTACTATATACTAACGAGCTGATATTTATATTTCAAAAATATGATTATGTACCTTCTGAGTCCTGCAGATTTCAGTTAACACAGCATTCTCCTGGTTTGCCTAAGTTATCAGAAACATCATGCTTTTTTGATTTAGGATGAATAGTATTCAACTATTTATCTATATTATTTGACCCTTTTCCATTGAAGGGTACAAAATTAATTTTGTAAACGTATACCTAAAACCTTATGAAAATCTCCAAATTTTGACTTTAATATCCACAGACAGATCATTTTCCTTTCTGTTTTTGGTCTTTTGTTCTTGGTGATTGTTGGTTTACTTTGGTTTTGGTTATCATGTTTCATTGTTTTGTGAAACTTTTGCTAAAGCTGAGTTCAGACTCAGCTTGTACCTGTCTCAGCCTCCTAAAGGATAGAATTTTAAGCATGCATGGAGGCAGCCACACAGAAAAATAGCACTCATTTTAAAATTAGTCTTGAGCATGGAATGTGGATCATCAGGTAAGTGTTTGGTGACTCAGAGTTAAAGCTTTAGAACATTTGACAGAGGAGTACCCACATCCCTCTAGTTTATCCCTCTATCTACCACACAGGCACCATAGTATTCATGCATACACACACACAGGCACACACACACACACACACACACACACACACACACACACACACACACACATGCTCTCACACACAGGCACACACACAGTCACACAATTTTAAAAATTAAAATTTTTATAAAACAAGTAAAATTACATCAACAAACCTACATATACACTGACTTTCAGGTAGATTTCTTTTTATCATATTTCTGCCGTGCTACACAAAGTTGGAGACAAAGGTATTCTATTATACTTTTGCTGCATTTAGTAATTATTGTCCTTTGTTTTATACAGTCTTCCATTAATTCATAATATATTCAGATATTTAGTTCTTGTTTTCTACAGTTTGATCCTAACATCAATGTGAAATTATTATCTGATGTAGGTATATGCCTGAAGTGGTTTGAATAGGCGTGGACTAGGGAGTGGCACTATTAAGAGGTGTGGCCTTGTTGGATAAAGCGTGTCACTGTGGGAGTGAGCTTTGAGACCACCCTCTTAGCTGCCTGGAAGTCAGTCTTCTATTTGCTTTTGAAACAAGATGTAGAACTCGGAGCTCCTCTAGAGCCATGCCTGCCTGGATGCTGCCATGTTTCCTGGCTTGCTTATACTGCAGTGAACCTCTGAACCTGTAAGTCAGCCACAAGTAAATGTAATCCTTTATAGGAGTTGCCTTGTTCATGGTGTCTCTTCACAGCAATGGAAACCCTAATTAAGACAATGCCTATGTTATTAATATAAGTACAGTTAAACTTCATACAATAAAAGTTGTTAAACAAAAATTTTTCTTGATTTTAATTCATACTAAAGGGGTGATTCTTTTGATATTAATAAGAGTTATAAAAATTATGACCACACAGTATAAACATTATTTACTCTCAAAAGACTGTTTATTTTTTAATATTTTGACCTGCAAATTTTTTGACCTGTGGAAAATCACAACTTCAAGTAATATTACAACTAATTTGATAGAGCATCTATAGAAAATTTAGTCATTTTATCTAAAACAAAATAAAGAAAACAGAAAGATTACTGTCAAATTTTCCGTATTAAATATCTTTAATGTTTAAAATATGTTAAATATATGAATACATGTAGTATGAAGGAAAGAAAAGAATTATTTAGATAAGCACTTTGCCAATTTATATCACAAATCTAAAAAAGTAAAGGTACTAAAGCCCCAATAATGTGTAGTATATCAGGCTCATTAACCCTTCATATTTTTTCAAAATTCAGTATATAAATATAATATTTAATAAGTGTTTTGTGGAATGAGGAACAACAATTATTATACATTTTAAAACACAATGAATCATACTTAGTTTTTTATATTGTCTTGCCAGAATTTTTTTCTTTTGTTTTTCTTTGTTTTGTTTTTTTGTTTTTGTTTTGTTTTACTTTTTATTTTTTTTTTAGTAATTTTCTTCATTTACATTTCAAATATTATCCCCTTTCCTAGTTTCCCCTCTGAAAATCCCCTATCTTCTCACCCATTCCCCTGTTCCCTAACCCACCCACTCCTGCTTCCTGGCCAAGACATTCACCTATACTAGGGTATAGAACCTTCATAGGACCAAGGGCCTCTCCTCCCATTGATGACCAACTAGGCCATCCTCTGCTACCTATGCACCTAGAGCCATGAGTCCCTCTCTGTGTTTTCTTTGATTGGTCATTTACTCCCAGGGAGCTCTGGGGTTACTGGTTAGTTCATATTGTTGTTCCTCCTAGGGGGCTGCAAACCCCTTCAGCTACTTGGTTCTTTAGCTCCTTCACTGGGACACTGTGCTCCATCCAATGGATGACTGTGAGCATTCACTTTTGTATTAGTCAGGCACTGGCAGAGCCTCTCAGGAGACAGCTCTATTAGGATCCTGTCAGCAAGCTCTTGTTGGCATCTGCAACAGTGTCTGAGATTGGTAGTTGTTTATGGAATGGATCCCCAGGTGGGGCAGTCTCTGCATTCCCTCAGTCTCTGCTCTGAATTTTGTCTCTGTAACTCTTTCCATGGGTATTTTGTTCCCCATTCTAAGAAAAATCAAAGTATCCATACTTTGGTCTTCCTTCTTCTTGATTTTCATGTGTTTTGCAAGTTGTACCTTGGGTATTCTGAGCTTCTGGACTAATAGCCACTTATCAGTGAGTGCATATCATGTGTGTTCTTTTCTGATTGGGTTACCTCACTTAGGATGACACCCTCCAGACACATCCATTTGTCTAAGAGTTTCATGAATTTATTGTTTTTAATAGCTGAGTAGTACCCTATTGTGTAAATATACCACATTTTCTGTATCCATTACTCTGTTGAGGCACATCTGTGTTCTTTCCAGCTTCTTGCTATTATAAATATGACTGCTATGAACATAGTGGAGCATCTGTCCTTATTACAAGTTGAAGCATCTTTTGTGTATATGCCCAGGAGTGGTATTGCTGGATCTTTGAGTAGGAACTACATCAAATTTTCTGAGGAACTGCCAAATTGTTTTCCAAAGTGGTTGTACCAGCTTGTAATCCCATCAGCAATAGAGGAGTGTCCCTCTTTCTCCACATCCTGCCAGCATATGTTGTCACCTGAATTTTTTATCTTAGCCAATCTGACTGGTGTGAGGTGGAATCTCAGGGTTGTTTTGATTTGCATTTCCCTAATGATTAAGGATGTTGAACATTTTTTCAGGTGCTTCTCAACAATTTGGTACTCCTCAGTTGAGAATTCTTTGTTTAGCTCTGTACACAATTTTTAAATAGGGTTATTTGGTTTTCTGGAGTCCAAATTCTTGAGTTCTTTATAAATATTGGATATTAGCCCCGTATCAGATTTAGGATTGGTAAAGACCTTTTCCCAATCTGTTGGTTGCCGTTTTGTCTTATTGACAGAAGCTTTGCAATTGTATGAGGTCTCATTTGTTGATTCTCCATCTTACAGGACAAACCATTGCTATTCTGTTCAGGAATTTTTCCCCTGTGCCAATATATTTGAGACTATTCTCCACTTTCTCCTCTATAAGTTTCAGTGTCTCTGGTTTTATGTGAAGTTTACAAGGAGATAAAAATGGATCAATTCATGTTCTTCTACGTGATAACTGCCAGTTGAGCCAATAGCATTTGTTGAAAATGCTGTCTTTTTTCCACTCGATGGTTTTAGCTCCTTTGTAAAAGATCAAGTGACCATAGGTGTGTGGGTTCATTTCTGGGTCTTCAATTATATTCCATTGATCTACTTTTCTGGCACTATACCAGTACCATGCAGTTTTTATCACAATTGCTCTGTAGTACAGCTTTAGGTCAGGCATGGTGATTCCACCAGAGGTTCTTTTATTCTAGAGAAGAGTTTTTGCTATCCTAGGTTTTATTTCATTCCAGATGAATTTGCAGGTTGCTTTTTCTAGTTCGATGAAGAATTGAGTTGGAATTTTGATGGGGATTGCATTGAATCTATAGATTACTTTCGGCAAGATAGCCATTTTTACTATATTAATCCTGCCATTCCATGAGCATCAGAGATCTTTCTATCTTCTGAGATCTTCTTTAATTTCTTTCATCAGAGATTTAAAGTTCTCATCCTACAGATATTTCACTTGCTTAGTTAGAGTCACGCCAAGGTATTTTATATTATTTGTGACTATTGTGAAGGGTGTTGTTTCCCTAATTTCTTTTTTGGACTGTTTATCCTTTGTGTAGAGAAAGGCCACTGATTTGTTAAGTTAATTTTACATTCAGCTACTTTACTAAAGTTGTTTATCAGGTTTAGGAGTTCTCTTGTAGAATTTTTGGGGTCATTAATATATACTACCATATCACCTATAGCTAAGTATGCATGTAGGTATTGATCTACCTATCTATATAAAATCAACCTAAATTACTCTAAATTTTACAGTGTAATATACATGACAAACTTAAATTACATATATCTCTATGTCTATGTCTGTGTCTCTATCTCTGTCTCTATCTATCTATCTATCTATCTATCTATCTATCTATCTATCTATCTATCTGTATGTATCTAAATTAATTAAGTAACACAATTGTGCGTGTGTATGATGACAGATATATAGATGTTGCTTATGGGTGTGTATATTGTATGTTTGTGTTTATGTTCTTTGATTGTACCTTTACCTTCCTAATAAGTTGATTCCTTCACTGGTACTAGCTCTTACTTCTCCAGGATTCCATTGTATATTGTAGGCCAACTGAGATATCCCTTTTCTTCTGCTGAGCAACTATGGGGTTCTTGGTCTTTCCAGTCATAGCCAGCCATTGTTGAATTAACTAGATCTCAGCCTGTAAGCTATTTTAATAAATTCTCCTGCTTCATGAAGACAGAGACCCATTCTATACAATGACTAATACAAATATTAATCGTTCATAGTACTAAATTTTATTTTGTAGGTATGTGCATAAAGCAAAACACTATACATAATGGTAGACACTCTAAATGAGCCTGGGTATTTGGATTCACGGGGGATATTTTGTTTGAATTCTTATAGCATTATATTTGTTTTCAATGAAACAATTACTCTATTGCATGTTTATTTCTTTTATAAATTAACATAAGGCATGTTTTTGTACTTTTTTTTTAATTTTAAAAGCCCTATATTTTAAATTTTATGCTTGAGCGTTTTTTAGATACAGGATCTTATCATGTATCCTAGGCTGGCTTCACTGGTGGCAATCCTCTTGCCTCCATTTATTTTCAAAATATTTTATGATAAAATTTGAAAGGGGCCAAGCACAAGGTTTGATCAAGTATGATTCATACAATACAAAGTTAGTATTAAACTTAGTATTAAGCTTAGTTATTAAAACATAAAATACCCAATGGATGAACCTTGTGTATATAGACACATGCATACTGATTCATACTGCATAAATAAAAATTCTACACATAAATTTTACTCAGAGTAGACTTCATTCTTATAAGAAACCAGTTATGTGAGAAAAATTACTTCAAAATGCTTTCTATCTGAAATAATTGGTCAGAAAGACTAATTTCTAACCTCTTTAAATTAGAATAATTTTGAGACCAATTATTTATAACTGATTGCTGATTCTGTTAACAAATATCAGAGTGGTGATTCTTTGAGGGATTTTTTAAACCCTTCAAGCACATAAGAAGCCCATTTATATCTAAGTTGTTCGCAGAATGTTACCTTTCACAGTCTCCATTGATACAAATGACACTGTCATTATAAGTCATTTTAATGAATCACACATCAACTAGCCCCAGTACAGGGGAACGCCAGGGCCAAAAAGGGGGAGTGGGTGGGTAGGGGATTGGGGGTGGGTGGGTATGGGGGACTTTTGGTATAGCATTGGAAATGTAAATGAGCTAAATACCTAATAAAAAATGAAAAAAAAAAAACACTTACTCATTAATTTCAGCCGAAGAAATCAAACCTTGCCAGTTTACATATGAACATTGTTTATCAATTGTAGTAAATGTGTAGACTTTTGATAACATTTCAGTTGATTTTTTTTCTAGCCACTAATTAATAAAACATAAGGTGTTTTAATAAATACAAATCATTTGGACACATATAGCAGGTAAATATATAGAAATACAGGACGCATATCATTTGAAACATAACAATTATTGTTTTGTCCTTAAAACTTAAAAGCAATTGTAATATACCACTTGAATTATATCTTAAAATAAGTTTGTGTCTAAACTTTGATCATGAGATATTTTATTAATTAAGTATATTCTTTGATAGATTCTTGCAGACATAAATGTATTCTGACTAATCTCACTCTACTCCTTTCTAAGCAATAGTCCCAAGATGAAGAGAATCGCCGAATCTCAGCATGGCCTGCAGAGACAATGTGTCCAAGTGTCTAGCTCCTAGAAAAAAACCACACACGTTCACACACACACACACACACACACACACACATTCACACACACACACACACACATTCACACACACACACACATTCACACACACACACATTCACACACACATTCACACACAAACACATTGACACACACACACACATTCACACATTCACACACACACACACACACACACACACACGCACACACGCACGCGCAAGCACGCAGGCACATACAGCTATAACTTTCTTTCTTTTTTTTTTTTTAGTGTTAATTATTTTTTTTCTTTTCCATTTTTTATTAGGTATTTAGCTCATTTACATTTCCAATGCTATACCAAAAGTCCCCCATAGCCACCCACCCCCACTCCCCTACCCACCCACTCCCCCTTTTTGGCCCTGGCGTTCCCCTGTACTGGGGCATATAAAGTTTGCATGTCCAATGGGCCTCTCTTTCCAGTGATGGCCGACTAGGCCATCTTTTGATACATATGCAGCTAGAGTCAAGAGCTCCAGGGTACTGGTTAGTTCATATTGTTGTTCCACTTATAGGGTTGCAGATCCCTTTAGCTCCTTGGGTACTTTCTCTAGCTCCTCCATTGGGAGCCCTGTGATCCATCCATTAGCTGACTGTGAGCATCCACTTCTGTGTTTGCTAGGCCCCAGCATAGTCTCACAAGAGACAGCTATAACTTTCTAATACCTTCCTAGATGCATACATGTCCTTCATCTCCTCTTAATGCACTTAAATGTCATTGCAAAAGAGGCTTGGCACCCCTCCCTATTCCAGTAAAGTAGTCGCAGCTGTATGAGTTGTCTCTTTGCTTCTCTGCCTCAGTTTTCTTATAGCTATCCCACATTCACTTCTTTTGATTTTTGTTTGATTGTTGTTACTGTTGTGTGAACCATTGAGTTAAGTCATGGCCATCTGCATGTCCCTTTGATTGGATCTATACTGAGGGTTACTAATGTACAACTTAAAATAGTGTGTGCCCTTGTGCCTGAATCTTTCCTTAGGGCATAGTTCAATAGCGAGAAGGAAGGGACCATGAAACCTTCTCTTAACATTCGCTGATCTTTAATTTGCATATTTCTCATGCAGACCCAATGTTGTCAGACATAGTTGCTTAAAGTTTTTGTTTTGAGATCCCTTAAATGACAAAATGAAACTGGTTGTTTCCCTAATGAGTAAAAATGGAAAGACAATCGTCTCCTTGCCCAAGAATCAATAGTCAATCCTTCCCCAGCAGTGTGTAGGCTGCCATGAGCCCTTCTTCCATCCATAACTGAATTTTTGCAGCCCCAGTCTTATCCAGGCACAGTGCAGACAACCTTCAGTTTACGATTGTAATGGCTATGGCATTGATATAGTCAAATGGTCCTGACAGGATTGTTTTTCTTTAACAGCGAGAGTATGAAAAGGTAGAAAAAATATGAAGTACAACAGGTTGCAGCAAAGAAAGCTTAATCACAACAGACAACACGAGCTGTTGAACAAAGGCAGTTATTAGGGTAAGGAAACCCCCATGCAGCAGACATGCAAAGACAGAGGTGGGGCAGTAATCAAACAGACCAAGACTGGACTTTCAAAGCCTCTGTATAACCTTTCTTTCCTACTTGATGGTTAGTCAGTGTCTTAGGATTTCTATTCCTGCACAAACATCATGACCAAGAAACAAGTTGGGGAGGAAAGGGTTTATTCGGCTTACACTTCCATACTGCTGTTCATCACCAAGGAAGCCAGGACTGGAACTCAAGCGGGTCAGGAAGCAGGAGCTGATGCAGAGACCATGGAGGGATGTTCTTTACTGGCTTGCCTCCCCTGGCTTGCTCAGCCTGCTCTCTTATAGAACCCAAGACTACCAGCCCAGAGATGGTTCCACCCACAAGGGGCCTTTCCCCCTTGATCACTAATTGAGAAAATGCCTTAGAATTGGATCTCATGGAGGCATTTCCTCAACTGAAGCTCCTTTCTCTGTGATAACCCCAGCTGTGTCAAGTTGACACAAAACTAGCCAGTACAGTCAGTTTGAAGATGGAAAAGATGTTGATTGTTTCAGAACTACTGCATGGCAAGACTTGAGCCATTTGAGCAGGTCCATTAACAGAGCCCTACTTGTGGGTGATAGAAGCTTCCTGACATTTCAAATGTGGAGATTGAAGAAGGATATGGCCATGCCAGAAATTCGTTTCCTTTATTATCCAGCCATGGTCCCTCTCCCTATCTGTGTGACTACCACTCAGTCTAACTCCTGGTATCTCAACAAGACTAGAATTAACATTTTGAAATCTTTTCCCTATCATCTGGCTATTCTTTCCTTTCTTCTTTCTTTTCCGCAATGTTCTCTAACTCTTAAAGGACCTAGAAAAAGTATCCTATTTTGGGGCGTTAGGCTACAACCCACAGAATGTCTGAGAACTTCTCAGGCTGGACTCTGATAGGGAAAACAGAAGCTTTGATGGTGGATAAATTAAAGGCTAACATCAGTATTCCTCTGAAATTTGTGAAACTGCTTTCTGTTGGTCAGGAGCCATTGCTTTGCTTTTCTCCCTCTCCCTTCAACAGATCGACATCCATTTCCAAATCAGCACATGCCCGTAATAAATACCAAAGTCCTGTGCTAGCCTGCTGGCCCTATTGACCTGTAGACTTCCCCTACCACTACTCTGACTTCTAGGCCGTTTTAGCTCACACACCTGTCTCCCCATAGCTACTCCAACTCTTTTTCAAACCTGCAAGGTTCTCTGTTTTGGCTTAGCTCTGATTCCTAAGAGATAAACACAGAAGCTTTGAATTTCCTAAATGGTTTCCTCCTCCTCCTTTTTGCTGTTTTCTCTATTTCCGCAGAGGTATCCATAACAGCCTTGGACTGCCACAAATAAACCTTTCCATCCATGGAGTGGCCTAGTTCAGTGGTCTCACTGTGTCTTGGATTGTCAGTCGGCAATCACTTGTACTGAGGATCTAAAACAACAAAAAGGCTCTACACTCACCACCAAGAGAAATTCCTCTGTGCAATGCTAAGAATAGCACTTGTGTACAGGTCTAGACAAATATTTAGAAAGAATTTTAAAGCCAAAGCCATGTCAATTTATAAAAGCAGCATGGTGTGTTATTCTCTCCTCAAATAGAGGGTTTACATTTTCTCCAGTTCTCCAGGGTAGCTGTTTATGGCTAGAAATTACCCATATCTGACCTTCCAACACTTAAAATATTTTTTTAACTAATCTTACTTGACCTGAAGATAAATTTATTATAGTTAACTGTACCTTTTCCTTAAAGTCCTTTTGGAAATGTACAACAAAACTAATGCCCATCAGATTTTTACCTCTAATTTATGTGGAAGCTATATTGGTTTGAACAAAGATAAGTAGGCCAAGATAGCTTGCTATTTTTTCAATAAAACTAAAGAAGTTATCTCTAATATTTGCTCCCCTCTATTGATATAAAGGGCTTTAGAGACTTTATGAGTTTGCTGTGACATTCTCTGTGCTTAGCAGGTGGCTGAGAGGGGGCATTGTATTCTTTGGAGAGTGAGAATGCAAAGTGTTTGCGTTCTGGACTTGCAGTTGCAAGGGGTGTATGAGCCACACCTTCAAAGCAAGGGGGCCTGAAAACAAGAAATATACAGCTCCAACTTGAAAAGATAGATAGACTTATTCATTCAGGTATTGAATTCAGAGCAGTATTTGAAGCTTCAAAGCTAACATCTGTGAGCAGGCAGCTAAAGTTACAGATAATGCAGTCCTTTGGATGTTTGGACCTTAAAACCATATCTCAGGAACTTGGTTGGCTTGCAGTAATTTCTTTTACAATCTGTAGCTGTCTTGTTTCAGTGCATTGTAGCAGGTTGTCTTTCACAGTGTTCTTGTTACGTCTTTATTTACAAGTGCTCTACCAGCCCTTCCTAGTCTCCAGGATCTCTCTCCAGGATCTCTGGTTTCTGTTGGTTTGGTGTTTTTTGTTTTGTTTTTGAGAGAGGGTCTTTTAGCAGGGCTCTGGCAGCCCTAGAACTCACTATGTATGCCCAGCTATTCCCAAACTCCCAGTGGTGATCCTCCTATGTCTTCCTCTCAAGTGCTGAGATTTAAGGTACGTACACCTCCTTGCCCTGCCAGACCCTTATTTAAAAGTGAGAAGTAGGCTAGCATCTCTTGGATTTTGAAGGGTTTGGTGACACCATCTGCTATACAGGTTCTGCAGCTGAATATCTACAGTTACTGGCTCAGCTAGTTCTATCCATGATAAAGCTTATGGTTAGGGAATAAAATAATAACCAGAGAAAGACTTTATCAGGTCAAATATCACAGTACAATATCTGAGTACATACTCGACCTACTCATAGAGAAAGATGAGGAGTTTGAGCTGTTTACAGTTTCTAGTTCCATAATCACAGGCACATTCATGGTTTCTAGATCCACAAAACACAGCCTCATCTATGTTCCACTTGCAAACCTCACATGGGTTTTGTCTCTTCTCTGTAACTCTGAGGTTTATACCAAGTCACAAGAGCTAGACTCCTCCTTCATCTCTAATCTTGAAGGGTATTGTTATTCTGAGGGTAAATATAGGTGAGGTCTTCTCAAAGATTGATTCATGTCTATCTATCACTGCAGTAGAGTCTCCTTGCAGGAGTCTGTCAGGCAGTGGACTGTCTGTCAGGCAGTGGACTGTCTGTCAGACAGTGGACTGTCTGCTGTAGTTTCTTTGGGCAACAGTGATGGCTTTACCTATAATTCAAATTCTGGTGATCTTTACAAGTAAAATAGCATTTTCTCACAACAGCCATGGCATATTTGAAGCACAGGGGTGACTTGATGAAAGTCTAACTATTGTCCAAGGAGGCTACTAGGCTTACAATCCCTGTATTAAGGAACAGGGCATGAGGGATGGACTGTGATCCTTCGATTAATAGACCAGCTGGCCTATTTCTGACCATTTTGTTCACTTAAAACATCAAAACAGTGCTTATATATAAAGACAGAACCTGACTTAACATCTTCAATGGTTCTTAATAGTTTTTAAACTCTGCCTAAAAATCTGGCAAGAGTTTGGACCCCCCTGATCTGTTTTTTGCAGAGAAAAAGTATTTGGCCATTAGACCTACAAAAAATTTAGAGAAAGAAAAAGAAAAGCGGTTTCTCAGATCTTCATAGGAGGAGCCGGGTATCAGAAAAGGTAGTATGTCTTCTTGCAGGCAGGTTTCATCTTCCACAGAGACTGGAAGAATATGGTGCCATTTACTTTGACAGTGGCTTGACATCACACAGGAAGGATTCACAGGCATTTCATAAAGACATTAGTTGGATATAAAACAACAAATAAGCCTTTAAGTAATAGGCTCACCTTAAAGGGACAGGGAGTATTTCTTAAATTTTCTTAGATAATACTGTCAGAAGTTGGAATCTAGAGTTAGGCATGAGTCTCTCTTTAAATCCTTGTTTAAGGAGATCATTAAAAGATTTGGTCACTTTCCACCTATATTTTTTCTAATTATGAACACTAAGTATCTCTAAATATTGGAGAAAGTGAAGACTTGTTATAGCATGGCTCCACTCTCTACCTGCTATATAATAATTAACTTTCTATTTACTGTAATCCTTTCTTAGAGTTATTGACTTGAAACATTTTCTACACTATGTTATATGTGCAATACATACTTTGTAATCTTTGTTCATAGTATCTAATTTTATATCATGAAACTCTCTGTGTTATAACCTATACAACCTAAGGCTTTGGAACTTTCGGGTGAGACAGACAGATTGTGAGGGGCTGAAGAGTGGGGACCTGCTGCATGACAATTCCTTCTTGACAAAGCAGAGATGTTGCTTCCATGAAGTCTATGTGAATAAGATCTGCAAAGACCATAGTGGTTGAGAGGCCAGCATAGTTGGAGGAAAATTTCACAAGCTCCCACCATAGATGGAGAGCTTCAATCAAAAGCTATTGAGGGAGAGATACACATTTGTTTTTTAAGAGTTATTTTTTTCCTGAGACCTTAACTTACTTTCTCTCTCTCTCTCTCTCTCTCTCTCTCTCTCTCTCTCTCTCTCTCCTCTCTCTGTTACTTTGTCTTTTTATTTCTAACTCTCTGTCTCTGTCTTTTATGTGTGTCTATGTGTTCATGTGTCTATGTGTGTTTGTGTATATGTGTGTGAATGTGTCTATGTGTGTATATAGTATTATGGGCCTACATTACCAACATTAGGATTTTTTGCTAAATATGAAACTTGCATTGCAAATTAAAAGACTGTTTTACTTATGTTACTGTAGGTTGTTATAAAATGACACAATTTAAACACAAATTAATGTATAACAATCTATTCTAGCCCCTTTGATTATACAAACAATGGATCCTTGTTGCCAACTAAATCTTCTTGTGAGAAAACTATTCATTGAAAATATGTCTATATGCATACTTCATATTTGTATGATACACTATAAAAGATGAGCTTTGTGCTTAATTATATATTTTATGGCTTAGTTTGTGAGATGTTTTAATTCAGATAAAAATATACTGGAAACAGGTATAGTAGTAACTAGAAATGTAAAATGAGATATCATTATTTATAGTAATCTGCATATTTTGATTATTTATATGCAAAGTATTTCCATATTGTTCAATGAGAGCTCACAGAAGTCCACAACCTGGCTTTGGTATCACGAAGCACATCCTGATGTGTTGACCTTTCAGTGTTCCTGTAGGGTCCTCTTACAAACATCTATCAAATGATTAAGATATTACCTTCCCTCTTTTAGTTGTTTTATTTCCTTTTACTTCAGATACTTGAGTTTTCATATTTCTTTTTAATTTTGACATTTATATTTTATAATGCATGTAAGTCATTTGCAGGCAAGTAGTAAGTACATCATTTCAAACTTTTTTAACTTCAGAAAATTGAATTCTAACATAGTTAAATTAACTTTTGATATAGCTAAAAATGAATATTTTTCTACGTGCTTACTAGTTTGTGATAGTGGAGATGGTGTTATCTGTATCATGTATCTATTTACCTCTCTGGCTCCCTATAAAACTCTCTCTTATTTATGTACCAACCTTTCTTTGATACTATGTAATCTTTCAGTCTCACTCTTTCCTTTCGAAAGATTCAAGGAGTATATTAGTAAAAGAAAAGAAAAAGGCAGATATAGTGACTTGAATTTGAAATCTTAACACTTGGTAGGCCTAGCCAAGAGCATCACTGATTTCAATGCCATCCTGAGGTGTGTTATAAGTCCATTGACAATTTAGAATACAGAGTGAGTGAAACTATACACCAAAAATCTAATGGATAAAACACAAAGCAAAGCAAAGCAAAACAAAACAAACAAAAAAGTGAAATAGCAGTACAAAGCATCTTAAGTTTTTCATGAGTCAATGTAGATTTTAAGGCTCTTAAGTTTCCCACGAAAAGGATATCTGTTAGGGCTGAATGCCAGTACTTCTTAAAGCTCTTATAGTCAACCAGGGAATACATTCAAAACAAGTCAGAGGATGTTCTGATACTGTATTCATCTTGAAATTTACAAACTATTTATTAATTTGATAGGAAATTCACAGCTGCTGTCTACCACATCTGGTGACAAGCAATGTGACAATGTCGTCCAGATGCTGTGCTTTGTTCCACATCCCCAGTGCACATTTCAAGTGACATCTCTAATTCTTCCAATGTGACACAGCACATCCAAAAAGGAAGAATAAGTGAGGGAGAGAGAGAGAGAGAGAGAGAGAGAGAGAGAGAGAGAGAGAGAGACTTTGAATTATAAGAGTTAATTTTCAATAGAAATAAATGTATCTTTGTGAACTATATTTGCTGTATCTTTTATATATTTATCCTCTGGGCTACACACACTCAGCTGTTCCCTTATAGAGTAATGACATCCAGTCATTGCTTTTAGTAGTTCACAAAGAAGCTATTAAAGTTGAATTATTCTAATGTTAGAATGACCAGTACTAGAAGCAACAATAGAGCAATTTAGGTGAATATTCACAGATGCCTAGAACAGCAGTTCTCCTGCCTTTTATGTCTTATTGTTAACTCTTTTAGCAATTCAGAACCAATTGCCATTTGCCTGGTGAATGCAGATATACATTTTGCTAAAGGCCTTTTCAATTTCTTCCCAGATAATGACTTACAGATATCAATTGTGTAGAGTATATTACCTTTTAAAATTCCACTCATATTTCTTGCTTCTTGTTGATTCCCAAAGCATGCCCTCCAGTTCTTATAAACATTTAATTTTCTGTTTCTTTAAAACTATTTACAAAATTAACATTATGTGCATTGCGTTTTTCTCCCAAATCTCCTCAATATATTCCCATTTTATGTACCTCCCTGTCTGTAGTATGTGCTGTATTAAATTTGGGTATCATTTTGTGATGAGACATATTCTTCATCATATTTGTCCACTTATCAAAAAAACTATAATGTTGAAATGTTGCAAGTGACACAATGCTAAAGAATACTATATTCCTTCCTTTTGTGTATTCCATATAGCAAAATTCTGAAATCATGTTTTTCTTTTCTGGAAAAGTTTTATTGATGTATATTTTAGTTGTGGACAGCCACATAAAGAATTCAAGATGAAATATGGCATATTAAAGAGTAACCATGTCAATACAGCCCCATAAAAATAATATTTTAGAATTTGTTGAGAACTATAGATTCTGAGTTAAATTGTTTTATAGACAAGGATATTTACTTCCTGCAAACAAAAATATTAGAACTGTTTCAGAAAATATAATTATTTGAAATGTAAAAGTAATTTAGAAGAAACTGAAGCTTTCAACCTAAAATGTATATTTTTTATTACTTTCAAATAACTCCTACTTATTTTTCAACATACAAAAAGGTCTCAGTGGGAGAACTGTTGGTATTTGATTCCATTATAGCCCTGCAAGTTGAGTAGCAACTGTGTTTCCAAACATTTAAAAGTGTTTTATACTTCTGTTGAGGACTTAGGAAGATACAGTAAATATTCTCACATGTCAAACCTCACTGGAAATTCTAGACTTTCTGATGAAAAATTAGTATGGTTTTCACCGTATCCATGAATAAGACAGTCTTCTTCTTCTGGCAGTTATATTTAATTAAAAGAAACAAAATTTTGTATTCACATATGATACATATATGTGGAATATTCTGGAGAATTTCTATGAAAAAGAACCTTAAAAATAAATAAAAATAAATAAAAAGAAATATTAGAGTCCAAAATTTAAGTTTATATGTGAAAATAAACTATGACTTTGATAGCAATTATAGTGATAAACATAGACCCTCAGACATACAGAGACAGAGACAGAGAGACAAAGAGAGAGAAACAGAGAGACAGAGAGACAGAGAGGCAGGGGAGAGAGAGAGGCAGGAGAGAGAGAGAAGCAGGGGAGAGAGAGATGTAAAGGAATACATGGATACACACAAAGAGACATACATACATAGACATACATACAAATACACACATTTAAACAGGCACACACACAAACACACACACACACACACACAGAGACATGCACACAGAGACAATGACCCACACACACACATGATGTACACACATACAAGTTATCTATAGAATTGATCCCATAAATCTGTCCTGAAAAACATGTCAGATGAAAACTAGGAATTGCTTTCCTATATACTAAGTTAGGGCACAAAGGAATCCCAGGAAACTTTGGTTGTATGATTTTCTTAGAATATAGTAGTTTTGCCTTAATCTCATTAGTTAGTAATGGATCCCACTTCCCTTAAGAATATTGACGTATTCTTCCTGAGTGAGGTAACCCAATAACAAAAGAACTCACACACTATGAACTCACTAATAAGTGGATATTAGCCCAGAAGCTTAGAATACCCAAGATATAAGATACAATTTGCTAAACACATGAAACTCAAGAAGAACGAAGACCAAAGTGTGGACACTTTGCCCTTTCGTAGAATTGGGAACAAAGCACCCATGGAAGGAGTTACAGAGATACAGTTTGGAGCTGTGACGAAAGGATGGACCATCTAGAGACTGCCATATCCGGGGATCCATCCCATATTCAGCCTCCAAACTCAGACACCGTTGCATACACTAGCAAGATTTTGCTGAAAGGACCCAGATAGAGCTGTCTCTTGGGAGACTACGCAGGGGCCTAGCAAACATAGAAGTGGATGCTCACAGTCAGCTATTGGAGGGATCACAGGGCCCCCAATGGAGGAGCTAGAGAAAGTACCCAAGGAGCTAAAGGGATCTGCCACCCTATAGGTGGAACAATGTGGGGAGCGGGTGTGGAGGCAGTCCCAAAGGAGCCAGGGACTGCAGCTAAGTCTTATGACTTGCACCTGACTTCCTCATATAAGCCACAAACATCTTGAGAGCTGCGCAGGTGTACCAGGATACTGGTGAATCCATTTTGATGGAGATATGCCCCTGCTGCCCTGATTAGCTGAAGCTGCATGCCTGGTGAGGTGGCGTGGCCTGCTGTGCGTGGATGGGAACTGAGAGTAGAAAAGAGTGAGAGGCCCAGGGAGATATCGAGGGAGATATAAACAAGGGAGATATAAACAAGAAGAAACAGGACTGAATAAACGTGTGCAGAAGGATCCTGTTGCAGTGTCGTTCTTCCTGGCCAGTTGAGCGCGTGCGAGAGAACAACAATATAACCTACCCAGTACCCCCCAGAGCTCGTGTCTCTAGCTGCATATGTATCAGAAGATGGCCTAGTTGGCTATCAGTCGAAAAAGAAGCCCATTGGTTGTGCAAACTTTATCTGCCTCAGTACAGGGGAACACCAGGGCCAAGAATTGGGAGTGGGGGGTGGAGGAGCGGGTGGGGGACTTTGGGTTAGCATTTGAAATGTAAATGAAATAAATACCTAATTTAAAAAAATAAAATAACATAAAAAGAATATGGACGTAAAGTGACAGTAATTAATACCATGAAAGGACACACTACTGCTTACAATAAAGAAGTAGAAAAGTCTAATTTGTGTAGGTAACCATAAATGTCCTGATTTGGTTGTAAAATAAACAGGTTTCAGAATTGGTCGTCAGTGGAATGAACTTTGGAGTCATATGTATAATTAGATAGTTTTTTTGTTGGTGTTTTTTTGTTTTGTTTTGTTTTTTGTTTTGTTTTGTTTTGTCTTTGTTTGTTTGTTTTTTACTAAACTGTAGTCTTTTCTATTCAGCATGTGAACAACTTCTTAATTTACAAGGACAACATTAGAAAAGGCATTGGAGGGACAATAGCCTTGGTTTAGGATAAGAGTAGTGGGGAAGCATGGATAATGGAAAATTGTCACTAAGAAGTATGAGAAACTAGAAAGTAAGATAGTAGCTCAAATACCTAAAACACAGGATGGAAATTATATTATACAATAGTATGTTGAATCATATTTAATCCCTAATATCAGTCACTTAAATTGCTTTTTATCTATATACTCAGTTATATGAATTTTAAATGGACATGTTAAAACTTTTAGAAGAGTTAAAACTCAAACAGTATTAAAACTTCTATAGTAAGGAATTCTGAATGATGGAATTAACATTCATGAGAAAAAATTCTAACTAGAATATTTCTATATCTTTATAATTAGCATGTAGATTAATATTCTTAGAAGGCAGGGGATCCAAACTAAAATGTGTGTGCAACACACACACATACACACACACACACACACACACACACACACATACATTCTCATATATATTCCTTCTATATAATTTAAATTTATATTATATTTTGTGATAGTGATGTTTGTTTGTTTCCGAAGAGAAACATTCTCTTACTGTCCTTAATTATTTATTTGCTGGTTGTTTGTAACACAGTAGTGTTTGTAACTGCAAACCATTATTTAATGCCCAAATTCATATGTAATTTATAATCTCCAGGACCTAAGAAAGGAATATTATTGGAACCTGAGTATTTAAAGGAGCAATTAAGTTAAGATTCGTCATCAAGACATGTACTAATGGAAAGCACACATGACCTTACACCTAACAAGGTATTTGTGCATAGACATGAGGAGATTATACGTAACATGAGAAAGTTCTCTTAAATGACTTAGCAGATAAATGCACTTGCCATCAAGACTAATAACCTCAGTACAATGCACAGGAACTATATGCTAGAAGGAAAAAACTGATTCCAGATAGTTGTCTTCTGATATTCATGCACAGACTGTGGGATATGTATGTGTACACACACACACACAGTAAATAAATGAATAAATGTAATAATAAAATGATAAAGAAGATATTGCCACCTACATTTCAGAAAGAGAAGTAAGAAGCAATTGAGCCTGCATATATCCTCTAGTCAAAACACCAAACACCAAAACAATAACAACAACAAAGTCAATTAAAAATTAGGGAATGGATCTAAACAGAAAGTCTACAAAGATGAAGTGTAAATAGCTGATGTATGATTTTAAATATATATATATTCATCATTACTAGTCATTAGGAAAATGCAAATTAAAATTATTTCATTATACCCTGTGAGAGAGGCTGAAATTTAAATTAAAAAAAAAAACTAAGTAAAGAATAGAAAAGAGAGAGAGAGAGAAAGCAATAAGAAGTGGAGGAAAGGGAGCCATGACTCACTGCAGGTAGGAGTGTCAACTAGTGTAGTCCTGCAAATGAGGGTGCAGCTTCCTGTAAAAGCTAGCACGAAAGCACTAACCTATGAGATGATCCAGTGATATGGTTTACAGTGGTATTTTGAAAAGATTCTGTATGCGACCTTGGAACTACTTCCTCTTCTCTAAATTTTTGTTACTCTGTTATTCACAGCAGTAGAGAAACTAGTTGTTCACTAGTTTATGAATGGATTAAGAAAGTGCCATACACATATCCAGTAGAATGTTATTTAGTGAAAAGAACAAAATGGAAATACCAGATAAATTGATGGAGTTTAAAAATATATTTATGAATGAGGCAACCCAAAGTATTTTAACTTGAAGAGATGGTGTATATTGTCAAAGGCTCTTTCAGCATCTAATGAGAAAATCATGTATTTTTTCCCTTTATTGGTAAAGCCAAATAGCAAGGCCTACATTAGTGTTCTGTTCCACTCGTTCACCATTCATATACTCATTACACAACGAGTTGCCTCCACATCTTGTTAATTAAATTGCAGTGGATACAGTTGTAAAAATATCTTGGAAAAAAATCCTGATTTCAATTACTTGAGAGCATTATCCATAAGTGGGATTTCTGTATCACCAGCTGTTAAATATTTTGAGGAACCATTTTGAAGAGCACCATTCTATTTCCTATTTATTATAAAAACTGCATTAAGCTGAAGAAAAATACTCAGGACTAGGGTTTAAATACTGCATGAGTCCACTTAAGTGAGATCCAAAATCATCAAACAGAATTGCATGGTGGTTTTCAGAGACTCAAGAGAGGACAAAATGGAAATTTGTTCTTCAAAAATTATAAACTGTCCATAATCCATGATGACTAAATTCAAGAGACCCATGGATGCGCTTGGGAGTGTAGTTATCAATGTTTTTTTAACACTCTAAACTCTATTTAGTGTTGATCTGAGGAGAATCACTGTCAGCTTAGCAACAGGAAAAGAACAAAGAGCAAATTGTTGAAGAGAATTATAAAATAATTCCTTACCAACTCGAATCTATTCAGAGCAGCTCCCATTCAAAGGCAGAATTTACCTGTTGTACGGCCTTCTGTGATACAGCTCTGAAAGGTCAGAATGCTGAGAGGTTCGAACTTTTCTGACTGAAGGTCCTAGTCTCTGAGTTAGTCAGGCTAGCTGATGGTAGAGACATTGAAGGCTTCTAGAAGATAGTCAATTAACATCTTTAGGTTTCCTTCCAGTAAACTTCGTTTCTGAGAGAAGGATAGCAGAACTACATAATAAAGAGCACACCACACTTTTGAGACAAGATTTAGTCCTGCAGTTTAAAGCTCAGAACCAGGTGCTTTAGAACTGTCATCTTAGCTGAGAGCAACATGAGGAATTGCCTTTAGTGAGAAGATTCTTAGCACTTCAGAGTCTCTATTTGGAGCAGCTCCCATTCAAAGGCTCTATGCCCCATCTCAAGGCAGAGAAGTTGTCATGGGCCACTCCAGTGTCGCAGCCCCAGTGGATTGATTAAATTGGCTTCTGCACTGTTCCTCAAACCTTGTTTCTGGTCAACGCTCCTTTTCTCGCCTTCCAATAAATTGCATGCAAACATGCCTCTCAGACTCCTACACCCACCCCCACCCCCTTGGAAAGCTGACCTAAGACAATTAAGTTTATATATAATTAGCTGTGTTACATAATTTGGTTAGTTTTAACTCAGAAGCCTCATTACATACAATCAGGGCAAATTGCAACTTAGCATTTTCCTTTGCCAGAGGCTTTTTATGAGAAAAAGGTTGTTGAGACTATCTTTAGTGCTTTGAGTCTTATGCTAATCATATGGCATTTGTCCTTTGTTCCTACTTACACAATTAATAAACTTTTTTTTTTCAGATATTTCCTAGTCTTTGATTTTCTTCTGACTCCATACTTTACTTTCAATTGGTAGTTCCAAATGGTCAATGAAGATTGGAGTTTTATCGCAGAGTATTCTGTGGCTAAAATTTTTCTTTTTCTCTCTTTCCCAGATAAAACAAAGCTTGATCTCTAATAGATTAATAACCATTCTTCCTGGAATTCATACTATAGCATGCTGTGGATTTATGAAAAGTGGTTATTGAAAAGTACCTAGCAGATTAGATTTTAATTACAAACAAAAGAGTAAATGAAGTTCTTTGACTCTGCTCAGTGAATTTGTTATTCCTTTGGTTATAGCCAAGTCATAACTTACTATTAGAAGGGCAGTTCTTTGATGTTTATTTCATGATTATTTTTTTAGTTTAGTTTTGCTTTTCTATATACTAATGCAAAGTATCTTTGAAAACATTATGACAATTCATTTTCTAAGACTCAAAAAATGTGCATTTAAAATTTTGTTTAATATTAATGGATTTATTTTTCATATCTATGAAATACGCTATTTAGAATGGTTCAATGTTACTATTTCTAAAATATTTAATTTTTCATAATTTCCCTTTATACATGAAATGTATTACCCATTTTCTGTCTAAAAAGAGCTAAAAATAAAATATAATATTCTCACATTTTGACAATCTGACTAACTACTTAAAGCCTGACTCTGGGAACTTTTAATATCTTAAACGTTTCTAATGACTCGAGGCAGCATATTAATGACCATTCTTGTGCTATAAAATTAACTACTTAACAACAGAATGAAGGAGATATATACCCATGCAAGTATGCCCTGTTTTCAAAGGACACACTAGATGCAGAAACTTTCCTGTCACTCCTATTTCGTGACATGCGTGAATCTGAGCATTTGCCCACTTCTTGCAGTGTGTTTTCTTCTCTGTGCTTATGCCATTACCAAATACCTCTTCTTACCAAATGCCTCTTCTTACCAAATACCTCTTCTTACCAAATGCCTCTTCTTTACCACCGTCACGCCACTCACCATCGCATTACAACTTGTAACTGAGTTTTCCTAATCACCAGGTTGAGAGCATATTTCTAAATCCCTTATTGATTTTCTATTGAAACTTAAAAAGAAATCTTATGGAGAATACAAATGTCTTTTATTAATATTCTGTATATTTCTTCTATGAAATCATTTTGTTCTTCATATTCTTTCATTCATATTTAAAAGTTAAAAAAACAATGAAAATTCATGTAATGCGCCCACATTGTAAAGAAGTGCAAAGTGATACAGTGATTTATCCTCCAACCTCACTCAGTCTGAACTCCTAAAGCAAAGTTAGGGTTTGCATATTGGGCTAGAGATAAACATGGCTAAGTAGTACCTAGTATAGTTGTGATCACACTCTACTGATGTATATTTGCCTCTTTTCTTTTGTTTGTTGTTTGTTTTTAGTTTTTGTTTGTTTGTTTTTTGTTTTTCGAGACAGGGTTTCTCTGTGTATCCCTGACTGTCCTGAAACACACTCTGTAAACCAGGCTGGCCTCAAACTTGCAACATCACTGCCTGGCATATTTGCCTCTTTTTAAAAGTGGTCTAAGGAGCTGAAATTGTCTTCCAGAAGACTTTAGGCTTTCTCTTCTCCCAATATGAAAATTTTATGGAATACCAGTCTCTTCGGGTCCACAGTGAGGTACGCGTGTCTCTTTTTAAAAATATCTTCATTCTGCCTAGCTCATTATTATTTTTCCACCTTCTGCTCCATCACCCTAGTTTTGAACAGTCTGAAACAGTCACCATGAACAGAATGCACGTGGGAACCAAGGTTAGAGTGCATCTAGTTAGTGGCATGTAGCTGTACTTGAGAATCATTTCATCACAATCTCTGAGTCTTAATAACATCAGGCAAGAAGCAAATGCATCTTCTTAGGTTGTCACAGTGTCTCTCAGTGACACTTGGGCTGGCTTCAAATTCCTGCTTCTGCCTCCAAGTACTAGAATTAAACATAAATGATTCCAAGTCTAGGGTTACTTCATTTCAGTTCAGACTCCCTGTCCCTTTAAATATTTAAATGATACTGCAGGAGACATCACTAATCAGGCAGCTGGTGGTTTGTGCTCTACTCTCTGTCAACTGTCTGAACTTTGTCACTGTTGCCTTAATCTGACCCCATATTAGGGCTTGAGTAAGTGACAGATATCAAGAACTTTGTATTAATGGACCTACTATGGATACTTTAAATAATTAAATATACAAGAAGAAGAATGTCTGAGTCCTTTTCTGTTTATCTGGTGAGAAATGTCCTAGCATTTTATAAACTTATTCTTTAGGCTTTATGAGAAGCAGTACATTGTATTGAGTCAGAAACTTTTCTAGCACTTGTTACAAATGGCATTCTTCTTTAAATCAGTTTTTAAAGTCATCAAACAAACAATGGCATTTAATTATAATATTTTATAGATAACAATTATTTTTTTTCTTAATCATCTAACTCTGCCAGTACCTGCTGCCCAAATTCCCCATCACCTTCTCTCTGTCCAGCTTTCTTTCTAATCCACTCCCTTCTACTTCCATAGGTGCTTCATTATCTTTCATTGTTCTATAGCCTACAAAATGGATAATAACTTTTGTGATGAACAGTCATTTTTCCTTTTAATACTATATTTCTAAAAATGCACTTTTTGAAAGTGGCAATTAACATCAGCCACAAGAGCAACCTCACAACAAAAATAGCCTCTATTAATTAGAATACATAAATTTAGAAGGCCTTTCCATTAAGTTTTCTATCCTTGTTAATTCAAGTGGAAAAAACTCCCCCTCATTTACTTTAAAACTCATTAGTGTTTTACTTCATGTTCTTCGTTCTGTGCATGTGGCTCAGAATGAGGTGTGTGGCAGATCAATTGCTCAGTACCTGCTGCTAGTTGTGATTAAGAGACAGACAGTGTTCACAGGAAAGTGTCTTATAATTACAACAAAAAGAGGTAATCAACACAAGCATTGTCTTTTCATACCTTAAATAGAGACAGAGAGAGAAAAAATTAAACTACAACTGTTCCTTAAACATCACAACTCATTTAACAGAAGTCCTTTTCATGAAGTATTAACCACCCGTTGTGATGCTCTTATAGCAAACGTCGTCGTAACGTGCTTCTAAAGAAATCATTTGATACTTTAAAGTTTTGCATCTTTCTGGAAAAAAATATACCAGAATAAGTAAGAGATGTTTATCAACAGATGAGTTATTTCTTAACCATCAGAATATTAGTAAGTTCCATAATCTTTCAGTGTCAAAATTTTAAGGTTGCTCTTCTATCCATACAATTCCCAAATCTCCATAAACAAAGTTTGAAAGCAAATCACACTGAGCACTTAAACACAAGTATTTCCTAAAAATAAAAGAAAATTGATTTCAAAATTACTTAAGTATATTTTAAAAATATGCAGTAAAGAGAAGAAACATGGAATAAAACGGAATTCCTAAACCACTCTTCACTTTAATAGCATTTTACATTTTTATTCTTAAGAGTTTTCAGAGATACATGCTTTCAACTATTCCATTTTATTTGAGAAGTATAGATAGAAGTCTGGTAATCAGCAACAAATACTTAAGAGACTCATTTGCATAACATTAAATCCATGTCTTTGATATAGATAATTATCATTTTAAGCTCAATATGCAGAGGTGGATTGGTTTGGATTTTTGGTTTGTATACTTTAAAAAGAGAAAATGGTGACAAAAACTTAGTAAGTCAATAAGTGCAAGTCATCGAGGTGCCACAGTGGAAAAAATCTAAAGAAAGAGCTTTTGTGCAGTTTATAATTAAAGATTCTTCCTAGGAAAAGCAATAGAGACATTATTACAGAATTCTACTCCATTTACTGTCACCTAAATGAAACTCTGTGAAACTATTACTTCCAATATTTGATCCTCAATTTCCTGTGCATTTAGTCACAAACATGTAAAGTCTGATATTATTTCTTGATATATTAAATTTTTTATAAAAAATTGGTGTGCGTGGGCATGCGTGCATGTGTGTGTGTGTGTGTGTGTGTGTGTGTGTGTGTGTGTGTGTATGTGTGATTTCTTGCCTCAGTACATATCAACTGCATGATTTCCTGAAACTGTCATCTAAAACTTCCAGTATATGGACTGCCTTACAGATACACCATAGACATATAAAGCATTAGAAATCATACAGATTTTTTTCTAAGCAATGAGCACTTTTTATTATTATTACTGCGGCAATTATAATATTTCTGTCAAGAAGCTGCAAGAAAAAAGAGCTGACTGTTATATTTCCTACGTTTGCCTAAAGTTAAGAATTTCAACTTAAGTTCTCTGTCTACTTGAGTTCCACTTGCCAACATCCATTTTGTGGGTTCTGACCTAAAGATGCTCACCTTTCTATTGCAAAGGAGAGGCTTAAATTTCAGTCTCACTAATAGTGTGATTCACACATTAAAGAAGCACCCAATTGCTATTGAAATGCCATGTAAGAGTCAAATTTTTTTAAAGCACAGATATTGTAATTCACTAAGATATTGGAAACAATACAAAACATTTTAAATTTATAGGCAATAGTGTTTTCTTGGGAAGGTTATTTTTCTGATACCATGCTGCTTCTGGAATAATTTTGATTAAAAGTTTATATGAATGTTATGACTAAAGAAAAGATATTTGTTTTCCCTATTTTTGGCTATACTATAATTATATGCATATATACACATATATGTCATATATAGTGGATAACAGAAATTGGAAATTCTGCTGACTCATTTATCAAGAAATGTTTGTTTCATGATATAATAGATGAATTTCCAATCAACATTAGCAATACAAAACAAAAGCTAAATAAGAAATAATTTTTAACCTGCTTTATCTAAAAAGAATTTGTAAACAAAATTTATGCATTGCCACAAATGTTATTCATTAATGCCTGTGTTGAAAGATCAACACCAATATCCTTGTATACACAGATCTCCAGTGTGAGAAGAAATGTTAAGCCCGAAGGATTGTCTTTCCAAAAGGAAAGACATAAAACCTGCTGTCTATCCAGGAATCTTGGAGTTGGACTTGATTAAGAGCCTTGTGATCTGTGGTATCTGTTGAGCCAGGCCATATCAAGCCCCTAAACAAAGCTTGGAGGGGCTAATAATCTATATTACTCTCCCAGACAGGGGCTTCTCAAGTTCCCTCAGCCATTACTGGAGATACAAAGTAGTCTAAATGACCTCTATGCTATCTACATGGCTAAGATTAGCATAGATCCTTCCTTAGGCCCTTAAGATAAGGCAGGTAGCTTATCTCTAGAACCCAGCTTCTTGGTAAGAATTCACTTGTGTTTTGAATTGACTTCTCATGTAACTATGCTTTCTTGTGCACCGGGATTGTATTATACCACTAAACATATCTCAAAAAACTATTGTGGTGACATACTATTATGGTGATAGCAAACCCCTGATATTAGCTCCCTAGAAACTTACTACAGGTTGACAAAGTCACCTTGAGGTAAGTTTTTATTGTCACCTCTTCATAGTACATTTCCCTGACTGTGGTGACCACATGAAAGGTCCCTCTCAGCTGTGTTCAGAAATATCAATATCAGTAAGTTGAGGAATATCCAGCTTGAAAAATCAGCATAAATTTAAACAAATTTGATCTTCATTTTAAGGTATTTCTTGTGTGAGAATCTCAATGTACATGTAGACACAATATTAATCTCTGATGAGACTGGCTGAAACTGAGTCTGCAACAGAACATCTTCTTCTTGACTTTATTTTTTTTTTTTTTTTTTTTTTTTGATCGTGGAGGGACTGGTTCTTTATTTCAAAATGTCACTTATCGATATTCAGTATCAAAACAGTTGCTCTGCGGGGTTCTCTTTCTCCAGTCGGTCGGTCGGAGGAGAGTACAAACAAGCCAGGAATCTGCAGGGTGCCCACCTAACAGGCCGAGAAGAAACCACCTGAACATGGCAATTGGGTGGGGACACTTGAAAGATCAGCACACCACTAGCTCACAGACTGCAAAGAATTCTCAGAGCCAATGGCTTGGCCAAGCTAACCCAACCCCCCAAAAACAAAATTTCAAAATAATATAAAATTTAAAAAGTTTTTTTTTTTTGTTTTTTGTTTTTTTACACATAAGCTATTCAAGATTTCTCCAGCACTGACTGATACAAAGCACAATGAGATGGCACTTTAGAGACCGCAGCTTCAGGAGAGGGCGATGAGATGATGTTCATGTGGCTAAATC
Source organism: Mus musculus (assembly GCF_000001635.26). NCBI lineage: Eukaryota > Metazoa > Chordata > Mammalia > Rodentia > Muridae > Mus > Mus musculus. The sequence goes on along the minus strand of NC_000080.6, from coordinate 113,316,258 downwards.
AGTGGCACAAACATAATTTTCCTTTCTCTGTCTCCCTTGGGGGCAGGTGACCTCTAAGGGGTCTCCACAACACTAAGGGGCGGCATGATCCATCTTTGAGCAGTTAGGAAAGGGGTAGAGCTGCGACAAGTTTGGGCTCAGGGCTGGGGCTGAACGGTAGCACGCTTGCCTAACTAACATGCATGAGGCCCTGGGAGGTGGGGCTGTCTCAGACGTCTCATTGTCTTATTTGGTCACATCTGATGGAAAAAGTAAAAAATAAAAATAAGTGTAAAATTGTTCAAAGACACCAAAGCTGAAAACCTTCACAGCCCGGAACAGTTTTTGTTTTTGGCTAACTTCCTAGAATCCCCCTGTTGTTTGGCTAAGAGTTGGTGCAGAGCACTGAGGTCTCCCACAGTGGAGCCTGCCTGGGCTCTGCTGGCTCTCAGGAAGGCAGGCCCAATCCTGGGTTTCTCCTCCATGGCGAGACAGTATCCATTAGGCTAAAATGTGCTGCTCCAAGCGGCAGAAGTGCTTGGAATGTTAAAAATGGTTGCTAAGACAGAAAGTAATCACAATGTGCGTATCATAACTGCATCGAAGACACTGCGTTGTGCTCACATTCCCTTAAATATTGTTCCCAAAGGTGTTCAGCCCCTCCAACTGGAACTCTGGGAAAAGGCTGACACAGTTTTGTGAAAAAGACAAGAGGGGTAAAAGGGGGTGGCAGGAGGGAAAGCAGCCTTCAGTTAAAAAGATCAGCCCTCAGTTTCAAGGTCAGCTTCAGGGAGGCTGGCCTCTGGCGGAGTCAAGGTCAGAGGGAGGAATGGCCGCGGGGCAGGGATGGGGGAGGTCTACATCTCGTTCAGGTCCAGCAGGGTCTGGTCCAGCATCCTTTGTGTACAGAGATGCTCCTCTTTGGTGCACTTCAGTTTATCTTCCAGGTCATCAATGGTCTTCTCCAGCTTGGCTACCGATCTTTCAGCAAACTCAGCACGGGTCTCTGCCTCCTTGAGTTTATCAGTAAGAATCTTTATTTCTTCTTCATACTTGTCTTCTTTTTGAGAGTACTTTTCTTCAGCAGCACTCAGACACTTCAGGTTCTGGTCCATCAGTCTGATCTGTTCATCCATCTCTCGGCAACGGGACTCTGCCAGCTCAGCACGTTCCTCCGTGCGTTCCAAGTCTCCTTCAATAATCACCAACTTACGAGCCACCTCTTCATACTTCCTATCGGCCTCTTCTGCAATGTGCTTTGCTTCCTTTAGCTGGATTTCCTGGAGTTCCATCTTTTCTTCATCTTTTAGAGCCCGATTTTCAATCACCTTCATACCTCTCTCACTCTCATCAGCAGCCTTCTCTGCTTCCTCCAGCTTCTGCAAAGCAGTGGCAAGGCGCTCCTGCGCACGGTCCAGCTCCTCTTCAACCAGCTGGATCCTGCGGTTCAAGGAGGCCACCTCAGCTTCAGCCTGCTTCCGGGCCCGCCTTTCTCCCTCCACTTCCTGCTGGAGGCGCTCGGCCCTTTCCTCTGCATCATCAGCTTGCTGCTGCAGAACCTGGATCTTGCGCTTTACCGCCTCGATGGTGGTGGTCCCGGCCATGGTGCCTACAAGCTGCTTCTGGAAATCAGGTTCCTACCTCCTCCGCTCGGCGTTGTAGCCGCTTTTCCTCTTCTTGACTTTATAACTTCATAGAATGTGTAGGATGTGAGTTCTGGATTCATTATTCCATTTCATTTATAGACCAAGGTATAGTATTTACAATTAATGCAAAAATCAATTTTATAATGAATGTTTTTCTTAAGCTGTATTTTTTCTATGTAAACAAATTTTTGACAATTTCTAAGAGACAGAAAGGACATCAGCGAAAAGAAATAATCAGTGTATAAGTAATTTAATGTCAAGCATTTGTTTGAATTAAGTTAACAGAGAACATTATGGTGAGTGAAATGCATTATTCTTTTAGGTCAATACAACATACTATAACTTCTACCATTTCTTGTTGGAAACAAAATAAAAGGGGGGGGGGCTGGGGAAGAACGGAAGGAAAAGATGCCCACACCCTGCCAGAGTTTCCCTATTCTCTGGTCAGCCAGGCATGGGAGGGCTGCTATCTACCCTATCCACTCATCCACTCATCCCTGGGTGGGCATTCCTCTATCCCACTCTTCAGGGGGTGGTCAAGGGGCAGCCCTGCCTGGGGATGCCCCCGGAGCTACTTTGCTAAAGCCACCAGGTTTGTGGAGAGCCGTGCCGTAAGCAATCGCGTGCGTGCAGTGAGCAATCACCATTATAAGATGGCGCTGGCTTCCACTACGCCTAACTAGTAAACAAGCCTTATGCGCAAGTGCAAGAGTGAACTCACACCTAGTCACTGCCCATCTCACAGCGTAGTAATGGGGTGATGGGCAAGCAACTAATCAGGAGCTGTCATGCCACATCAGGTGCTGAAACGTCACGCTGCGGGCTATATAAGCAGAGCCATTTTCCCAGTTTGGGGTTTTCCCTCCTGATAAGTAAGCAATAAAAGCTTTGCCACAGAAGATTCCAGTTGTTTGGAGTGTGTTCTTGCCGGCTTGGACAAAAGCTCGGGATACATAGCCAACCATTGGACTGAGCATGGGGATCCCCAATAAAGAAGTTAGAAAAGAATGAAAGAGGTAAAGGGTTTGCAACCCCTTAGGAAGAACAACAGTATCAACCAACGAGACCCAACCCCCTAGAGCTCCCAGGGACTAAACCACCAACCAAAGAGTACATATGGAGGGACTCATGGAAATGTAACAGAGGATGGCCTTGTAGGGCATCAATGGAGGAGAAAACCATGGTCCTGTGTCCAGGAGACACCATATTAGGTTCCTGTCAGCAAGCACTTCTTAGCATCAGCAGTAGTGTGGGAGGTTGGTGTCTGCAGATAGGGTGTATTCCCAGGTGGAACAGTCTCTGGATGGCCTTTCCTTCAGTCTCTGCTCCACTCGTTATCTCTGCACTTCCTTTAGGCAGAAGCAGTTCTGTGCTAATATTTTTGAGATGGGTGGGTGGCCCCATCCCTCAACCAGGGGCCATGCCTAACCTCTATGATATGGTCTCTACAGGTTCTCTCTCCCCTTTTCGGGGTATTTCTGCTAATGTCATCCCCTTTGAGTCCTAGGAGCCTTTTACTTTCCTGGCATCTGGAACTTTCTGGTGGCTATACATTGTCTGGAACACTGAAGTAGCAGGAAGGAGGATGAGGTGACGGGTAGAAAAAAGAAGTTTTTAAAAAGTTGCGGCCATGAGATGTTTCCTGTTTATCATCCTATAATCCTTTTTTTGAGTTATTTCAGCAGTTTTCCATTGTCAGTGGTGAATGCATAAACTAAAAACTAATTTGATGTATCTAATGTGCATCCTAACTATTCCATTGCATCATGGTCTCTGAGCTCTAGGTTTTTCAATGAATTGATAACAAATTCTATTATAGACAGATTCAATTCGATAAGTAAAGACAAAAGCTGGCATCTGAGACAAAAATTGTCCTCCTAGTCAAAATCACCATTCAGCAGCTTACGTCAAAGAGCTGTATCCATCGATGATCCTGCTATGTTTGACAAGTGCTTTATTTGAAAATAGATTTAGCAGTATTTTCCTATAACTTAAACATTAGATTAAAATAAATTAATTTGCCCTTTCAAAATAATCAGGAATTATCATTTCCATGGCATTTAAAAAGGATTCTCAGGATAATTAGCCACAATAAAAACATTTGTATTGCTGTCAATATCAGAAAAAAAAAACACTACAAGGATCTAAGAAGAAACACATTCATGGCACAATCCTAGAAGATTCTGCTCCTTCAACTTTTACATTTAGAAATCATGCAATAAAAATAATGTAGATTTACTTATATATTTTAATTTTATGATGCATATGAATATTTTGCCTTCATGTATGTCTGTATACCATGTGTTTTTGTGTGGTTCCCACAAAAGCCAGAAGAGGACATCAGATTCACTGAAACTGTAGTTACAGACTATTCTGGGTCACCAAACAGGTGCTGGGAATTGAATCCAGATCTAGAAAAGCAACAAGTGCTTTCAACTTTTGAGTCATATCTCTAGACCTTAATGTTGATTGATATATCTATGAACTGCTAATCTATATGTTGAAGCTCCTGTTTGAGTCATTCCATATAAACTCCTGTCACAGACTCAAGACAATAGCAGCCTCCCTGTGTCACTTGCAACAAATACCTCATGCCAACTACTACAGCTCAAACATTTATAGAAATCCTATTATTGAAACAAAATAAAAAAACAAAAAATAATATAAGCAAGCAAACAAACAAACAAAAACAACCTTTATTCAAACTTGGACATCTAACTATCATAGATGTTTATAGAGAAGAACAGGAAAAATAACTAGAAAATCCATTTTATGATATGGAACAAAATATAACAGACTATTTTGAAAACCTTTGCATTATGTGTAAACTCAGCCTTAGAAAATCTTGAGAATATGAACTATTGGCCATGATTAGCCAGTTTGAATATTTTATGTGGTAAAAAAATGGGAAGGTTTCAGGATTTTGCTTCCTGACATAACAAATCTTTGTAAAATCTAGGACTGTATCCAACTTGATTTGACTACTTTTTTACTGATTTTTAACTTGATGTTGGTTACAACTTATTAAAAATGAATTGTAATGTATTAGAGACTTGATCTGAAACACAAAAAGTTGACACATTTATATGAACTTGAGACATTGCACAGTTCAAATTCAAAAGTACATTGAGAATATAAAACCTAATTTGATTTAGTCAGAAAATGTTCACATCTTCTCACACGATAAATTTTAAAGTGCAAATTAAAATAAATGAATGGCGTTCTTGCCACCGCTAGGACTGCATCCCCCATCACTTACCTGCACACCTGTGCTTTGATGTACCTGGGATGATTTCACTCATCCCTGCTTAGGTTTCAGACCAGAGATTAGAAAGACTTTTTCTGTTGCATCTTAGAAGATCATCTCTGGAACCAGCTAATTATCACTGCTATATATTCTTTAGGAGTCTCTGTGTCAAGACTGACATGAGGTTGACATTTTCACTTCAATTATCTAAACCAGTAATTTTTACTCATGGTCACATATTTGCTATAATCACCTCTAACATTGAAAAGGAAATTTATTATAGTAAAGCTGTTCTTAAATAGGAAAAAGCAGATATTCTATAAACTCGCATGTTCCTGGTGATAAATAAAATGTCTGTAACTATACAGCATGCAAAGCTTTTATGCTTATACTTAAATCAAAGCAGGTCTTCAGGCTTTTTTGAAAAAAATAATTTGTGGGTAAGTTGATGTCCCAGTACTGCTAGTGGAAGACCTGCTTCGGCCTCTATATTCCCCAAGGGTAGTCCCCAATGGAGAAGCTAGAAAAGAGACTGAAGGAGCTGAGGGGGTTTGCAGCACCATGTGGGGGAGCAATAGTGTCAACCTATCAGATCACAGGAGCTCCGGGGACTAAACCATTAACCAAAGAGAACACATGGAAAGACCCATGGCTTCCACCACATATGTGACAGAGGATGGCCTTGTTGGACACTAGTGGGAGGAGTGGCCTTTGGTCCTGTGGGGATTGGTGAGCAGGGGGAAGGGGATGGGATAGGGGATTTGAGGAGGGGAAACCAGGAAGGAGGATAACATTTGGAATTAAATAAAGAAAATATCTAATAAAATTCTCTTTTAAAAATTACACCTTAAAGAAAAAAAGAGAGAGAATCTCAGCTGGGGTCACCCTTACAGACTCCCCATCTTATCCTCCAACTCAGGCCACCAACTAGTCCCAAAGATGCCCCACACCGATTTCCATTCTCATTCTCAACCCTCTTTTGTCACCTCTTTCTGCACTTATCTGTATGGCCATGCTTCTCTCCCACCAGTTCCCTTTCTCCATCCACCTTCAATGACTATTTTATTTCCTCTCTGAGTAAGATTCATATATTCTTGCTTAGGCCCTCCTTATACCCAGTTTCTTTGGGTCTCTTGATTATAGCATGGTTATCCTGTGAGTATATGTTTATGAGTGAATATATATATAAACATGTGCGTGCACATGCGCATGCACATGCAGAAGCACACACATATATATATCCTCCCGGGTCTGCATTAAAACCTTCAACCCAATATTCACGCTGCCTACAAGATGTGCAGGGAATGGAACAGATATTGAGGGAACAGCCAACCAATGTCTGCCCAAAATGAGACCCATCCCATAGAAGAGACTCAACCCCTGCTACTATTAATGATACTCTGCTATGATTGCAAACAGTATCTAGTGAAACTTTTTCCTGAGAGGCTACATCCAGCAGTGAATAGAGATGCAGAGACAAATTGCCAAGCATCAAGCAGGCCTCAGGGTGGTCTTATGGAAGAGTAGAATTGAGCAAGTCTAAGGGGTCAAGTATGCCAAAAGAAGACCACAGATCAACTAATCTGGGCCCACTGGCTCACTGAGATTGAACCACCAAACAACGAGCATGCAGGGGCTGGACCTAGCTGCCCCACCCCTCCACATTTATAGCAGAAGTGCAGCTTGGCCTTCAGGCTGGTCCTCTAACAATTGAAGCATGGAGTGTCTCTAACTTTATTGCTTGCCATTGTACCCTTTCCCCTAACTGAACTGCTTGGTTGGGCCTCAGTGAGAGAGGATATGCTTAGTCCTGTGGGGACAAGATGTCCCAAGATGGGGTGGTACTCAAGGGAGGCTTCCTCCTCTCTGAGGAGAAGGGGAACGGGTAATGAGGGGAGAGATTTGTAAGGGCGTGACTCGGAATAGAGGAGAGAGGGAACAATGTGAGTAGGTTGTAATATGAATGAAAAAGATAAATTATGGAAAGGAAAGATAATTAGAAAAGAAATGTATTTAAAAACCTTTCTATTTCCCAAATAAAATGTTTTAAATTGTTTATGACTACAGAACTCACAGGGGAAGTATCTCTTGATTTGTTAAGTCATGTTGTCAACTATGTTCCAACTATTTTGGTCATTTTCATATATCGGTACTACCTATTTCTAGCCTTGGTTAGAGAAATGGGTAGTGCCTAATGCAGAGACTCATAACTCTTCAAAGAGCTGATAGAAAGTCATGTGAGAGTGCCAATCAAGCCTTACAACCCAGAGCAATGGAAGACATGCAAGCACTCACCTACCTTTTTGTTCCACAGCAGCAGATGCCACTGCAATAAGCAAATATGTGGCAGAGAGGTAGAAAAGGGAGAAAAATGGAGCGGCACGTGTGCTGTGGAGGCAGAACTGAAGACATGATAGCTATCGGTAATATCTAAGATAAAGAGGGCTAAGGTCCACATTGTCGTTCGCCCAGTAGGCTTGGCAGGATATCTTGCAACAATCTAGAGTTTATGCAAATCCAAACTCAGCTTTGAAACCCCCTACAGGGCAGCAGAGTTCCTTGGCTTCTGAGTAAGATGGAGGCCCAAGATGCAGAAAGTTTCACGTTATGGATTGGACCTTCGTGAAGGACCATTGCAGTCCCCGATTTCACTGGATGCAATGTTGGTGCCCCAGACGCAGTGAAGCCTACCCAAGTGGACATATGGAGTCTGTGCTGCCTTGGTGATGTCCTCTGGATTTCCTGCCTGTGGTTAAGGGAGACATCCTGATGTGAGAAGCCTTTGTAGCCGCTGAATCTGTGTTGGTTCACATGGCTTGTGCAGCCACTGAGATTCATGAGTGGGTTGGTGGTCTTGATTGGCTAAGGACCATGTTGATGTCTCTGCCTGCATTACCATCTAAGCCCATGTGGATATTCCTGATATGTGGTGCTACTGAGAGCCAAGTTAATGTTCATGGGCAAGTGAGATGGCACTGCCTCCTCCTGGGAGAGAAGGCCCCACCCCTGTGGGAGACATGGCCTCAACAATAGTGGGATTGGTGTCATCCCACTTTGGCCACACCAAGGCTTTCCTCAATTGATGGATTCAGACTCAGATGCAGGCAGAGCGTCATCCTCCCTTAATGGGCTGGTCACTAAAAATGTGATACTTCTCCAGTGAGCACTTAATGGACTTATTTTGCTTTTTTGCTTTGTTTGTTATTTTCTTTCTTTTGGGTGGAGGAGGCATTGGAGAATCAGATCACAGGGGTGGGGGCAGACATAGGGAGCCAGGCAAGCGATCACCCTCAGAGTACTTAATGTGAGACTCCCAAATAATCAAAAATAAATACTTTTAAAAAAAGAAGCCATGCCATTGGCAGAGCATATTTACCAGTTTTGCTCCCAAGGTTAAATCTGGTTGAGAGTTCCTCTTGGAGGATTTTACCTTTGATGAGTATGAAGTGTTCCTCCTTGTCTTTTTTGATAACTTTGGGTTGGAAGTCGATTTTATCCGATATTAGAATGGCTACTCCAGCTTGTTTCTTCAGACCATTTGCTTGGAAAATTGTTTTCCAGCCTTTCACTCTGAGGTAGTGTCTGTCTTTTTCCCTGAGATGGGTTTCCTGTAAGCAGCAGAATGTTGAGTCCTGTTTGTGTAGCCAGTCTGTTAGTCTATGTCTTTTTATTGGGGAGTGGAGTCCATTGATATTAAGAGATATTAAGGAAAAGTAATTGTTGCTTCCTTTTATTTTTGTTGTTAGAGTTGGCATTCTGTTCTTGTGGCTGTCTTCTTTTTGGTTTGTTGAGGGATTACTTTCTTGCTTGTTCTAGGGCGTGATTTCTGTCCTTGTATTGCTTCTTTTCTGTTATTATCCTTTGAAGGGCTGGATTCTTGGAAAGATAATGTGTGAATTTGGTTTTCTCGTGGAATACTTTGATTTCTCCCTCTATGGTAATTGAGAGTTTGGCCTGGGCTGGCATTTGTGTTCTCTTAGTGTCTGTATAACATCTGTCCAGGCTCTTCTGGCTTTCATAGTCTCTGGTGAAAAGTCTGGTGTAATTCTGATAGGCCTTCCTTTATATGTTACTTGACCTTTCTCCCTTACTGCTTTTAATATTCTAGTATTTAGTGCATTTGTTGTTCTGATTATTATGTGTTGGGAGGAATTTCTTTTCTGGTCCAGTCTATTTGGAGTTCTGTAGGCTTCTTGTATGATCATGGGCATCTCTTTTTTTATGTTTGGGAAGTTTTCTTCTATTATTTTGTTGAAGATATTAGCTGGCCCTTTAAGTTGAAAATCTTCATTCTCATCAATTCCTATTATCCGTAGGTTTGGTCTTCTCATTGTGTCCTGGATTTCTTGGATGTTTTGAGTTAGGATCCTTTTGCATTTTGTATTTTCTTTGATTGTTGTGTCGATGTTCTCTATGGAATCTTCTGCACCTGAGATTCTCTCTTCCATTTCTTGTATTCTGTTGCTGATGCTTGCATCTATGGTTCCAGATCTCTTTCCTAGGGTTTCTATCTCCAGCGTTGCCTCGCTTTGGGTTTTCTTTATTGTGTCTACTTCCCCTTTTAGTTCTAGTATGGTTTTGTTCATTTCCATCACCTGTTTGGATGTGTTTTCCTGTTTTTCTGTAATGATTTCTACCTGTTTGGCTGTGTTTTCCTGCTTTTCTTTAAGGGCCTGTAACTCTTTAGCAGTGCTCTCCTGTAATTCTTTAAGTGACTTATGAAAGTCCTTCTTGATTTCCTCTATCATCATCATGAGAAATGTTTTTAAATCTGGGTCTAGATTTTCGGTTATGTTGGGGTGCCCAGGACTAGGTGGGGTGGGAGTGCTGCGTTCTGATGATGGTTAGTGGTCTTGATTTTTGTTAGGAGGATTCTTACGTTTGCCTTTCGCCATCTGGTAATCTCTGAAGCTAGCTGTTATAGTTTTCTCTGTTAAGAGCTTGTTCTTCAGGTGACTCTGTTAGCCTCTATAAGCAGACCTGGGAGGGTAGCTTTCTCCTTAGTTTCAGTGGCCAGAGTATTCTCTGCAGGCAAGCTCTCTTCTTGCAGGGAAGCTACCCAGATATCTGGTGTTCGAACCGGCCTCCTGGCAGAAGTTGTGTTCCACTCACTAGAGGTCTTAGGATCCCGTGTGGAATCCTGTGTGGGCCCTTGTGGGTGTCAGTCAACTCTGCTGGCAAGGTACCTTGGTGCTCGAGTGGAGTGGAAGGGACTTGTGCCCCAGGTCGGGCCCGGGTAGTCTGCTTCCCTGTTTACCGAAGTCTCAGGTTCCGCGAGATTGGATTGGGGCAGATGCTGTGTTCCACTCACCAGAGGTCTTAGGATCCCGTGGGGAATCCTGTGGGGGCCCTTGCGGGTGTCGGGCGCCTCCGCTGGCAAGGTACCCTGGTGCTCGAGTGGAGCGGAAGGGGCTTGTGCCCCAGGTCAGGCCCAGGTAGTCTGCTTCCCTATTTACTGCAGTCTCAGGTTCTGTGTGATTGGATTGGGGCAGGCGCTGTGTTCCACTCACCAGAGGTCTTAGGATCCTGTGGGGAATCCTGTGTGGGCCCTTGCAGGTGTCGGGTGACCTCCTCCTTTCTTTATTTAGATATTTTAAGAAAAATACACTTCAATGATGTTATCTAGGATCCAACACTGTTTGTATCAATGTTTGGTCAAGAAAAAAATGTTGCATTTTAATTGGCCTAGCCTTTGATACAAATCAGCATAAATACATGAATATCAAATTACTATATGCTTCCTAGATATCTCTCTCTTTCTCATTCTTCCTCTCCCTCCTCCTTCTCCTCCCCCTCCTTCCCGTCCTCCCTCTCCTCCTTCCCCTTCCTCCTCCTCCTCTTCCTCCTCCTCTTCCTCCTCCTCCTCCTTCTTCTTCTATCCTAAACTATCATTAGTCCTATTGAATTGTCCCCACCTGTCTTAGTCAGGGTTTGTATTCCAACACAAAACATCATGATCAAGGAGCACATTGGGAAAGAAAGGGTTTATTCAGCTTACACTTCCACATTGCTATTCAATACATATACATATACAAGCCCAGGGATGGCACCACCCACAATGGACTGCCCCCTACCCCATCACTAATTTAGGAAATGCCTTTCAGCTGGATCTCATCGAGGCATTTCCTCAAGAGAGTCTGCCTTCTCTGTGATAACTCCAGCTTGTTTCAAGTTAACACAAAAATCAGCCTGTATACAACCTCAGTCTTTCTAAACTTTTAAAATTTTGTGAATTTATATTATAAATTATTAAGGCAATATCTGGATTTTTTGACATCATTATATTATGTAATATATTACAGTAAATATCTAGATATTGGAAAAATGGGTTGAAAGAAGTCATTCTAAAGCTTCCTAAATGGGAAAAAAATAACATTATATAAGCATATCATAAAATTTAGCAGCATAGTTTTACAAACATTTTTGGCAAGCCATAATGCACAAGAGTAAGTTTTGGAAAGGCCCAAAGTTGTCATTGTCTGGACACTGAACAGTTCTGTAAAGGTGAATAAACACATGAACAAGACTGTACTAATGTGTTGTATGTACCAGTTTCAAGCACATGAACAAGAAGGTGTGTACTAGTATGGTGTATTATCAGTTCCTTTGTGATATTGAAAGCCCTTTTAAAGGAAGAGACATTCTCTATATTTAGCTAGTGTTTTTCATAGATAAAAGATTCCTTAAGAAAATTATGCTGAAAATATTCTCTAATACCTTCATCATGTTGGAAGAAGATCATATTAATAAAATACTTCTAACTGAAATGAATATATATATATATATATATATATATATATATATATATATATATATTCAGGTGAAATATATCAGTTGGTAAGGTGTTTGCAGAACAAATATAAACACCTGAGTTTGATTTCTAAGAACACAGGTACGATAAAGAGGGAGTGGGCCTAGGAGGTTAGAGGAGTAGGAGAACAAGGTGAAAGACAACACCACAGCAGTGGTGCAGACTTGTAACCTGTACTTGGGAGGCACAGATATAACAGAGAAACCCCTGAGGTTTTCTAGTCTGCCTATCTTCACCTCAACAAGATCTTCACCTCAACAAGAGACCCAGTCTGAAATTTTAAGGTAGTAACTAATAGGAAAATATGTTATAATCAATATATTCACATAAACAAAAATAACAGGAAATATATGCATATTGATATTTACTAACTTTTTATTGAAAATGGATTTTTTCAAGCAATATATTCAGATTATAGTTTTCACTCTTCCAACTGCTCCCAGATTGTACCCTCTTGCCCACCCACCTAAATCCACACCCTTTTTCTCTCTCTCCCATTAGAATATAAAAGAGCATCTAACAACAACAATGTTGATATAAATATAAACAAACCACATGTAGGACAAAGGAAGGAAAGAGAAAAACTAAACCAAGCCAGAAGCAAACAAAAACATGTAGACTCTGAGACACACATGTTCATACACACAGAGAGTCCCTAACAATAATATTGGAAACCATAATAATCAAGCATATTATCACTAAGACGAAACAAAAAATGACCAGACAAAGCACTATGAGATCGTAAAACCCAATCACACCATGAAGTTCATTTTGGTTTGGCCATCTACAGCTGACCATTAGGTCAGCCATTAAGAGAGGCTTTTATCCCGGTAAGATTCCATTGGAGAACACTAATTTTCTTTTGTTTTCAACTATCAATCAGAGATAGTTTCCAGATAAGGGAAAGGGGCTTGTGTCCACTTTCCCTCTCAGCACTGGGACCCATTCTTGGCTTAGACTTCTCAGACTCTGCTCATCCTGCCAGAGGTTCTGTGTGTTCATATGTACATGAGTCCTGTTGTTTTGAGAAGCCCTGGATCTTCTGTGTTTTAGTTCCTCTCTGGCTTTTCCAGTAGTTCTTCCTCCCCTCCCTCAGACCTCCCTGAGCTGTCACAGGAGGGATTTGATGGAGACATCCCATTGAGGACTGAGTGTTCCAATATCTCTCAATCTCTGACATATTTCAGCTGTAGGTTTCTGTGTTTGTTTCCATTTGCTGCAGGAGAAAGCTTCTCTGGAAGTGACTGAATAAGGCACTGACAGTGATCTGTATGAGTCATTTCATCGATATATTCCTTTAAGAGCAAATTAGAATTTGTTTTCCTCTAGGTCCATGGCCTATACATCGGTTCTTAACCATCTGTTCAGCACCAGGCACAAATGTCATCTCTAGGAATGGGCCTTAAACCCAATCAGGCTACCCTCTCAACTTTTGTTGTATATCACACCAGTGTACCTTAGAGGCAGGTCACTATTGTGAAGTACAGAGTACTTAGCTGGGTAGATGCTTACTTCGAAAATACAGAAAAAGTGAACACATTGGAAAACAAAACTTCAATCCAAATGTCCCAGGATTCATTTTCTGAGTGAAATCTGTGTTAAAGATGAAGAGGGACCTGAATAAGAACATAAAGGCAAAAGGGAGGGGGGAGGGAAGATGAGGTGGGGGCTTTGTGGAGGGGTGACCGGGAACAGGGGAAAGAATAAAATGATTAATAAAAAGATGTTAATCCACTTAGTCTGCAGTTAGATAAAAATGACTTAATTTCTTTAACTTGAAAGAGATGAGGCAACCATGAAATATGGAATCATACATGAACCCTAAACAGCCTCACCATTCAGATTACTCTGACCTTGAACTAAATATGTAGTTCAGAAAAACATGAGTTCATGACAATCCTTCTGTGTGCCCAGATTACCATAGAAGACTACCACATGCTAATGCTATTTTTTTTCACTTTAGGTATTCTACACAGATTATTCATATATTTTATTTATTTGATTTTATGGTATAATTACAAAATTTCTCCATTCCCAGTTCTACTCCAGAAAATCCCTTTATACCCCTACTTTCTTGCAAAGTCTCTTTTTGCACTAATTACTATTGTGTATACATTTGCTATATAATATGTTGAATTGCATGGGGTGAATTGGGAGAATAGTTCTTGAAAGCTTTGTTCACGTTCATATTTTATTTAATAATCAGCATGTCATTTGAATAGAATAAATGAGCAGCACTTTATATGCTCTGGGAAAGTAGAACATTTTTGCGCTTTGCACCCCAAAGCAGTTAGTAAACTTAATTAAGAAATTCATAAAGACAGTACTGTATTTGTTTTAGAATATTCATCTTTAAGTTTCTGATTAATGAATACATTATTCACCGAACATTATGTTTCCAGTGTTCTTTTTATGTTTGTTTTAAATGCTGAAATTTTCTCATATGCTTGCAGGTTGTAAGGAAATGCTTCTCTCAGTGACCAGGGTTTATAGAATTCCAGGGATAATATATAATTATTCTATATAATTTAGTTTGTGGAATGCCAGCAGGATACAATGTATTTATAGAGATTAAATAAGCAATTGCTGAAGGATATTATGATGAGGCTTGATATCTTTTTTATTATCTGTATAGCAATAATAATTTCTTATTGCTTTAATCTCCCAACACAACAAAATTAATATAGCCAGACTATATGGAGTATGCATGTGTGGTTCACATAAATATTTGTTATATTTTGTATAAAGCAAGAACAATATTCATAAATTACGTTTATAGGTTTTAAAAATCAGAAAATAATGCTCAAATCTAGCAGTATGCTAAAAAACAAATGGCCTCTTAAATCATATACTTGGGATGTCATTCTGGATTTGCTGGCAGAGTATCTGTCTTTTGATAAGTGAATGCAAATTATCAGCATGAAATTAGATTTTGTTCAATCAACCTAATTACTCGTGAACTGGCCACAAAGTGATTCACATGAAAATTATAGTTTTAAACCAGTAAACCTTAAAATTTACTAAACATTTAAGTGAAAATTCTTGTTGATGAAACTGTGGGTCTTATTTCACGATTGAATTTCACTTCCTGAATCTCAATCATCTAGTATAATTCTACATGAAATATTTCACTTTCTAAACTTATAACTCTACACAAATCTATGCACAATAACGTTAGTCTTCCAAAAATATTAGTTATAAAATTATAAGTAGTATATGGGATTTAATAATCATTCACAATTATTTTACCTGCTATAAAAACACATAGATATTCAAAACCTAAAAGTATCTAATATCTAATCGACTCTTGAATCCTTAAACTTATAAATCCAAATGTTTTTCTCTCAGAGTTTTAAATCTCTTGATCATAGGTATCATTGTTGTCTTGACTTTTCATAAATAGATTTTTATATATAGACATATATATAAAGGCTAAAATTAGTAAAAATTTAATTTAAATATTTAAGTGTTAATTTTAAATAACATACATTTTTGTTTTAAAGATAATATTTTATATATGGAATAATTCTCTATTTGTATTTCGTTGTAGTATGCATATCAAATTGCAAATTTCTTGTGCCAATAGGCAGATCAGCTCATATACCCTAGGAAAAAAATTAATTTTCCTATGGTGCACTCCAGAGGGTAATTTCAAACAATTAACCATGCACAGATACAATAAATGCATGAACTAGAAGGATAATGTATGAAGATTGCTTGGCTTGGGACTTCTTACGTGAGGCTTTGGATGCTCAGGGTCTATTTCTGTAACTTCAGAATAAAATATATGGACGAGGCTACTCCATCAGTAGGTATCTCTTGCTCACCGTGTATTATTCGTAGCATTATGGACGGCACCATTTGTCCTGTATCATCCACTTAATTCAGAACATCCTTTAAGTTGCTTGAGTTTTAATACCTATGTGGAATTAAGTATATTTTTGGTGTTCTTCTTTGAGTAGGTAATGTCTTAAGCACAATTCTTTTCTCTTACACATTCAAATACATTAACATTATCCACTGTCCTATTTAGGGTTACGAGTTCCATGATGAAATACCACAATGAAAATCAAGTTGGTGAGGAAAGGGTTCGTTTTGCTTGCATACTTCCACAAGCAGTCCATTACTGAAGGACTTCAGGATGAGAAGTGAGTAAGACGGAAATTGGAGCTGACGTGGAGACCTTGGAAAGGGACTGGTTACTGGCTAATTCAGCCTGATTTTATAGAGAAATCAAGACTATCAGGCCAGAGATGGTACCACCCACCATGTGCTGGGCATTCTCCACCAATCACTAATTAAGAAAATGTCCCACAAGGTTGCCTGCAGCTAAGTATAATGAGCACATTGACTCAATTGAGGTTCCTTCCTTTTATATAACTCTAGTTTGTTATCAAAATTTGCCGGCATACACATTCATCTTTTCAAATTGAACTTTTGATTCCTCATTCTATTTTATCTGTTTTTAATGTCTCTGAATTCTTATTTTGCATGTATAATATATATTTAGGATTATCATGCCATATACCCTTGCATAATCAACCAAAAAAGCAATGTATAAAGTTTAAGGAAAGAACTTGCTATGTAAGAAGCTGATGTTCACTCGAGCAAGTCAGTCGTTGTTTCTGCTCAGGAAGCTTCTACTCATTGAGGGTTTTTTGTTTTTTGTTTTTGTTTTTTTTTTTTTTTGTTTGTTTTTTTTTTTTTCTGAACACGAGGGAAAGACCACGGTTCTGGATGGTTGCAGTTCTGCATGTGCATTGCTGGGTTATATAGTGCAAAACGGTCTAGTGCAAAGTGTGATAGTTCAAGGGAACACAGGTGACCACTCTAAGGGGATCCAGGTAGTTGACACTTTCAACGTATACATGTGAATATGAGCCTTCTGCTTCTAGTAGGGGTATGGAAATCTTAATTGCAATACCCCCATCTACCTTCAATAGGACAGTATCAAGTATTCATTTATTTTCTCATATTTAACCAGAAAATAATTTTAAACTAGAAGTTTAAGCTAACGTAACAACATTACGTAGATTTGAAAATGTATGAATATGGCAGGTCAATTCTTTTTGTTCACTCTAAATGCTACATTCCTCTTCCTGAAGCATCATCTTATCTGCAAAGCAACACTAAGGTTTCGGTGTAGCACCTCTGAACTGAAAAACAATTCGTCACCACATATCTCATTTACTGAATGCCCTTGAACATGTATGTGCGCAGGCACTTAGCACTTAGATTCAAAGCTCTTTTTAAAAACTGAGCATGAAATGAAGAAGTCAGAATGCTTTCAAGAATTGTTTTTTTTTTTTCTTTTTACTTCAGCCCAAATGGAAGTTAAACTAGCCAGTAAACACTTGTAGCAATGTTGTTGGTCCCTGGGTAAACAAAACTCTTAAATAATAGTCACAGAATCTTATCTCAAACAATCATGAAAGTTTCATTTACTTTTGCCAGTTTCTCTTCAAAAAGTAAACTTAAGTTTTAGTTGTGCAAAAACAAATGAAAACATATAATTTACAAGGCCGCTACCTGTTTGTGACTCATTTCTCTTCCTTAATCATATCAGAATACAAAGCATAGTTGTGTTTTGGTGTGTGGCCACTGATGCTTGTGTAAGTCTGCCTGTATGCATGTATTTGTGTGTTCTGTATTCATACCTGTAAAGGAAATGACCTTAAGGGTTTGTCTACATTTTATACCTTGTGAGTCAAAGTCTTTCACTGGCCTCTAACTCTAAATATACTTGTTTGGATGTGTGGCCAGCGACCTTCATGGATCTGCATGAACCTTTAAAAGAAGTTTTAATTTTATAAATTAATGTTTGCTTTCTTTTGAAATTAGCAGACGAAATGCTAGATACTCTTATACCATTTGTAAACATAATGTGATTTAGAATATTCTCCTTACCTCCCCTTTCCCTCCGCAGCATGTCATCCTTGACCCTATAACTGTGATCTCTTCTCTTTTGGCTTTCATGACTCATATGTTTTTGGGATTTTTTTTTTTTTCTGTTCCACTATGTTTTTAGCACATTGTTTTACTCAGAGTCTCCTTTCTGGTTGCTTTTAAAAGTTTACACATATTTATAGCAGTCTATATCAATATGTGTATACATTACTATGTAAAATCCACTTATAAGAAAGAAACTAATTTTTTATTATTTTCTCGGAGTTTGGATAACTTTATTTATAATACTTAACATGTCCCATCATTTTTCTGAAAATTTCATTGTTTGTTAGAGTGGAATAAAATCCAATTATATATAGGCTCACATTTTCATTATCCATATCATTAGAGGAAAGAGGAAACCTAGAGAACAGGAAAAATTGCCAGCTGTGCTGCAGAATGGAGGCTAACTCTCAAAATTAAAATTGAAATTTAAATATTAAGCATGATTCCCACACACATCAAATAAATTTCGGCCAACCAATAAATTGACTAACATTCACACTTCCCAACACACACACACACACACACACACACACACACACACACCACACTCACACAAACCACACACACACACCACCACCACCAATAAGTTCTTTGAAGTGTTCAACCTATCACAGACACCAATTTGAAGGCATCAAAAACTTAACAAGGACCAAAAACCCAACTATTTCACTGTTGATTATAAACTTAAAGACTCCAAATGTTGTATCACAAACATACTCGCACATCCATGTTTTCTCCTGCTTTATTAGTGATAGCAAGGAAATAGAACTCCTGAAATTTTTACATGATTTATAGCCATCCAGCAGCCATGAATGATGTGGGTTACCTGAAAGGGGGGCTGAAAATGAAAAGGATAGGGTGCAAGAGAAGGATGAAGCCAAGACAAAAGTTTCTGATCAAGGCTCAAAGATCAATAGTGAGCACTGTGTTTATATAGGGAGAGCCCACAGACCCATCTTTTTGTTTCAGCTGGATTGAGTTGCTTTTTTTCAGGTGGATTATGTTGCAAAGCAAGCTGAGCAGGCAGGAAATTTCCTGCAGGAAATTGACTGCACCTGGGACATTAAGGTCCAACCCTGGCCAATACATAAGGTCTATAAGCCTGCTCAAGGCTGGGGGAAGGGCATATGAGTTCTTGGCCAAATTGCAGTATTTGTAAGCATTTCTAAGGAAGGTTCCTTACCATCCGAGTCTTTTCCACATGCCAGAAGACCTGCTCTGAAAAATATGTAAACTATCACTTTTTCGTATAGTTTTATGTAAGATTATTTACATTTTTAGCACATCATTTTTCTCTCAACTTACAATGACATGTAAATAAATTTCTTTTCTCTGCTTTTAAGAACCTATTCTCAAAAAACCAAACTTATTACCTAGTCTTCCACTTCTTATATTGAAACACTACAAATACCTTGATGGTAGTGGCCTACCAGAATATACATACCACTTAATGTAGTTATGGAGGTATTGAGCATATCCCATCCTCTTCTATTGGCAACCATGAACCCTTCTTCAATTGTAAAGATTATTATTTACCTTTATCCTCTATAAATAATATTTTCAATTATAACAGAACTATTGAAAGAAGTCGACATTTTCTAGAAGCAAATTCTGATTTGGTCTCAATGCTACATGTGAAATTCACTTAACATCTATATTAATATTCAAGATATGATTCTTTACCAGTTTGTCCAGTCAGTTTGATAATAAGATATCTCCCTTGTGAACACTCTTATTTGTTAGTCACTAAATCTTCTATTTATGATGCAGACCTTGTGTGGCTGTATATGGGAGACATTGTTTAGATACCCTGAAACAATGTGTTTGTTGGGTTTTCTTATAAACCCTTTTCTTGACTCCTGTCTTCTCTTTTAGATACTAAAAGGAATCAATGTACATAAGTGCTGAAGAAACACTGCATTTTTTTGTTATAACACAAATGAAAAAAATAATCTAATAATAACTGTCATATGTTTTTAATACTAAAAAACATTATTCTCAGTGGATGACCATAAAACTCTATTTAAATAACTCTAACCATGTACGTTTTATGTGAAGATTATAGTTCTCTTATTTTTAATGAGTTACTATATTTTGCTATTTTCCTTTATTGATATTTTTCTATTGCCAACAATTATTCCAATCCTATATTAAATATATACAGTGTGTGTTAAAGAGAAATACTTAATGTCTCACATACTGGTCATTCACCCTTAAGTTCTAGTTTATTTTCTACTTCTATAGATTGGTGGATTGGCTAATTAACTAAAAAGCACTGTGTCAAAATTCAGTTCTACTAAAAGCTCATAGTGTCTGAGCAGGAATAAGTGCTTATCTACAGCATGTTTCCCTAAAAACAAAGTGTTCTGCACACATTTTCTCATTAAAAATAGAAGAATAAAAATCCTCAACAAGAGCTCCTGGTAGCTGTGTGAGTTTCCTGCTTCTACAATGGCCTTGATCTTGCCAGCATGGAACAGCAAGCTCTGGACTCCAATTTAAATTGTAATCGAAGAAATAAAGATCTGTTCTTTCTTTTTAAAACTGAGTGTTGACTTAATGAGACAACATTCCTTTGTAAAAGAAATTCACCCAGTTTTACTGCTCTTTCAATTCAAGTAAAGTAGAAAAATAAAACAAAACAAAACAACATTTTTTTCCTTTGCCTGGCAACAATTCTACAAAAACGTTGACTTTAACAGAAACACTCCAGAATGGATGAGAACACAGCACAAACCAGTAGTTGAATCATATCTGGTTTGCTATATGTCTGGGAGCAAAATCAATACTTATATGAATCTTGAAGTTTGTATTTATTTTGGAGGAACATGAAACACCCATGAGCCAGAAACACTGAATTGTACATTGCCTTCAGCATTCTTTATGGTTAGAGTCACAAGTGATATGATTGAAGCTTACTATTTAGCTTAGGTATGAAGACTCAAATGAAAATGTGTGTGTGTCTTCTGAGAAAGTTTTATAAAGTTAAAATTATGTTCTTTGAATACTAAAATAAATACCATTGAAATTTTATATTACAAATGAAAGTTGAAGGGCAAATATATCTCCCTAGGTTATTGATTAAGTGCATAGTTATTGAACAAAATAATAATGCAAAGCAAATTAATGAAATAATAGAAAATAATACTTCCATTTTCAACTATCTTGATAATATCAACTTAGTGTTTTTGTAAAATAAATAAAAACTTCAATCTTAATAAGCTACAGCGTTGATTCAATGTAATCTAACAATGTTGAGATCTAAGAATGTATTCCTATTTTATACAGCATATTATTTAAAATAAGGTTAAAGAGATGTCACAGATGATACTGCAGGAATATAATAATTCTTACAAAAAGTGATTGCATATATTAGAATACCAGATCCTATCATGCACAGTAGTATGTCATTTTAAGTTATGTGTACATCTAGTTTAAAAGGAAAACTGTTAAATTTCAGAATAATTTTTGGAGAAATATTAAGAGATTTGAACAGAGTTAGTGATACCTTCAAGCATGCTGTTGTGGTATCATGAGGAGATATCAAAGGTAGTCATTAAAAGCAGAGATTAGAGTGGCTGGGAAGATGGCTGCACAGTTAGAACTGTGAGACGTCCTGAGGACGTTGATTCATTTCTATCTCCAATGGCAGCACACATCCATCTGTCCCTCTAATTCCACTGATGCTAATTCTCTCTTTAGACCTCTCAGGGCATTGCATCCTTGTGATACATGTATGCATGTGTATAAATAATATAATATATATTTGTGTGTTTATGAATATTTTAGATATATCAATGTACATATGTTATAAAAAACACATATACATGCATAATATATAAAAGATAGAAATGTAGATGTTAGATAGACAGTAGAAAAATAGATGTAGATAGGTAATAGATAGATGATAGGTAGAGATGCACAGATAAAACACCCAAATGCATAAGATGAAATATTTTTGAAGGTAGGATTCACAAGGAGTTGGAGAAATAGTTCTACCAATTTGTCATTTTGTGTTTGCTTCATCAGTAAGAATAAAATAGTAAATATCTATTGATATAACTCTGAAATTGTCAATCATAGTACTTTGCATTAAATTTTCTAAAGTGAAATCATTATACCAAGATGATATTTTTGCCAAATATCTGCCATTAAAATAGCTATGTAATTTATATCAAGTAATAAAGTATGTGGAGTCAATGTTACAGATGTTTGCTATGCAAGCTATGCTCTTCATTTAAAATGAGATAATATTTATTTTTTTAGAAATATCAGTATAATTTTGTACCATAGGTTACTAGTTTCAATTATCAGAATTATAAAATACTTTTGGAGGAAATTTAAGATTTACATACTAAGGACTTCATTTCCTTCATGTTTAATATCTTACACACGAATGGAAAGACAACACATTACACTTCCTGTTCTTCTTTCATTACTTCCTCCTTTCTTCTTCCTTCTCTTGTCTTCCTTGAAGTAGAAGTTCTTGGCTATGTCATGTGATGCAGAATCCCATAGTGTTATGCTAACGCAGGCTCATGTGGGGTTTTGCTGAGGTAAACCCTGTGGGAGGACACATGATATTTGGAGAGAGTATAAATAGGACTCAAAAGACAGTGTCAGCATGCTTGCATTAACTAGACTTCATTGGCCTCACACCATCACTGAGCTTCACTTCATTGAGATAGGCATGGCAGAGAACTTCTCCTGGCTTCCTAACTGCTCCTGGTTGCTACTGCTGACTTGAGCCAATTCTGTGGATGCTGGGGTGTTTCTGCAGTATCTTCTCACTGCTGGTGACTCGTGTTTGGTATACTGACACCACTAAACTAGTCTGCTGATATCCTGACAAATGGAGATTGGAATCTCCTAAAAAAAAAAAAAAAAACCAAACAAACAAACAAACAAAAAACCTTCTAATCATTCTCTTACAGCATTTACCATCTTTTCTGTCCTCCCTTTGGATGTTGGGCTGGAAGAAATCTTAATTAGAGTAGGTTTTGAAATAGCTAAGCCTACAGGTCCTTTGTTATTAATTTTGTAATTATTTCATCCATTGCTGAGAATAGAATACCTAATCAAAGACTAAGAGTCATTATCTTCCTGCAGCAGTTTCAACTAGAGCTTCTGTTATCTCTGAGAGTATTTTTCCCACAGAGACATGTATAAGTGAATAAAAGATAACTGCCAGAAATCAATAATTTTCTGGTATGATTTTTGTTCAGATTACAGTGATCCTCAAGTGTTATTAGACGCGTTCTCATGACCGGCCAGGAAGAACACCACAGACCAGAATCTTCTGCGGCAAAGCTTTATTCTTACATCTTCAGGAAAAGAGAGCAAGAAGCAAGAGCGAGAAGCAAGAGAGAGAAGCAAGAGAGAGAGAAAAGCAAGAGAGCGAAAAAGCAAGAGAGAGAGAAAACGAAAACCCCGTCCCTCTTAAGGAGCATTCTCCTTCGCCTCGGACGTGTCACTCCTTGATTGGCTGCAGCCCATCGGCCGAGTTGACGTCACGGGGAAGGCAGAGCACAAGTAGTCATAAGATACCCTTGGCACATGCGCAGATTATTTGTTTACCACTTAGAACACAGCATGTCAGCGCCATCTTGTAACGGCGAATGTGGGGGCGGCTCCCAACATCTCCCCCTTTTTCTTTTAATAAGAGCAAATAGGCCACCCATATTAATGAGAGTGGAGATAGAGGTCAAATCCCCAGTGTGTAGGTAAAGGAGCCATGTACAGGATTAGCTCTTAGGCTTACAGGCTTTTACCCAGAGCAACCCTGACCTGCTCCCGTGTCGTTTTGCCTGGGGGAAGGGAACTAGGACACTGAACCTTCATGAAAGATGACATGTCTCCCTAGAATAGGCTCATATATGCCGCAGAGCCTTTCCATTGCAGTGCTTAGCCTTGCAACTCTCTCGGGCTGCTGAAGCACACTCACTCTATCCCGTGCAATGAGTCTAGCCTCATGGGATATAAGAGCTGAGTGGCCAGCGACCTATTGCCTAAGCATAGATAACCATATATCAGGGGGAGCTCCATGTTCTAGTCCTGCAAGCGCCTGGGCAATAACCACCTTGTCTCTCCTAGTTTAGGCCTTAAGCTTACAGACCAATCAAAGAAGCAACACTAATCCACAGCAAAGTGTATCTCCAAATAATATTAATCCCACCCATTTTTTAAAGAAAGAAAATGCTGAGGAGATCCAATTGGGTAATCCTTTGGTCAGGGACAGGTCCAAGCGCGTGGAGTTGACCTGAATGATGGCAAGCCTCGAAGGGTCTGTTCAAATTCAGCCATCCAATTCTGTAACATATACTGAAAAAGACTTTTTGACAAATTAGCTGCCCTAGTAAATTTAACATACTGAATGGAAATAACACACAATCCCGGAAACTTTTGTTCACATCCCTGCTGAGTTATTTGTCATAATACATCTAGTTGTATCTGGACAAGATCTATGAGTTGATTAACCAGCATGAGACCTCTCTGTATCTTGACATTAGCTGAGGCCTGTTCATCTATGACTGTAGTCACTGAGGCTGACAAAGTGTTAATGGTGTCAGTTGTCTGGACCTGTCCAGACAGAGCCAAGGCTGTCTGAATTAAGGCCAAACCCAGTTCCTAGTTAGTGGTAAAAAAGCAGGAGAATACTTGAGCATTATACATCACCGTCATTGGGAGTGGAAATGTCGACATTATCCCCCAACGCTGCTCTCTCTTTATTATTGACGCCCTGGACATCACCAAGACGAGGGACATTAGTATTCCCTTGGTCAGTCTGGATTTTTCGGGTGAGTCTTTCTGGTACCCAAAATGGGTTGTCTTCATTCTGTGGGAAAACACAGATAGCTCCCCTGGATCTTATCAAGATAGGATCCGGGCCATACCATTTATTATCAAGGACATTTTTCCATTTAACCATCTCATTGGGCCTATCTGGCTCTGAACAATGACGTTCAGCCGCAGTATGGCCATGAGCATCAATATTTAAAAAATTGAGTGTAAAGAGTGCCAAAGACACCGACACTCTTGGTGCTCGGGGTACAGTCTCCTCAAAAGTTCCCCTCTTCTGTTTTATAAGATAGGTTTTGAGGGTGCGATGCGCACGCTCAACAATACCCTGTCCTTGAGGGTTGTATGGAAGTCCAGTCAGGTGGGTTACGTCCATCTGACGGCAGAACTGCTGAAATTTTTGAGACGTATAAGCTGGTCCATTATCAGTCTTAAGGAGTCTGGGTTTCCCCCAAGCACTCCATGCCTCAAGGCAATGTTGAATCACATGTGAGGCTTTTTCTCCAGTTAACGGAGAAGCAAACATGATGCCAGAACATGTGTCAATGGACACATGGAGATATTGAAGTTTTCCAAAGGAAGAAACATGTGTAACATCCATTTGCCAGACCTGTAGAGGTCGAATACCGCGTGGGTTAATTCCCACATGAGGAACTGGCAAGAACTCACAGCAGCTTTGACATTGAGTAACAATGTCACGGGCTTCTTTTCTTGTCAAGGAGAAACGACTGCGTAATGTTTCAGCCGTCACATGAAAATTGTTATGAAAATTTTTTGCAGCCTCTACCGGGGATGATAGGGCAGCAGCCACCACTTTAGTGGCCTTATCTGCCAAATCATTTCCCAGAGCCATGGGGCCAGGTAGGCCTGAATGGGCTCTAACATGAGTAATATAAACAGGAGATCTTCTAGATAACAAAACTAATTGTATCTGCTGAAAAATATTGGCAACTCTACTGGAAGGCTTAATCACTCCAGCCACTTCTAAAAGATTTACTGCATTAACCACATAATAGGAATCTGACACAATATTAAGGGGTTTTAAAAAGGTTTTTAAAACTTCTAAGACCACTAAACATTCTACCACTTGAGGTGAATTTTCATTATATTGTTTGGATACCACTTTACCATTAGCCACATAGGCACCTATGCCAGTTTTTGATCCATCAGTATATACCACAATCCCATTTTTAAGTGGGTTTCTTACTGTTATTTGTGGAAACACAACAGATTGATTTTGGGCAAACTGTAAGATTGGATGCTTTGGATAATGGTTATCTATTTTTCCTGAAAAGGAGGTAACTAAAACTGCCCAATCATTAGATGCGGCTGCCAAGGTTTGAACCTGTGCAGCGGTATAAGGTACAATTAAAAGATATGGACTTTGCCCAAAGTGGGTGATTGCTGCTTTTAGGCCTTTAAGGGCAAGCTGTGCAATTGCATCAGGATACCAATCTATTATTTTAGCTGGGGATACGTTTGGATGGATCCACAACAATGGCCCATTTTGCCACAAAACTGCAGTTGGCAATTGTGCTGTCTTAAAGACACACAAACTGAAAGGCTGCGAATCCTCAATACGTTGTAATTGTGCATTCTGTAAGGCCTTTTCCACTTTTTGTAAGGCCTGGTTAGCAGCTAGAGTAAGAGTCCTAGGGGAGGAGATATGAGGATCTCCTTCTAAAATACTAAACAAAGGCCTTAACTCAGCGGAAGGAATCTTTAAAAAAGGTCTGAGCCAATTAATATCTCCCAACAGCTTTTGAAAATCATTTAAGGTATGGAGGTGATCTCTTCTTATCTCTACCTTTTGGGGCACAATCTTATCTGGGGATACCACAGAGCCCAAGAATTGTCCTGTATCAGAAATTTGGACCTTTTCTGTGGCTATCTGTAAACCCCACTGACTTAAAGTTTTAAGTAGAAAAGGATATGCCTTTTGTAGCATGGTAAGGTCTTTATGGCACAGGAGGATGTCATCCATGTAAAGGAGCAAAATTAAAGAGGGGAATTGTTCCCTCATTGGCAAAAGAGCTTTTTGCACATAAAGCTGGCACATTGTAGGACTATTGGACATCCCCTGTGGTAAGACCTTCCATTGATACCTCTTATCAGGTTTAGCAGAATAAGCTCTCTGACCCGTTAACAAGTCAAAAGTCCAATCTCTCTGCTCTGGAGTTAAAGCAGCAGCGTTTGCTCGGGCCTGCGCCTGTGCCGCCTCCTGCCACAGAGCTCGCCATTCCACATATTTGGCCATACTAGGGAGAGCGGCTTTTGCAATCATTTGCCAGTCGGCAGGAGTTAGTGCCATGCTGGCAAGCCTGTCTAACTGCACCAAGGTAAAAT
Organism: Mus musculus; assembly: GCF_000001635.26. Lineage (NCBI taxonomy): Eukaryota > Metazoa > Chordata > Mammalia > Rodentia > Muridae > Mus > Mus musculus. Next base: position 113,289,479 of record NC_000080.6, on the reverse strand, counting down.
TAGCATTGATTCCATATTTAATCTGCACATATTCTACCGGAGCGTGGACACGCCCACCCTCGGCTCCTTCAAAGACTGGAAATGCCTGTTGTATTTTCCTTTGTTCCTCTCGGGGAATGAATGAGTCTGCGCACTGCCTTTCTGCGCACTGCCTCTCTGCGCATTGCTGACGCACTACGGGCTGACGCACTACGCAGGGCGGGGACTCCGCATAGGGCGGGAGTGCACCTGGTAGCCGATTGCCCTGAGGCCAATTAGCAAACTGGCCTTCGCCAGCCGCTTTTGGCTTTTTTCTTGACCAATTAGCTGGCTGGTAATGGGCTGCTTCTTCCTCCCAGTCTGTTTCCTCAGAGGAGGATTCTTCACTTGCTTCAGAGTTACTAAGAGCTGGCTTCCTGAGCTCATCTAGTGACGAGTATCTCCTAGAGACCTCCGCTAATCGATCTTTTTTCTTCTCCCTTTTTCCTCTTTTTCTTCTAATCTCTCTCCAGGTATTCCTACCTAACCTTAACTTTTCCTCGGGTTCAAGACCCTTGGAAAGGCCTGTATACTTACCGTTTCTCCTTGTTCCTACTCTCTCTCTCCGCTTTACTTCTGATAGACTGTCCTGAATTTCCTCTAGAATTTTTAGCCCTGCCTTAAGCACTATATAACATGTGAAAAGGAACAAAAGGGCTCCTAACACTAGAAAAAGTTCAAGGCCAAACATACCTGGTAAAGCCATTTCTCACTTCCGTTCCCCAGCTGATGAGTTCTGAATTCGGCAGTTGAATCCTTCTCAACAGTCTGCTTTACGGGAACCTTTATCACCGTCGTTCCCCAGCTGATGAGTTCTGAATTCGGCAGTTGAATCCTTCTCAACAGTCTGTGTTACGGGAACCTTATAACCTTGATTCGCAGTTCTGGTTCTGGAATGAAGTATCCCTCCTGCGCCAGTCCGGAGTTTTTTCTCGTCCCGGATTTTCTCGTCCCGGAATTCGGCACCAATTGTTATTCGACGCGTTCTCACGACCGGCCAGGAAGAACACCACAGACCAGAATCTTCTGCGGCAAAGCTTTATTCTTACATCTTCAGGAAAAGAGAGCAAGAAGCAAGAGCGAGAAGCAAGAGAGAGAAGCAAGAGAGAGAGAAAAGCAAGAGAGCGAAAAAGCAAGAGAGAGAGAAAACGAAAACCCCGTCCCTCTTAAGGAGCATTCTCCTTCGCCTCGGACGTGTCACTCCTTGATTGGCTGCAGCCCATCGGCCGAGTTGACGTCACGGGGAAGGCAGAGCACAAGTAGTCATAAGATACCCTTGGCACATGCGCAGATTATTTGTTTACCACTTAGAACACAGCATGTCAGCGCCATCTTGTAACGGCGAATGTGGGGGCGGCTCCCAACACTCAAGTTCTGACAAGGCACTTGTCCACTCAGTCGAGGAAAGATAGTTTCTCATTGTCCTAAAAAAAAAAAAATGCAAGAATGCACTCTAGGGTTTGGAGTCTTGAACTCATGAATGGAAAGCTGATTAAATTGCCTTTACTGTCTTTTTCCTGAAAGGTCTCATCAGGGAGGTAAGAGAGAGATTGCATTCTTCTATATACCCTGCCTCTACTTCTTTGTATGGCCAGAATATTCAGTGTGTTTCTATCAAAGTATTTACAAATTGTTGGCTTTCACAAGATATTAATGAAGTACAATTTAAATGGGATGAGCTTGTCTCACTACCTCTGGCTACTCCTCATAGTATTATGCCATATGTTAGCTTGCAAATTTTCTTATCTAAAAGCCGCTCTCTTAAATTTCAAGTTGTTAACTGAGGAATATCTCCATTTTAAAACTTATATCTATAATACTACACATTATACAATATAATTTGTGGATAATGTATTTATTTTCTTTAAGTTTAGCTTGAGGTAATTACACAGTAAATGATAATGTTTTTTTTTTCTTTCCATTTTTTATTAGGTATTTAGCTCATTTACATTTCCAATGCTATACCAAAAGTCCCCCATACCCACCCATACCCACTCTCCTACCCGCCCACTCCCCCTTTTTGGCCCTGGCATTCCCCTGTTCTGGGGCATATAAAGTTTGTGTGTCCAATGGGCCTCTCTTTCCAGTGATGGCCGACTAGGCCATCTTTTGATACATATGCAGCTAGAGTCAAGAGCTCCGGGGTACTGGTTAGTTCATAATGTTGATCCACCTATAGGGTTGCAGATCCCTTTAGCCCCTTGGGTACTTTCTCTAGCTCCTCCATTGGGAGCCCTGTAATCCATCCATTAGCTGACTGTGGGCATCCACTTCTGTGTTTGCTAGGCCCCGGCATAGTCTCACAAGAGACAGCTACATCTGGGTCCTTTCGATAAAATCTTGCTAGTGTATGCAATGGTGTCAGCGTTTGGATGCTGATTATGGGGTGGATCCCTGGATAAGGCAGTCTCTACATGGTCCATCCTTTCATCTCAGCTCCAAACTTTGTCTCTGTAACTCCTTCCAAGGGTGTTTTGTTCCCACTTCTAAGGAGGGGCATAGTGTCCACACTTCAGTCTTCATTTTTCTTGAGTTTCATGTGTTTAGGAAATTGTATCTTATATCTTGGGTATCCTAGGTTTTGGGCTAATATCCACTTATCAGTGAGTACATATTGTGTGAGTTCCTTTGTGAATGTGTTACCTCACTCAGGATGATGCCCTCCAGGTCCATCCATTTGGCTAGGAATTTCATAAATTCATTCTTTTTAATAGCTGAGTAGTACTCCATTGTGTAGATGTACCAGATTTTCTGTATCCATTCCTCTGTTGAGGGGCATCTGGGTTCTTTCCAGCTTCTGGCTATTATAAATAAGGCTGCTATGAACATAGTGGAGCATGTGTCCTTCTTACCAGTTGGGGCATCTTCTGGATATATGCCCAGGAGAGGTATTGCTGGATCCTCTTTTGCAGATGATATGATAGTATATATAAGTGACCCTAAAAATTCCACCAGAGAACTCCTAAACCTGATAAACAGCTTCGGTGAAGTAGCTGGATATAAAATTAACTCAAACAAGTCAATGGCCTTTCTCTACACAAAGAATAAACAGGCTGAGAAAGAAATTAGGGAAACAACACCCTTCTCAATAGTCACAAATAATATAAAATATCTCGGCGTGACTCTAACTAAGGAAGTGAAAGATCTGTATGATAAAAACTTCAAGTCTCTGAAGAAAGAAATTAAAGAAGATCTCAGAAGATGGAAAGATCTCCCATGCTCATGGATTGGCAGGATCAATATTGTAAAAATGGCTATCTTGCCTAAAGCAATCTACAGATTCAATGCAATCCCCATCAAAATTCCAACTCAATTTTTCAACGAATTAGAAGGAGCAATTTGCAAATTCATCTGGAATAACAAAAAACCTAGGATAGCAAAAACTCTTCTCAAGGATAAAAGAACCTCTGGTGGAATCACCATGCCTGACCTAAAGCTTTACTACAGAGCAATTGTGGTAAAAACTTCATGGTACTGGTATAGAGACAGACAAGTAGACCAATGGAATAGAATTGAAGACCCAGAAATGAACCCATACACCTATGGTCACTTGATCTTCGACAAGGGAGCTAAAACCACCCAGTGGAAGAAAGACAGCATTTTCAACAAATGGTGCTGGCACAACTGGTTGTTATCATGTAGAAGAATGCGAATCGATCCATACTTATCTCCTTGTACTAAGGTCAAATCTAAATGGATCAAAGAACTTCACATAAAACCAGAGACACTGAAACTTATAGAGGAGAAAGTGGGGAAAAGCCTTGAAGATATGGGCACAGGGGAAAAATTCCTGAACAGAACAGCAATGGCTTGTGCTGTAAGATCGAGAATTGACAAATGGGACCTAATGAAACTCCAAAGTTTCTGCAAGGCAAAAGACACCGTCAATAAGACAAAGAGACCACCAACAGATTGGGAAAGGATCTTTACCTATCCTAAATCAGATAGGGGACTAATATCCAACATATATAAAGAACTCAAGAAGGTGGACTTCAGAAAATCAAACAACCCCATTAAAAAATGGGGCTCAGAACTGAACAAAGAATTCTCACCTGATAATGTTTTTTATACCCATATTAGCTGAGGAAACCTAATTCTTAGAAGTCTATAAGCTCTGAATAAACTGATTTCTTAAACATGTGTTAGAATGGTGTTTCTTGATGTTTTATAGCTCATTTTCACTTTTTATTAATATTTCTACATTCCTTCCATATTACTATCGTTGTTGTGGTCATTGTTAAGTATATAGAGAGTACTAAGTTTCATCTCCTACTAAATGGAGTAAAATAAAACAAAATGAATCCATGATAAAAATAATTAAATGAAACAAACTTGCCATATTATCTTTAATATGTCATCAATTTTAAGAATTTTATTTTGTCTCAATCTATAAAGCACCAGTAGGCTTCCCAAAACTTTCTTTTTACATTTTCCGCTAGCAGTGAGAAGGAAGTTACCTTCACTCAATCAATGTGTGCACATACAGCAGAGGACTGCTAGGTCTGTGTTCATTCAAAGATGAAACACCTAGCACTCAAGAATCTGGAGGCCCCAGGGAGTTTAGAGGTCATGTGGCATGGGAGGTAGGGACATCTATGTGGAGACAGGGGGTGGAGAGGAGGTATGGGAAGTGGAGCAGTAGGAGGGTAGACAAAATATGGAGGGTGAAATTAATTTATTCATTCATTAATTTAAAAAATGTGTGTAGCAAAAAAATACCCAAATATACATTTATAATATGTATAATATATTTATATAATGTGTATAGTGTTATATACATATATAATGTATATGTATATATTTTTATACATATAGTGTGTGTGCAAATGCAAAAATTGGAGTGAAATCCCTTTTCAAGACATTACACTAAAAGGTGATATATGAAATATATCTCTCCATTACAGACTTTTACTGTGTAGTTCTAAGTTGTGTATCATGATGAGCAGCAAGGAAGGTCACTCAAAGCCTTAACAAATTATTAGTCATGGACTTCATGTTGATACCAGTGAATTCAACTGGAATTTAAAACAACAAAAGAAATGCCATCTTCTTGTGTATTTTCTGAGAAATATTCTGTATGTGTTTCCTCCCATCTAAGTAAAATTAGCAAGCACTTGGGTAGTAAAATTTCACCCTAGATTTATTTTTGCAAGTGAACACATTTTCTTCTTTCTTTGACATATATATGTATTGTACATATATATATATATATGTGTGTGTGTGTGTGTGTGTGTGTGTGTGTGTGTGTGAGTGTGTGTTTGTGTGTGTGTGTGTCTGTGTGTCTGTGTGTGTCTGTGTGTGTAATATATATATATATATATACTGTATTATGTTTTAGTTCAGTCATACTCTTTAAGATTTAAGAAAAATACACAAGATTTATACAGTATTCTTCATTTCAAGTTTGAATCTATAAAAACATAGTCAAAAGCTATCTAGGAAAGGCTAAAGACATGCAAGTGAGTTTTTTTGGAGATGGTCCACAGTTTTGCATGTCCTAATGATGCAAGATTCTTGACATTACATTCCAGGATTGCTTCTTGCTGTTGATATGCCTGACCTGTCACTATTGTGTAAATGATTACAGTCTAATGATTCCTGTGAATCAATTATACAAAGAAGAGGACTAAGCTTGGAACAAATTTGTGGTCAGGAAAAAAACAAAAGAACAAAAACACAAACAAAAACATTCATTCTACCACAGATCCAAGGATGAAGCCACAGGTGTGCATGTGAAAATGTTGCTTTGAACTTATAATGAGCTTATAGAATGAAATAATACTTTGAACTAACTATCTACATCATTCTGTAGTTTCCCTTCTGTGTTACACTTCAGCTATGAGGTAATTTTCTGAAGAACTTTTGTCTAAGAAGGTATAGAAAGGACAGAGGGGGAAAAAGGGGGAGGATTCTGTCCCATCCATCCAAGTGTATTTGTGTGGCATGGGACACTCTGCACCATATATATATATGGTATATGTATATGTATATATATGGTATACATCTATGTATATATAGCATGTCTATATGAATCATACACATACATATGTAGGCATGTGTATAATATGTAAGTATGAACACTTATGGTGTTGAGGAGGCAGGTGGTCAGCCCTGAACAGTGTGTGTGTGTGTGTGTGTGTGTGTGTGTGTGTGTGTGTTTATTAGTGTGTGTGTATGTCTGTGCATCTTGTCTGTGTAAATGATTTTCTTTCTTTTCTCTTTTTTTTCTCTCTAGTTTACAAGGAGTTGACAAGTACTATGCCTCTTGCCTGGGCAGGGAGAGTTCCTAGAGCCAGAGCAAAAAGAGTTCTACCAGTTAAGGTTTTTTTCTTATTAATTTTCTGCTGGAGCTAGCAGGAGTTTATTACCAGAAACCAGAGGCATTTAGCCACAGAAAAATAAGAAATCAGCACTTATTAGCACAAAATATCAAGAGAAAAGAAACCAGATCTTATCAGCACAGAATAGTAAGAGAGAATTACAAGGTCAGAGATCATCAATCTTTGACCTCCATGTAATGCTGTGTCATGCCTTGTACCATTCATCTTATAGCCTGGGAAGGTCCCCAGCAGAATACCACATTTAAGTAAATATAGGAGGTGTTATAACTCTGAAACATGGAAGTCACCATCATTATTCTCCTAACTAAGTGTGAAGGTACTAACAATTGACTTTATTGTTATTATTATTAAAGACTGAAAAATAATTATAAGATGTAGATGTGAAATGATTTATCCAGTAATCAAGCATAAATAATTTTTAACACAACTATAGTTAAAACTATTTTATTCATATAACAGTATTGGTTCATTACATCTGTATAACTTTATAATGTGTTGGTCCCTTGATAGAAAGTAGGTTATCTTAGCACATTATGCTACTTTATGTTAATATGTTTATTGAAATAACAACAAAGACACTCATATTTTCAATAATACAGAAACAAGAAAAACAAAATTGAGGTCCTCAAAAGATCAGTTTCTGAAGATGGTGACTTTTTTTCTTCCAAAATAACTGATAGTTGCTCTTTAGATGGAATAAACATGGATCACATTGTGTGAAAGATGTAAAACACAAAGGGTGTAGGCTGGTAACTTTAGTCATTTTACACTATATAAATCTATTCATAAATCCAGAGCCCATGTTATTTAGTCAGTTCTAATTATGGTTATTTTTGTCAACACTATCACAATGACATCTATGTGTCAACACATCAATTTTGAGATACATTCAGACCATAGTATAAAACAAGATTAAATTCTTCATTCATGGTGTTAGGTAATTCTAGAATTCTCCAGTCAAAAATATTAGAAGGCGACTAATTAGTTTCAAAACTGAAATATAATTTAGTATATTTGAAGCTCAATGTGTAAATAGGGTATTCATGGACATGCTTAAATATAGTTTCTTTTCTTCCACAGAAAGACTACACAACATTGACATCCCTTTGAAGGTTCCCATGTGAGTTTGCATGATAATGAAAATGTTTATGCTTAGCAATCACTATGGACAATACTATCACAGAGCGAAGTAAAGAGCTTACTCAAAATTAAAGTCATTAAATCCATATATCTTATTTGTTAATTTTATTTCCCATCTGGATATGGGTTAATAATTGTAAAAACTCATTACGTGTACAATAGCATATAAAATTAAATATATAAATTTTCTTCTCGGTTCAGAGAAGAATAGGAAATGAATTCAAGAAAGTTCTTGAAGTAGATTCCAATGAAAGTAAAAGTATAGTCATGTTTGATTTAATGTACAAACATTTTACATAGGAATATATTATAGAGATGTAGATAAATCAGTGTAGAATATCTTAGTGTACTTACTTCTTTAAGGATCCATGAGGTAAGGTGATCAAGAATGGAAAATAAGTAATAAGAAGTCAAGAAAATAAAGTATTTTGCAGAATATATCAGAAACAAGAATACATAATACAACATATCATTAAAGAAACAAGAAATTAAAATCTTGTGTAGGTAAATTCTAGCTGAACTTAATTTACCTATTGAGTATACTTTTTCATTATAATAAGCAGATTATTTTTAATATATTACAAAAATAAAATGAATTTACCACTAATACGCCAGTAAAGAAACCATAAGTTAATGACACAATTAAATAAATACTATTAACTATATTTTCATATTAATATTTATACAATCATATTAACAATTATTTTATTGAAATAATCTATGGATAAAGGAGGGAAGAAGTATAAAGAGAAAGATTCTAAGAGCCATGAAGTCTGCTATGAGGATGTCTTTATGTCTCCTATAAATGAAAGGAAGCTATACCCTTCATATATCAACAATGTGACCACCTAAACGATACCTGAAGAATTACCTTGGTTTTATATAAAAACAATTTATGCATATTTGTTTAAGATCTCCAAAACTACAAATATCTGAACATAGCTGAATCTTCTAAACATGTGAATCTTGCCCTGCCCTGAAGGAAGCAGTATGGTTGATGTTTACAGACATAAAAGCTGAAAATCATTAAGCAGCAACTACAGATTGGAATATCTACTAAGTTATACATTAAGAAACCATTAATTTAATAGTTATCTTATTTTTGTCATCTGATTTTTCATTTCAAAAGTCATACAATTGTAATGCCATTAAAAATTGCAAGACCAAGGGTTACCTCACTCAGGATGATACCCTCCAGGCCCATCCATTTGCCTAGGAATTTCATAAATTCATTCTTTTTAATAGCTGAGTAGTACTACATTGTGTACATGTACCACATTTTCTGTACCCATTCCTCTGTTGAGAGACATCTGGGTGAAGTGGGAGTGGGTGGGTAGAGGAGTGGAGGGGGTATGGGGGACTTTTGGGATAGCATTTGAAATGTAAATGACGAAAATACCTAATTAAAAAAGAAATTTAAAAAATTGCACCAAAGAAAAATGTAAGTTTAGAGTAAATATCTTATAAATCTCAGAAGTTCTTAACAAGGAAACTAATGTATACAAATTGACATTAACATATACATGCAACACACATATATACATAACACACACACACATATATATGTATATGAATATTAGAAAGAAAAGTGATGTTTTAAAACCAATCCAACTCTTCCATGACAACTGAATTTCTCATAGCATGCTTCCAACCCAGGACCGGCTATCCACCTACCATTCTGTCATCACTCATGACAAGTACTTTATACAGTTGAGGACCCGAAATAAGATGCACATATTCTTTAGAGGATGTAAAGATGTAGAGTAACAAGAGTGTTTGTTTCTATTTTCAAACAATTCTTCCATTTATATGACTACATTCATATTGTCATTCTAGATAAATGTATTTCATGGGTGTAATATGTCATTAAAAGTCAGGACTGTATGGCAGATTAGTACTCTGAGTTTGCTCAGTTTGACAGTTATTGCATCCATGTTTCTTTCTGATGTACTACATCTGGGAAGCATCATTCACTGAGATGCTTGAGTGTCACACAGCATGGTAAAAGTCTCAGTTATGGCCACTGAGAGGACACTCAGTGGCTCCTTATAGGCGATAGGCAATATTTAAGCATTAGTTCAAAAAGAAAATAAGTACTTGAATACGGATCTCACGGTTAATGAAATCAGGCATTTAAAAAAGCAGAATTCATGTGCATCAAATGTTCTTAGAATTAAAATGTTACATTAAATCCAGTGTAGACTTGCATACAATTTAAACATCACAACTTCCTTTAATTGCATTAATTTTGCATTAGGAAAAGAACATGCATGAATGGCAGCTATTTAGGAGATCACTGCTCTTCTACATGACCTGCACGGACTTTGTTGTAAGCAAACTAAGACTAGAAATTTAAAGCCATAATCTCTGCAAAAGAACTGCAGGGGCAAACGTGGAGAAGAGCATGAGGAAAAGGAGGTCTAGTGACAAGCCCAAATTAGGATCCAGCTCAAAGGGAGGCTCTCAGGCCTGAAAATATTCCTGATGCTATGGTGTGCTTGCAGACAGGAGCCTAGCATGGCTGCCCTATGAGAGGTCCAACCAGCATCTGAAAGAGTCAAATGCAGATACTTACACCCAACCAATGAACAGATGCTGGGAAACACTGTGATTGAATTAGGGAAAATCTGGAAGAAGCTGAGGAGGAGGGCAACCCCATAGGAAGACCACCAGTCTTGACTAACCTGGACCTCTCAGATACTGAGCCACCAACCAGGCAGCACACACCAGCTGATATGAGGCCCCAACATATATACAGCAGAGGACCGCCTGGTCTGGCCTCAGTGAGAGAAGAAGCATCTAACCTCAGGAGACTTGAGGTACCAGGGAGTGGAGAGGTCTGGTGGGGTGGGTGTGGGGTGGTAAAGACATCCTCTTGGAGACAGGGGAGGAGATATGGGATGAGGAACAGCCAGAGAGTGGACCAGGATGGGGGTAAGGATTGGACTGTAAAAAAATAAATAAAAATAGAGAATAAGAAAGAAAGAAAGAAAGAAAGAAAGAAAGAAAGAAAGAAAGAAAGGAAGGAAGGAAGGAAGGAAGGAAGGAAGGAAGGAAGGAAGGGGAAGGGGAAGGGGAAGGGGAAGGGGAAGGGGAAGGGAAGGGAAGGAAGGAAGGAAGGAAGGAAGGAAGGAAGGAAAGGAAAGGAAAGGAAAGGAAAGGAAAGGAAAGGAGGAAGGAAGGAAGGAAGGAAGGAAGAAAGAAAGAAAGAAAGAAAGAAAGAAAGAAAGAAAGAAAGAAAGAAAGAAAGAAAGGAAGGAAGGAAGAAAGGAAGGAAGGAAGGAAGGAAGGAAGGAAGGAAGGAAGGAAGGAGAAGGGGAAGGGGAAGGAGAAGGGAAGGAAAGGAAAGGAAAGGAAAGGAAAGGAAAGGAAAGGAAAGGAAAGGAAAGGAAAGAAGGAAGGAAGAAAGAAAGAAAGAAAGAAAGAAAGAAAGAAAGAAAAAAGAAAGAAAGAAAAAAAGATATTCTCTACAGGCTTATATTTGGAAAGGATAGTTAAATGTAGCATAACTTTTATAGGTTCACAGTATCCTACTTGCAAAAAACGTGTATGGAATTTCTTTGAAGTGAGCACATCTTAAAGCACACTCATGAATTTTCAAAGTACTAAGGCAAAGTAAGTGGCTATCTGTGTTTTCATTAGTACATTAGTCTCTATTATGCCCTCCAAGGCCCTGGGAAACATTATAAAAGAGAGGGTAGAGTGTTTCTAGCCATAAGATGTGGGAGAATCCTGTAAAATTCTGCCTTCTAGATACAATATCACCACTGTAATCATAAACACACAGCAACTAATTAGACCAGCCCAGGACCAGCACACCACACACACACACACACACACACACACACACACACACACATTTAGTCATGAATATATTGTCCTGAGATACCATAACCAAGGCAACTACTATAGAAGAAAGTATTACAGTTTCAGGGGTGTGATCCATTATCATCCAGGCAGTACCAGTCTCCGATGACTAAGCACTCAAATATGCCACCCTATGGGGATCATTCTTTTTCAAATTCAAATTAAAAACATGCACCCAATCACACAAAATTAAATGCATATAATAAGAAATCTTTAATTATTCCTTTATCATAGTGGATGACTCTCACAGCTGTGCAAGGGAGGGAAACAGAATACAGACTAAACTTTACCACTGGAATTCCAACCTTTTCATGGCTGCATATTATCAAAGTGTGAGTTTATAATTTTTTGATGAGACCAATTAGATTCTCTCCATAGATTTTGATGTTAACTGACTTTGATTGCATGTTTTCCTGGGGATAAGCCACTCTTTCATGTGCTCTCAAGTGACTCTCATCTATTACCCATTGGAGTTTGGAGGGATATTTGCATGGTATAAAAACCTAATAATTTGAGGGACATCAGTATTTTGATGCTTTACAATATAGAATAGTAATATTACATTTCAAATGCTTGTGACACCTATTTAAGTTGTTTAAAAGCTATTGAAAACAGATTTATATTTGGTAATAGAATCTTTCATTTTCATTAAATATGGGTATGAAATATTTTGCTCACTTCCTCTTCGGTCAGTTTGTGCCCTTCATTTTCTAAAATTTATATGTACACAAAATTTGTATAGAGAAACAAATACTCTGATTTATACTTACAAATCAATGCAAAAGACAATAGCTTCATAAAAAGGATAAATTATATTAAATGGCTATTAATTAATTAGTGTCTTAAACTCTTTTTCATTAGCAAATATGTTGAGAATACATAAGTTTCTCTACAGTTAATTATTATTGTGGTAATGGCTTATCCACAACATTCATTAATTCAATCATAGAAAAGTAGAACCAATATTGCTATTAACATATTCTGTATAATCAGAAAGTAAATGAAATAATAAAAATTGCTGAATTGCCATGACTTGATATTACATTTTGGATGTAGCTTATTGGTACAGGTCTACCTAGCATCCATGAGGTTTTTAATTCAATCCCAAATACCAAAATACAAAATGGAGCAGAACAAAAACGAAACAAGGAAATTTAATGGTCTGGGAGATTTCTCACTGGCAAATATTATCCCTAGAAAGAAGACCAGATTTTATAGCTTAGAGTCCCATTCCTCCACATAAAACCCAGTAGGTGTGGCCATCCACCTATCATCTCAGTCCTCATAAAGAGGTGGAATGAAATTCTCTTGGAAAGTGGTTGGTTAGACTACTGGGTTTGGTTATCTCATGGTTCAGCAGCAATAGACCTTTCCTCAGCAAACAGGAAATAACAGCAAATAAAGATATTACTTAAAGTCTACCTGTGACCGCCACATGCTCAACACACACACACACACACACACATACATATACACACACAGATACCCCCTACACACACACACGCACACGCACACACACACACACACACACACACACACACACTCCTGTATGCATTGATACACACACATGAATGCACACACATCATATACAAATTCAAATCTTGATAAAAGAGTACAGATGGCTAATGTCAGTTTTATTAATAATGTGCAATTATCCTTTCCTTTACTGTGTAAATGAAATGGAAATGTACTGGTAAATTATTTTTCTCCATTTTCAAGACTTCAGTTTCATAATCATAAATTTCGTATCCTATTGTCATGGAAAACATTAAGTTCTAAGAGGTTTATAGTATGACTAGATAATTTATTTTATTTTATCTTATTCATTTAGTTACTTTTTGCACTCATATAATATATCCCAATTATGATTTCCCTATCCTCTCCTAGATCCTTCCCATATTCCCTCCCGTCTGGATTCAATCCTTTATGTCTCTATTAGAAAACAAGCAGGCATCATTAGGAAGGGAGGCCCTTGGTCCTGTGAGGGCTTTATGCCACAGCATAGGGGAATGCCACTGCAATAGGTAGAAGTGAGTAGGTGGGTGGGGGAGCACCATCATAGAAGCAGAGGGAGGAGGGATGGGATAAGGGAGTTCCAGAGGAGAAAACAGGAAAGGGGATAACATTTGAAATGTAAATAAAGAAATGCCAAATTTAAAGAAGAAGAAAACACGCAGGATTCAAAGTAATGATATTGAAATAAAATGTAATATAAAAAGGTCAAACTAAAGCTAATACATTGAAATATGCCAAAACAAACAAAGGAAAAGAGTACAAAAAAGACACCAGAAAAAGACGCAGGTTAGAGAGCAATGCATTCCACCCTTGGAGATCCTATACAACACTAAACTGGAAGCTGCAATGTATCTCTGACGATCAGTTCTGAGGGTCTATATGTGACTTAAGAAACGGTCATTTTTTTTTTTTAATGAGCTTGCGTGCAATCCTTATGTTCAGTGCATAGATGTCAAGAATTACATTGTTCTTTCCATGTATTTTTGCCTTTGATGATACCTATGGCTTCTAATTAGTTTCAGTTTCAAGTGCATTTTGTTAGGTATTAAGATGGTTCCACCAGCTCTTCTTTTATCTTAGGCTGAAGTCTGTCCTGACATTAACATGCGTTTCAAGGAGGTAACAAAAAGATAGATACTTTTTCTCACATCCATTCTGTAAGTTTGTTCCTTTTGGAGATAATTAAAGCCATTGATGTTGAGAAATATCAGTGAGTAGTACTGGTTGATACCAGTTATTTTGTTATTGTTCTTGTGGTAGTGATGATGGTATGTATGTGTGTGGTTTTTTTCCTGTTTTGATTTCCTGGTCTGGTGTGATTTATTTCCTTATGTTTTCTTAGTGTGTTTGTGGTTAGTCTCTTTAGATAGAATTTTTCTTCGTGCATATTGTATAGGACTGAGTATGTGGATACCTATGGATACCTATTACTTACATTTTTTTTAACCATGAATTGTGTTCATTTCTCCATGTACTGTGAATGAAAGTTTAGTCTGGGTGCAATGGTCTCGGTTGGCATCTGTGTGAACATGGAGTTGGTGGTACAGCTGTCAGCACATCTGTCCAGGGGCCTGGATTTTACAGTTCCATCAAGAAGTTAGATCTGACTTTATATTTTATTTGTTCATTTTCCCTTGCAAGCTGTCTTAGTCAGGGTTTCTATTCCTGGACAAAAACATCATGACCTAGAAGCAAGTTGTGGAGAAAAGGGTTTATTCAGCTTACACTTCAATACTGCTGTTCATCACCAAAGAAGTCAGGACTGAAACTCAAGCAGGTCAGGAAGCAGGAGCTGATGCAGAGGCCATGGAGGAATGTTCTTTACTGGCTTGCTTCCCCTGGCTTGCTCAGCCTGCTCTCTTATAGAACCCAAGAATACCAGCCCAGAGATGGTACTATCCACAAGGGGCCTTTCCCCCTTGATCACTAACTGAGAAAATGCCCCACAGCTGGATCTCATGGAGGCATTTCTCCAACTGAAGCTCCTTTCTCTGTGAATCTGCAGCCTATGTCAAGTTGACACAAAACCAGCCAGTACACAAGCTTTGAAATTTTTCTTTGTTATGCACATTTAGGGAAGTGATTATTTAGACTGAGGGGAATTTCTTTCTGGTCCAGTGTATTTGCTGTTCAGTTTGTTTCTTGTGTGTTGACAGGTATCTACTTTGTTAGGTTAGGGAAATTTTCTTCTATATTTTTGATGAAAATATTTTCTGTGCATTTTTCCTGGGTTTCTTCTTTTTCAGCTATTTCTATTATTCCCTAGACTTGACCTTTTCATGGTTACTTGGACTTCCTGGATGTTTTGTGCCATGAGTTTTTTAGATTTAATATTTTCTTTGAACAAAGATACATTTCTTTTGTTTTCAGTGCCTGGGATTCTGTCTTCTGTCACTTGTGTTCTGTTGGTGAGGCTGCCTCTGAGATTCCTATTGAAGTACCTACATTTTTTATTTTCAGATTTTTTTCAGTTTAGGTTTACTTTATTAATTCTACTTGTACTTTCAGGTTTTGAAGTGTTTTATTCCCAATGTTTGCACTGTTATATATTACTTTAATAGAATTATTCATTTCTTCTTTAATGACCTCTGTCTTATTCATAAAGGCTATTTAAATGTCTTTATCTTGTACTTCAGTTATGGTGAAGATCTCAGAGTCTTCTGTAGTAGAGCTGCCAGGCTCTAGTGAAGACATATTGTCCTAGTTATTATTTATTATGATTTTATATTAGCATTTCCTCATCCTGGTTTTGTAAAATTATAATTCTAGGTGCTGATTTCTTGCCTTATCTTTGCTGTATAGCTGTCTTGCTCCTTGATATCTGTTGCCCTGGTTGTTAGGAATGTGGGTTGGCTATGTGTTTACTAGTGGTGAATTGTCCCTGGACTCTGCTATGTGTAGCCAGTGGTAGTTCTGGGTGAAATACGTTTTTAGGTTTTGAAAGCTTATAATTAGAAAATGTGATTGGCTGAATGGGTGTAATAAGGTCAACAAGAGGGAGGAAATGTGTGCGTTCCACCAGGATCTGCTTAGTTACTTGGGAATTGGGACAAAGAGTAAGGAGAGGCCACAATAGTCATTCTGCTACAGAGAGCATGATGAGAATAGGGGAATGGATTTTGAAGAGAGGAGGTAGGAATGAAGATATTAGGTTAGCCAGCTTGCTTTCCTGGCAGGAAGAGCCAGTGTGTTCCCAGGAACTGCCTGTAAGAGTTGGGAGCTGGGATAAAGAGATGAGTAGGGACAAGAAAGTGTTCAGGGGAGCCCAGGGAGGTTATGGTGGTGGGGGAGATCTATGTGAGCCACTGGCGGTGAAGAAAGAGAGACCACACAGGCTTGTACGCTGAAGAGCTCAGGGTGAGACCGGGGAAGTGAATTTGGAGGAGAGGAGAAAGATGTGAAGAGCATCAACTAGCCCTATTAATTAACTTAATAGCTAGTATTATTTCAAATTAATTATAAAAAATATTTAAACCATTAGTGTATTTAATAGGTTACATTGTTAATATAATGTTTAATATAAATTAATTAACATGAATATCAATAATAGTCTAAATATACTGAACTTACTATTTTAATCTTATTTTAATGTAATAAAATTATATACAAACATACTAGCAAAATTCAGATGTCAGCTGTATATCTTTATGTCTTCAGAATGGAAACATTTTTCTCTTGGCTAGGGAGCTCAATCAACTTGAGTATTTTAAAGGTTTTCAGTAGTATCACAGAGCTCCTTCTGCTCTTTCTGGGTGAGATAATTTTATTCAACTCTGGAAAACTTTTCCTGATTGTCCATTTACTATTATACTCTGCAGAATCATTTATATTACATTTAAGATAAGTTTTATATCAACTTCTACTAGGAAGAAAAATCATGATGCTAACCAATGGAATTTTAAATAATCTATTGACACTTTCAGTTTAAGTTAAGGTTTTCTTCCTAATATCTAATCTGCATAAAACACTTAGCATAGTTTAAATTTACTAAATATTCTTTTGTTTCAATCACACGTGTTATTTCGTGGGGATAGTCAAACTTCCTGACAAATCTATTATGGCTGAAATCGTGAAATGCAGTGGGTGATCCATAAAGGACACATGCACGGTTCACAGTACTGTGTTGCATGTTCATCATCGGTAAGCCTCGCCAAAGCCTGGCTGCCTATGCACCTCTACACTCTATCACCATCTTGTTCTTTAGAAAAGAATCACACTTGTCACTCCAGATATAAAAGTACTGAATGCATGTGGTGGTGGTGGTGGTGGTGGTGGTGGTGGTGGTGGTGGTGGTGGTGGTGGTGGTGTTTGTGTGTGTGTGAAGTTGTTTAGCTTCTGTATGATGCAGGGTAAATACCAACACTTTAGACACTAATTCAGATGGTTAAATTGATCATATGTGTCTATTATAGTAGGCCTTTTTTTCAAGCTTATGTTTGTGACTCAGTTTTTACGAAAAGAGCATAAGAAAGCATTCTTCTCTAAAGACATAGGGATGAGGAGGAGCATGCTGTAAAGTTTCTGGCACAGAATGATGGGAAAAGGCCGACACAGGTCCTAGAGCCGAAGACCAGTTGCCCAGAATCAGGCTAGGTTATTATTCTCAGATTCTTCCCAGATTCATATCAATCGTATCTTTTTTATCGAGGCTTTTAGCTACATGAATCTTATGTGTTCTGTTAATGGAAATAGTGAATAAGAAAGTCATGTTTGCATCTTAGCGCAGAAGGAATAACCCATGTCTAATATTTTTGATTGGTAAAATAATTACATCCTATAAGTGGGACTTTTACTAAATTCAAATATTTAATATCATTTAAGAAAATTCTGGAATAGCAGTCAAGGTAAAACAATTAATTACAGGGCACAGATGCAATGGCCACTACTTTCAAACATTAATAATTTCTCAAAATGCACATTAAGATTCCATCACATGAATTTATTATTTAAAATTCCAGTAAATTTACTACTATTTCTAAAGCAACTGTTAGAGATGCATAATGGATTTCTTAATGGGATGGCATGTTAGTCATTGTAGATGGAGACTAATTAGACTGGAGGCTTGAGCACTAGCCAGTGTGTGAGATTATTCTAGTAATGATTTTGTGTATTCAAAAGAATGAAACCAAAAATTATTCAAAACACTGAAAGAAAATGCATAAACTACAAACTTCATTTACCACTGCTCCTTTTAACAAGTATGGTATATATCAGAATTTCTTTACATGTGTGTGCTGTGCCTTTTTGTTAAATTATTAATATATTCACATTATAAAAATCAATTCAACTCACTCTTTGCATTTTAATTACTCTTGTTACCTTTAGAGTCAGGGCGCTAGTGTGTGTAAAGAAACATATTTGAGGTAGGTTTCCTGTGTGCAATATGGGATACAGGAATGAGAGATGTACTAGCTTGTACAAGGATGTTAGGATCTGAACTCAAGTTCTCATGATTGCATAAGTTGTCTTAAACAGTGAGCCATCTCTCTAGCTGTTATTTTAATATTGTGTCTATTATCCAATATATTTTGATTTATACATAGTTATATTATTTTCTCAAATAAATACATGATGTTTCTTAATGATGCTGGCTAAGTTTCTTTGTAACAGAGATGTCTTTCATAGAGGTATTCAACTACACAGACTTTTGATATATATGTACCATTGTTTAACATTGGGGGGGGTAAATTTGTTAACAAAATGTCCTTTTCTGCAAAGCACAGATGTTAATGAAGTGACTTATGAAGTTTTAGTTTTGAGATTAAATAATACTAGATTATTGAAATAATGTAATTAATAAAATTGAATTCCATGGAAAATAGCCATATTATTGCTTTATTTAGCCAAGTATTAATGTATTCTCATCATTTTCAATAGCCATTTTTTTTGTTACCGATTTCTTCATTTTCCATGGGTCTCTAGCTGAGAAAAATATCACAGTTTCATTCTGTATATTAGCTGTCTTCTTTCAAGCTCCTAAACCAGAAAAAGAAAAAAAAATCATTGAACAGGCTTCAGGAGGGGTTCATAAAACTGAAGAGAAGTGTCCCAAGACCCACATATTTGACATCTGGATCAGGAACATTGTGGGAGCCTTGGATAGTTGGAATATCTTCTTTTACTACTTTGTATTAGTGAGACTTCGTACGTTTATTTGATTTCTGATAACCCACCAAACAGTGCAACTACAAACGTCATATACACTGCAGTTTTTAAAAACTTTAACAGAAAGCCCAAGGTATTGATATTGTTCAATATTTTTTTAGAAATACTGTCATATTTTTTAGAACGTTCAGTGATTAAAATTTTTGTTTTTCTGGAGGTTGACTTCATTATACCTTTTCCTATCAAGTGAATTTCTCCTTTGTTTAAAATATTTTTCACTCTGAAAGCATAAATATTTTTCCTCCAGTATTCAAAACAAATATGATTAAAATGGTTAATTTTCCATAATTCAAACTATTAGGCAAATGATCTTGATGGCCCTGACTGGGATTTAGTCATCAGCTGCCTGGACTTTCTTAGCATTCTCTACTCTAGATGAGCAGCTCCTGTGTGCAAGGATGCTAGCTATGACAAGCCTGAGTCCCACACTGAAATACTCCTCACAAGGTGTAAAACAGACAGGGAGAGCACTAATGTCTCTCACACCTTAACTAATTAATAAATCTATGTTATAAACCAATTGCTTGTCCACAATTAATTTGTATTACTGACTTTAAAAAGTATAAGATCACAAATTAAAAGAAAATAGTATGAAATCAGATCTCCTCATTTGCTTATACTAAGCAAACATGAATATTTTATCCTGCATATAATTACTATGTACTCAAACTATCTTTTAAAAATTTTTTTGGTAAAGAATGCAGTTATTTTAGATGTAGCCTGGAATGAGTTTCATAATATTGGAAAATATGTAATCAGTAATTAATTTGAGAATATCTGATAATTCTTAAGTCTTGGTAGAATTACTTTTCCTTATAGGTAGTTATGTACAATTCTAGTAAAAATATTATCAATTCATACCTCAGTTGCTGAACACTTTATTTAAAGTTTTCTGTCAATCAAATGATTTGTTAAAGTATTCTATTATCCTGTGTGTCATCTGTTAAAATATGTGTAAAGAATATAGGACAATTCCAATGCCTTGAGGATTTGCATTAAAATTGAAATGATCTATAATATGACTTTTTGTAGTTTCAGGTTGTGGTGATTTGTCTGAACTTAGATCAAACACAAGATGTTTCATTATACAATAATTCCTCTGTCAAGATCCTGTGCTTTAAAAACACAAAATATCAAGCCACAAAATGTTCCTGAAAATACCAATCTATACTTTCAGGGTTCTTATATTACATATGGATGACACGTTCTCTACTTAACAATATCTCTTGTGTTGCAAGAATTTCCAACATTAAAGTTTCCTTTGCCAATCTCCTCCAACAGCGACATATCTATGTTTTCAAAGTACCATATTATTCCTGGCACACAAAAATGCTCAATAAATTACCTTCAGTAAATGGATGAGTAAGTGGATGGGGAAAGAGTAAGCTCAATTTTAAATCAGAGCAGGAATTAAATCAATCACTAGGGAAGACACTTGAGCCTCCATTTCATTAACGGGAATAATCACTTTTATAGAGTTGATCTGTGAATAAAATCGAATTATATTTCTGAACACTACGTTTCTTTTTGGCACAAGTTATTTTAGGCTCATTTTTCCATTTCCTACCTCATCCCTGGAATATTCTGTGTCTCTGAAGAGAGCTAATTCATTATAGTAGACAGAGGATTGCCTTGCTAGATTTATACTATATTTTAAAATTGAAGCTTGCAGATGAAAATCTTATCAGGTATATAAATCATCTTTCATAGCAGATGAGAGTGGTAAATAAATAAATGGTGGTGTATTTCATTAATTTTTATTTATAGTATCTTTATCACTCTGTACTTATATGTAATTATTTAGTATTGGCAGAAAATGCCTTAATACTACAAATATGTTAAATGCCAAAATCATTTACATGATTTACTCAGGAAAATAAAAATGAAATATCAGGCAAACATTAGTTGTTATTACTTTTAATTGTGTGTGTGCATGTTTACATGTGCAAGTGTACATGTGCGTGTGTGTGTGTGTGTGTGTGTGTGTGTGTGCGTCTTTGTGTGTGTTTGTGTTTGCAGTTGGCCACAAGGCCCAGTGTCTTTGGATATGTTAAAGCTGAAGTTATAGGCAGTTGTAAGCTGCTTAGTATAAGTGAAGGGAACTGAGTTCTTCCTGGTTTCCCTCCTTCCTTTCATCTCATTAATACTATCAGGGATTGGTGTCCATCAGTGGAATGGATCCCAAGTTGGGCAGGTCATAGGTTATCCATTCATTACGTCCCTGCTCCCTTTTTGTCCCTCAATTTCTTTTAAAGAGGGGAAGTTTTGGATCAAAAGTTTTGTAGGTGGGTTGATGTCCCCATCCCTCCACTGGGGGTCTTGTCTGACAGCTGGAGGTGGTCTCTTCAGGATCCATATCCCCACTGTTGGGCATTTCTGCTATGGTAACCCACACTGAGTCCTGTGAGCCTCCCAGATCCCAGGTCTCTGAGACTTCCTAGAGATTTCCCTCACCTCCTACCCCATGCAGCTGCTTATTTCCATTCATTCACCTGGCCCTCTGGGCAGCTCTTCTGTCTCTCCCCATACCAGATCCTACCCCTGCCCCATATTTTCCTGTCCCTCCTCTCTCCCACCCAGGTCCCTGATCCCCTCTGCCTCCCATGTCTATTTTGTTCCCCCTTCTAAGTGGAACTGAAGCATCCTCACTGTAGCCTTCCTTTATGATTACCTTCTTCGGGTCTGTGGGTTGTATCATGGGTAGTCTGTACTTTTTAGCCATTATCCATCCACTTATCATTGAGTACATATCATGCATGTCATTTTGGGTCTGGTTTAACTCACTCAGGGTGATATTTTCTAGTTCTATTCACTCGCCTGCAAAATTCACGATGGCCTTATTTTTAATAACTAAATGGAAATGAGCCGCATTTTCTATATCTATTCTTCAGTTAAGTGACACCTGGGCTGCTTTCAGTTTCTAGACTAGTTCACCAGATCATGACTTCAAGCTCCCTCTAGCCATGGTCCTCCTCTCTTCAGTGAAATGTAGAAAACACTAACTTTCCTGAGCTTCTCACTAGACAAATACAGGTGTCGGGTCAGTTGGCCCAAAGGAGAAAATAGAACAATATAATTGCATGTGGGCTCTTTCTTGCCATCAAATCATGATCTTGTCATTTTAACATGGAAACTCAAAAATGGGCTTGGGAAACATGTGTATATAGGGAGGCTAAACTATAACCATTTATTTCTGTTATGCTTTTCAGTGATTGCATCTACATGATTAAGCCTTTTTGGGAGCCCACTATCAGGAATCCTTATTATTACTCTAGTTTCCTTCTGTTGGATAATATTGGATATCAGGTGAAATTGGAAGTGACAAATTGAATAAGCAAACTATTTTAGCTAGTACCTTAAAAGGTATGTATACCATACCTCAATTATGCAAGAAGAGACTGGAAGTTCTGTATAAAAATTCAATGGAAATTACCATAATTTAATTCACCACTGAGTGAGATTTCTGGTATCTTCAACTGTTTTGCAGAAACTAATTAAATGCAGCAGAGGCTCCATCTAGTACCTGACTGAAACTCAAGGAGGCCCATAGCTAAACATCGGGTGGGTCTTGGGGGCTTTTATGGAAGATCTGGGGAAAAGTTTGTAGCCCTAAAGGGAATAAAACTTCACAAGAAAACCAGTGCCAACTCCCCTGGACTTTTGGGGGTTCTCAGAGATTGAACCACCAAAACCAAAAATAACAGGGCTGAACCTAGACCCCATGCACATATATAGCAGATATGCAGCTTGGTCTTCATGTGGGCCCTTAACAACTTGAGGGGGTTCTACCACAAAATATGTTGCCAGTATATGTGACATGTTCTCCTAGCTGAGCTGCCTTGTCTGACCTCAGTAAGAGAGGATGAGTCTAGACCCATAGAAACTTGATATGCCAGAGTTGGGGATACTCAATGGGGTCTCCACCCTGTAGGAGGAGAAGATAGGATGGGGAAAGGAAATGTAGGAAGGGGGCAGGGGGACATCATGATGTAAACAAAGTAAATATGTAAATAAATAGAAAACAACCCCCCCCAAAAAAAAAACAACAAAAATAGGCATCAGTTAAATGTTAAAGTTTTTTTTTAAAAAGAATAAAAGTGAGAGCAACTGAATTCTGACCTGCGGCAACAGCAGTAAAAGCTCTGAACCACTGAGACATCTTTACAGCTTGGTTGGAAAATTACTTTTGTTATTTGCAGTTTTCATGTTTATGTTTCTCTCTCTCTCTCTCTCTCTCTCTCTCTCTCTCTCTCTCTCGTGTTTGTGTGTGTGTGTGGTGTCCACTACTATATACTGATCATAAAAAAGTAGCATTCTCTTGCTGCTTTAGAGGCAATATATATGGAATATGTACACAAAATTAGGAAGTATAAGTGAACTGAGATATTTACTATAATAAAGTGGTCTACAAATTAAAATACATGATCCTCATTTAAACATTGTTTAGAGTGTTATTGAGCTTTTAAAATATTATAATTTCTCAGAAAATAATCAGTAGTAATTCATATTTCTATGTGACATCGTAAGTCTCAGCTCACATGGAGGGACCATAGCTGCAGTTGCATATATAACAGAGGATTGCCTTGTTGGATAGGTTGGAGAGGTTCTTGGTCCTGTAAAGTCTTGATGCCCCATTGTAGGGGAATGCCAGGCCAGGTAAGCAGGAGTGGGTGAGTTGGTGAGCAGGGGAATTTGAAAACAAAACTGAAAACCTGTAGCTCAGATATTCCTGGAAACGGTAATTTTCCACAAGGAGGAGGTACAAGAGCAGATCTGGAGTGTTTTGACTACCAGGATATGAGCGGTTCAATTCCAACCACAAGAACCCCCAAGCTTGAGGTTGTGATGGCAATCTCAGGAGCTTTTGCCAGTTTCTGAACTGAATACAGTCATAGCAGAAAGAAGGGAGAAGGAGGCTGAAAGATGGAAACTTTGTACATATAATGAAACATTATAATATATTATAAACAATATAATTAAATTAATATAACAAATTTCTTGGCACTTTATTGTCTAGAGTATTTGTTTAATTCTGTCCTAAATTTTCTAAGGACTAGTAACTATTTGTATAAAATACACTGTGAAACTTTCAGACACAGAATCCTATATGTTCTCTTTGAGATTCATTATTTATTTGTGATTTGTTGATACACACATAAATCTCTTTTATAAGAAAACTTTGTTGCATATAAAACCTTATTTAACAGAAGTTAATTTATGAGCTTCCATAGTTTTCTCACATAATTTTACAGAGATATATAGATACAGATAGAGATAGATTTTTAATGTTTCCTTAAATAATCTATCTTCTATGTGTGAGTGTGTATGAATATTCACTGCACATATTTTGTGAAGGCTTACGGTGTCTTTCTCTAATAATTTCCATCTTGTCTTTTAAGCCAGGGATTCTCTCTGAACCTAACATTTGTGCTTCTTGTTAGCCTGGCTAGCAAGTGAGCTTTAGCTATCTGTGTGTTGTAACATGCACAGCCCTATGGTGATAAGTGCATCCGGTCATATCTGGCTTGATAAGGGTATTAGGATCTAAAGTCATGTCCTCATGCTTAACAGCAACTGCTTTACCCTCCCATTCCTCTCTCCAACACCAGCATCTCTATATCTTAAAGTTTAATTAATTTGAAATTGTTTTCAAGTGGTTAATTGTCTTTTTTTTTTTTTTTCCAGAGCTGAGGACCAAACCCAGGGCCTTGCGCTTGCTAGGCAAGCACTCTACCACTGAGCTGAATCCCCAACCCCTAAATTGTCATCTATGTATTTAAATGTTACATATGTGTGTGACACATGATAAGTATTTATATATAGATGTGAGAAATATTTTTATATAACACATGTATAGAACATGTATATTATACATGTATTTATATATACATACATATATGCACATTTATATTTTATGATCTAGCAATTTTATACTGATTTTTACCTACATAAGCATATTCTTTTTTGAACAATATAACATTTTAGATTCGATATATGGAAATACACCTGAGTTAAAAAGGTTTGTTTATAATATCTTTTAATATTTACCCAATAATATTTCCAATAGGTGGATTCTGGGGGTGGGGGGAAGGGGAGGAATAAGGTTGACCAAAAGACTTGGTCTGCAAAAGATACCTGTAGCAGAATTGTAGAAACCAATAGAAATCATTGCTGCAAAATGAATTGAACTAGGACTCAAATCCTTTAGAATTCCTGTGCCAACCACTTGATGGTCTCACAGAGAGTTCCCCCTTCTGCCTTCCTTTTGAGACTTTCACCTTCAGGTCTATAGCTCAATGCATGCTCTGCTGATAGGCAGCAGTCTCTTGTCCTCCCACTGAGATTCTAACACTTTCCTCTGAGGAGATACCAGGATGACTCTTCTTACCCCAGGTGGGTCTCTGCCAGGAAAAGAGAAGCCAAGCTGGAACTTAACTGGAAAGTCCTTTCTGCTGGTGAGCTTTCAAGGAGTGAGGTGAAAGCTATGGAGGCGAAAAAGGCATTGGTGATCTTACCTATTGTGAACCATTGTTCCTAATTCCAAGATACCAGGACGTTGATGTTCACCAGTGTTATAATGGCATGGCCATTATGGGAAAAATTATCACTCCCTGATTAGATTTGAGGACATCTCTGCAAGAGGCGATTCATATCTGGGAAGTACAACTATTCAAACAGTTATAACTGAAGAGGTTGTAGGCACTAGAGCAGATCTCAATACTGGTTTATATAAATGATCATGACTCCAAAATGCCTTCAAAATATTTATGTTTGTAACCATAGACAAATGCTACCGCTCACTTTAATCTAAGAAACTATTCTTTACAAAGAACAGCCATGAATATAGAGACATATGCGTGTCTAAAGCACTGAGAATAAGTGGTGTTTGCTTACTTATCCCTATAAAGAACCTGTATGACATACCAAGGCTCAGAGAACAACATGGAAGAGATGGCAGAAAAAGTAAAAACCTCAAATATAAAGAAGAGATTAAAAAAAAAATAAACCTCTCTTCCATGCATACCAAGAAGAGTGCATTCATTATCTTACACCTCCTGTGGAGAGATGTGGGCCTATATAAGAGACTATTCATTAACAAGAAATTAAGAGTCCAAGAGGAATTCTACATCTCTCTGCTAAACCAATAACCCTGGTGAATCTCAGTAGCTCTAAGAAGCTGTGAATTTCATTCTCAGTACCTATATCAACTTACAAATCTAGTTTTAGGTCATCCAAAACTTTATTCTGGCCTGTGGGAGCGCAGTTTTCATAGTGAACAGTCACAGATGAAAAAATATTTAATAGATTTAATTAAAAATAAATAAAATATTAAAATACATAAAAATAAAAAAACCTGAATAACTATTTATGTTTATGATCACTAGCTTTAAAATAAAATGTAACATAAGGCTATATATGGTTTGTATTGTATGCATAATTTTGTTATAAGAAGAAATCCAAAGTATCCATATTAAATATGAGATCAGGAGCTATTCTGGGAACATGAATGGCAAATGAGTAAATGCCATAATTTATTTATTATCAATTGCAACTTTTAAATATAAAGAGTGGGTATAGGAGTTGAATATTCAGGAACTATATATATATATATATATATATATATATATATATATATATATACACACACACACACACATATATACATACATGATTATATGCTTCCAACATTAATTAGATTATACTAGTAGGTTCCCTCAAAAATATTGAGCAATTAGTTCATAAACAAGTTTCAAATTATATTGGTTTTACTATATTCCTATTCAGTATATTGTTATGCATTTCTAAGGGTGTAAACCTTTATTAAAACTATATTGTCATCCTTCTCAGAGAATAAGTATTCAAAACCCAGTTTTAGTTTATCCAAAGAAAAAGAAAATGATCTCTTTGGTTTTTGAAGGAAAAACTTTGGAGTAGAAGTGACAATGTATTGAACCTCTGGGTAAGAAGAAAACCATGAGCTTCTTTTCATTAGGCGAGGGGCTATGACAAGTGCAACTTAAACTACCTCATGGCTATAAACAGCGCCTTCCTGCACAGCAAGCATGACAGAATGAGAACTCTTTTTTACAACTGGAAATGGGGTGCTGAGGTATAGACCAGTGCATTCTCAGACACAGCCCGTGCAAAATAAAAATCAGGAATTCAAGTGCATTCTGCTACATAGGACATGCAAAATTTTAAAAAAAATCGGAAATTATCTATCAATCTTATTATTATACAATGATCTCTACCAAAATATGCATATACAGTATTATTATCCTCAGCAATGCATTAGTCAGTACATAAAATCACTTTTAATAATTACTCATTTTCACTCAAAATTTAGAAGTACAAACATGAGAAATTCTGAAGGTTAAAAGGAAAATTTGCTGATTCTTCCAGCCAAAGCTAATAAATATCGTAGTGATAAGAAGCTAGACACCAGAAACATTGATGAAATTGTGAATCAACTTTTATGAAGTGTTTACCATGCACTACTCATTTCCCAGAGTTTTTGCATACTACTATATAAATATATGTGTGTGTGTGTGTGTGTGTGTGTGTGTATGCTAAGATAAGCTTTCAGATTTATATATATATATATATACATATATATATACACACACTTTATATATAAAGTATATATATATATATATATGCTAAGATAAGCTTTCAGATTTATATATATATATATATGCTAAGATAAGCTTTCAGAGTTGGTACTGTCGACATAGTAAGCTTTAAAATAATTTCATAAGTACCAACAGTTATATACTATTTATAGTTTGAAATGCTTATTATAAAACAGTATGAGATTGTTTAGTGTCGAAATATAAGAAAACACACGCAATGAAAATAGGTGACCTGGAGAAATGGGTCAGTGGTCGTGACTTCTCCTTTTTCTTGTTGAGGAGCCTGCTTTGATTCTCCACATCCACTGGGTGGCTCACACCATCCATACCTCTACATCCACTGGGTGGCTCACACCATCCATACCTCTACATCCACTGGGTGGCTCACACCATCCATACCTCTACATCCAAGGGATCCAATGTCTGCTCTTAGGCTGTGCTAGCACCAGAAATGCTCATGGTACACAGAAAACAGATCATCCATTCACATGATCTGTGAACAGATCATCCATTCACACATAATAAAGTAAAACAAATTTAAAATTATTTATGATCATTATTGCTGTGACAGAATGGGAGACATGAAAATTCTGGTATACGACAACAGTATTTGAGAGTTTCTCTATTTTAACTTCTTTCCTATGCTACTATTAGTGTGGATAATAAGACTTACTTGTAAGCCATATCTGGAACACAAAGCAAAGTCTGGTTTGATGTATGCTACTGTTTGATTATCTTAATTCAGAAGTTTAAGGAAATTACAGACAAGCATTTTGTTACTCTTGTGTGATCCAATACCATAAAGGCTGAGGATAATAATTACAATATATACTGGACCACTACCTACCTGTTCTCTGTATTCCACCTAACATAAAACCAAATGAATGAATGAATAAATAAATAAATAAATAAATATGTAAACAATCAAACAAGTGTTTTAATTTAAAACTTATTCCCTGTGATATTAGAAAATATTTTAAAAGTCTCCCTATTTCTTCAATATTTATTTGATTGGTTTGCTGATTTAAAAGCTGGTTTAAAAAAACTATACAAATACAATTTCAAATAAGACACTTGAGAGCAAAATCATTGGAAAATAAAATAATACAAAAAATAATAATCTGATCCTGCTGGAGTAGCCATTCTAATATAGAATAAATCATCTCTCAACCAAAATTTAGCAGAAAAGATAAGTAAGGACACCTCATGCTCATCACAAGAAAAACCGACCAAGATGAACTCTCAATTAGGAACATCTATGCTCCAAATGCAAGGGCACCCACATTCCTAACCGGAACTTTACTAAAGATCAAAGCACACATTGAACCTCACACAATAATAAGGTGGGACTTCAACACCCCACTCTCAGCAGTGAACTGATAATGAAAAAAGAAAATAAACAGAAACACAGTGAAATTACCAGAAGTTATTAACCAAATGGATTTAACAGATATCTATACAATATTTTATCCTAAAGCAAAAGAATATACCTTCTTCTCAGCACCTCATGGTATTTTCTCCAAAACTGACCACATAACTGGTCAAAAATAGGCCTCACCAGATGCAAGAAGAATGAAATAAAACCATATATTCTAACAGATCACCACAGACTGGTCTTCAATTAAAAAACAAAACAAAACAAAACAAAACAAAACAAAAAAAAACAAAAACAACAGAAAGGTCACATACACATGGAAGGTGAACAAAGCTCTACTCAGTGATAACTTGGTCAAGGAAGAAATAAAGAAAGAAATTAAAAACTTTTTAGAATTTAATGTAAACAAAGGCACAACATACCTAAACCTATGGGACACAATGAAAGCAGTGCTAAGTGGAAAACTCATAGCACTGAGTGCCTCCCAAAAGAAACTGAAGAAAGCCTCTACTAGCAGCTTGATAGCACACCTGAAAGCTCTAGAACAAAAAGAAACAAATACATGCAAACTATTCCATAAAATAGAAACAAAAGCAATGCTTCCCAATTCATTCTATGAAGTCACAATTATGCTTATACCTAAAGCACACAAAGACCCAGCAAAGAAAGAGAACGTCAGATCAATTTCCCTTATGAATATCGATGTTAATATACTCAATGAAGTTCTTACAAACCAAATGCAAGAACACATCAAAACTATCATTCATCAAGATCAAGTAGCGTTCGTCCCAGAGATGCAGGGATAGTTCAATATATAGAAAACCATCAACATAATCCACTACATAGACAAACTCAAAGAAAAAAAGAAAACATAACCATCTCATTAGATGCTGAGAAAGCGTTTGACAAAATTCAATGCCCCTTTGTGGTAAAAGTCCTGGAAAGATCGGGACTTCAAGGCCCGTACATAAACATGGTAAAAGCAGTATATAGCCAACCAGTAGTCAACATCAAAATAAATGGAGAAAAACTTGAAGCAATCCCACTAAAATCAGGGCCTAGTCAAGGCTGCCCACTCTCTCCCTACTTAATGAATATAGTATTTGAAGTCTAGAGCAATTACACAACAAAAGATGTTTAAAGGGATACAAATTTGAAGTGAAGAAGTAAAAAAGTCAGTATTTGTAGATGATATGCTAGTTATACTTAAGTGACCATAAAAATTCCACCAGAGAACCCCTAACCCTGATAAACAACTTCAACAAAGTGACTGTATATAAAATTAACTCAAACAAATCAGTAGCCTTACTCTATGCAAAGGATTACAAGGCTGAGAAAGAAATAAGGGAAATGACACTCTTCACAATAATTACAAGTAATTAAAAAAAAAAAACATACCTTGATGTGACTCTAAACAAAGAAGTGAAAGATCTGTATGACAAGAACTTCAAGAACTTTCTTCTCTGAAGAAAGAAATTGGAGAAGACCACAGAAGATGGAAAAATCTTCCATGCTCATGGATTGCAATGATTAATATAGTCAAAATGGCTAACCTGCCTAAAGCAATCTATAGATTCAATGAAACCCTCATCAAAATTCCAACTCAATTTTCACAGAGTTAGAAAGAACAATTTGCAAATTCATTTAAAATAACAAAAAACTCAGGATAATGAAAACTATTCTCAACAATAAACAAACTTCTAGGGGAATCACCATCCCTGACCTCAAACTGTACTCCCGAGCAATACTGATAAAAGCAGTATAGTATTGGTACAGAGAGGCAGGTGGATCAATGGAATAGAATTGAAGACCCAGAAAAGAACACACACACCTATGGTCACTTGATCTTTGACAAAGAAGCGAAAGCCATCCAGTGGAAAAGAGACAGCATTTTTAACAAATGGTACTGTTTCAACATAGATCATCAAGTACAAGAATGCAAATCGATCCATTCTTATTTCCTAGTACAAAACTCGAAGTCCAAATCCAAGTGGATCAAGGACCTCCACATAAAACCCAATACACTGAAACAAATAGAAGAGAAAGTTGGGAAGACCCTTAAACACATGGGCATAGAGAATTTTTTTTGAATAGAACACCAATGGTTTATGTTCTAAGAGCAACAATAGACAAATGAGACCTTATAAAATTGCAAATCTTCTGTATGGCATAGGACACTATCAATAGGACAAAATGGTAACCAACAGATTGGAAAAGATCTTTACAAATCCTACATCTGATAGAGGGCTAACATCCAATATATACAAAGAACTCAAGAAGTTAGACTCCAGAGAATCAAATAACCCTAATTAAAATGGGGTATGGCACTAAACAAATAATTCTCAACAGAGGAATAACAAATGGCTGAGAAGCACCTAAGGAATTTTCAACATCCTTAATCATCAGGCAAACGAAAATCAAAGCAACTCTGAGATTCCACCTCACACCAGTCAGAATGGGTAAGTTTGAAAACAAAGGTGACAGTAGATGCTAGCTAGGATGTAGAGAAATAGGAACACTCTGCCATTTTTGGTAGGATTGCAAGCTCGTACAAACACTCTGTAAATCAGTCTAGCAGTTCCTCAGAAAATTGGACATAGTACTACCCGAGGACCCAGCTATACCACTGCTGGGCATATACCCAGAAGATGCTCCAAAATATAACAAGGACATATGCTACACTATGTTCATAGTAGCCTTACTGATAAGAGCCATAAGCTATATACAACCCAGATATCCTTCAACAGAAGAATGGACACAGAAAATGTGGTACATTTACACAATGGAGTACTACTCAGCTATTAAAAAGAATGAATTCATGAAACTCTTAGGCAAATGGAGGGTACTAGAAAACATCATCCTGAGTGAGGTAACCCAATCACAAAAGATCACACATGGTATGCATTCACTGAGAAGTGGATATTAGCCCAAAACTTCGTCATACTCAAGACTGACCACATGAAGTACAAGAAGAAGGAAGACCAAAGTGTGGGTTCTTCAGTCCTTCTAAGAAGGGAGAACAAAATATTCATGGGAGCAGACACAGAGATAAACTGTGGAACAGAGAATGAAAGAAGGGCCATCCATAAACTGTCCCACCTGGGGATCCATCCCATATACAGTCACCCAAACCGGAAACTATTGTATATGCCAAAAAGTGCTTGCTGACAGGATCCTGATATAGTTGTCTCCTGAGACGCTCTGCCAGATTCTGACAAATACGGTGGTGGATGCTCACAGCCAAACATTAGACTGAGCATGGCGTTCCAAATGGAGGAGTTAGAGAAAAGACTAAAGGAGCTGAAGAGGATTTCGACCCGTAGGAACAACAATATCAACCATCTAGACCCCTAGATCTCCCAGGAACTATACCACCAAGCAAGGAGTACTCATGGAGGGACCCATGTCTCCAGCTGCATATGTAACAGAGGATATTCTTTTGTGGCATCAGTGGGAGGAGAGGCCCTTGGTCCTATGAAGGCTAGATGTCCCCATGTAGGGAAATGCCAGGGCAGGGAGATGGGAGTATGTGTGTGTGTAGAGGGGTAGGAATCCCCTGTTAGAAGCAGGGGAAGGAGGGTCAGATAGGGGGTTTCCATGGGGGATACCTGAAAAGAGGATAACATTTGAATTATAAATAAAGAAAATGGAGACTCGAGCCCCGGGCTACCTTGCCAGCAGAGTCTTGCCCAACACCCGCAAGGGTCCACACGGGACTCCCCACGGGACCCTAAGACCTCTGGTGAGTGGATCACAGTGCCTGCCCCAATCCAATCGCGCGGAACTTGAGACTGCGGTACATAGGGAAGCAGGCTACCCGGGCCTGATCTGGGGCACAAGTCCCTTCCGCTCGACTCGAGACTCGAGCCCCGGGCTACCTTGACAGCAGAGTCTTGCCCAACACCCGCAAGGGCCCACACGGGACTCCCCATGGGACCCTAAGACCTCTGGTGAGTGGAACACAGCGCCTACCCCAATCCAATCTCGTGGAACTTGAGACTGCGGTACATAGGGAAGCAGGCTACCCGGGCTTGATCTGGGGCACAAACCCCTTCCACTCCACTCGAGCCCCGGCTACCTTGCCAGCTGAGTCGCCTGACACCCGCAAGGGCCCACACAGGATTCCACACGTGATCCTAAGACCTCTAGTGAGTGGAACACAACTTCTGCCAGGAGTCTGGTTCGAACACCAGATATCTGGGTACCTGCCTTGCAAGAAGAGAGCTTGCCTGCAGAGAATACTCTGCCCACTGAAACTAAGGAGAGTGCTACCCTCCAGGTCTGCTCATAGAGGCTAACAGAGTCACCTGAAGAACAAGCTCTTAACAGTGACAACTAAAACAGCTAGCTTCAGAGATTACCAGATGGCGAAAGGCAAACGTAAGAATCCTACTAACAGAAATCAAGACCACTCACCATCATCAGAACGCAGCACTCCCACCCCACCTAGTCCTGGGCACCCCAACACAACCGAAAATCTAGACCCAGATTTAAAAACATTTCTCATGATGATGATAGAGGACATCAAGAAGGACTTTCATAAGTCACTTAAAGATTTACAGGAGAGCACTGCTAAAGAGTTACAGGCTCTTAAAGAAAAGCAGGAAAACACAGCCAAACAGGTGATGGAAATGAACAAAACCATACTAGAACTAAAAGGGGAAGTAGACACAATAAAGAAAACCCAAAGCGAGGCAACGCTGGAGATAGAAACCCTAGGAAAGAGATCTGGAACCATAGATGCGAGCATCAGCAACAGAATACAAGAAATGGAAGAGAGAATCTCAGGTGCAGAAGATTCCATAGAGAACATCGACACAACAGTCAAAGAAAATACAAAATGCAAAAGGATCCTAACTCAAAACATCCAGGTAATCCAGGACACAATGAGAAGACCAAACCTACGGATAATAGGAATTGATGAGAATGAAGATTTTCAACTTAAAGGGCCAGCTAATATCTTCAACAAGATAATAGAAGAAAACTTCCCAAACATAAAAAAAGAGATGCCCATGATCATACAAGAAGCATACAGAACTCCAAATAGACTGGACCAGAAAAGAAATTCCTCCCGACACATAATAATCAGAACAACAAATGCACTAAATAAAGATAGAATATTAAAAGCAGTAAGGGAGAAAGGTCAAGTAACATATAAAGGAAGGCCTATCAGAATTACACCAGACTTTTCACCAGAGACTATGAAAGCCAGAAGAGCCTGGACAGATATTATACAGACACTAAGAGAACACAAATGCCAGCCCAGGCTACTATACCCGGCCAAACTCTCAATTACCATAGATGGAGAAACCAAAGTATTCCACGACAAAACCAAGTTCACACAATATCTTTCCACGAATCCAGCCCTTCAAAGGATAATAACAGAAAAGAAGCAATACAAGGACGGAAATCACGCCCTAGAAAAACCAAGAAAGTAATCATTCAACAAACCAAAAAGAAGACAGCCACAAGAACAGAATGCCAACTCTAACAACAAAAATAAAAGGGAGCAACAATTACTTTTCCTTAATATCTCTTAATATCAATGGACTCAATTCCCCAATAAAAAGACATAGACTAACAGACTGGCTACACAAACAGGACCCAACATTCTGCTGCTTACAGGAAACCCATCTCAGGGAAAAAGACAGACACTACCTCAGAGTGAAAGGCTGGAAAACAATTTTCCAAGCAAATGGACTGAAGAAACAAGCTGGAGTAGCCATTTTAATATCGGATAAAATCGACTTCCAACCCAAAGTTATCAAAAAAGACAAGGAGGGACACTTCATACTCATCAAAGGTAAAATCCTCCAAGGGGAACTCTCAATTCTGAATATCTACGCACCAAATGCAAGGGCAGCCACATTCATTAGAGACACTTTAGTAAAGCTCAAAGCATACATTGCACCTCACACAATAATAGTGGGAGACTTCAACACACCACTTTCTTCAAAGGACAGATCGTGGAAACAGAAACTAAACAGGGACACAGTGAAACTAACAGAAGTTATGAAACAAATGGACCTGACAGATATCTACAGAACATTTTATCCTAAAACAAAAGGATATACCTTCTTCTCAGCACCTCACGGGACCTTCTCCAAAATTGACCATATAATTGGTCACAAAACAGGCCTCAATAGATACAAAAATATTGAAATTGTCCCATGTATCCTATCAGACCACCATGGCCTAAGACTGATCTTCAATAACAACATAAATAATGGAAAGCCAACATTCACATGGAAACTGAATAACACTCTTCTCAATGATACCTTGGTCAAGGAAGGAATAAAGAAAGAAATTAAAGACTTTTTAGAGTTTAATGAAAATGAAGCCACAACGTACCCAAACCTATGGGACACAATGAAAGCATTTCTAAGAGGGAAACTCATAGCGCTGAGTGCCTCCAAGAAGAAACGGGAGACAGCACATACTAGCAGCTTGACAACACATCTAAAAGCCCTAGAAAAAAAGGAAGCAAATTCACC
This sequence comes from Mus musculus, assembly GCF_000001635.26. NCBI lineage: Eukaryota > Metazoa > Chordata > Mammalia > Rodentia > Muridae > Mus > Mus musculus. Next base: position 113,253,931 of record NC_000080.6, on the reverse strand, counting down.
CAAGAGGAGTAGACGGCAGGAAATAATCAAACTCAGGGGTGAAATCAAGCAAGTGGAAACAAGAAGAACTATTCAAAGAATTAACCAAACGAGGAGTTGGTTCTTTGAGAAAATCAACAAGATAGATAAACCCTTAGCTAGACTCACTAAAGGGCACAGGGACAAAATCCTAATTAACAAAATCAGAAATGAAAAGGGAGACATAACAACAGATCCTGAAGAAATCCAAAACACCATCAGATCCTTCTACAAAAGGCTATACTCAACAAAACTGGAAAACCTGGACGAAATGGACAAATTTCTGGACAGATACCAGGTACCAAAGTTGAATCAGGATCAAGTTGACCATCTAAACAGTCCCATATCACCTAAAGAAATAGAAGCAGTTATTAATAGTCTCCCAACCAAAAAAAGCCCAGGACCAGATGGGTTTAGTGCAGAGTTCTATCAGACCTTCAAAGAAGATCTAATTCCAGTTCTGCACAAACTATTTCACAAAATAGAAGTAGAAGGTACTCTACCCAACTCATTTTATGAAGCCACTATTACTCTGATACCTAAACCACAGAAAGATCCAACAAAGATAGAGAACTTCAGACCAATTTCTCTTATGAATATCGATGCAAAAATCCTCAATAAAATTCTCGCTAACCGAATCCAAGAACACATTAAAGCAATCATCCATCCTGACCAAGTAGGTTTTATTCCAGGGATGCAGGGATGGTTTAATATACGAAAATCCATCAATGTAATCCATTATATAAACAAACTCAAAGACAAAAACCACATGATCATCTCGTTAGATGCAGAAAAAGCATTTGACAAGATCCAACACCCATTCATGATAAAAGTTTTGGAAAGATCAGGAATTCAAGGCCCATACCTAAACATGATAAAAACAATCTACAGCAAACCAGTAGCCAACATCAAAGTAAATGGAGAGAAGCTGGAAGCAATCCCACTAAAATCAGGGACTAGACAAGGCTGCCCACTTTCTCCCTACCTTTTCAACATAGTACTTGAAGTATTAGCCAGAGCAATTCGACAACAAAAGGAGATCAAGGGGATACAAATTGGAAAAGAGGAAGTCAAAATATCACTTTTTGCAGATGATATGATAGTATATATAAGTGACCCTAAAAATTCTACCAGAGAACTCCTAAACCTGATAAACAGCTTCGGTGAAGTAGCTGGATATAAAATAAACTCAAACAAGTCAATGGCCTTTCTCTATACAAAGAATAAACAGGCTGAGAAAGAAATTAGGGAAACAACACCCTTCTCAATAGTCACAAATAATATAAAATATCTTGGCGTGACTCTAACTAAGGAGGTGAAAGATCTGTATGATAAAAACTTCAAATCTCTGAAGAAAGAAATTAAAGAAGATCTCAGAAGATGGAAAGATCTCCCATGCTCATGGATTGGCAGGATCAACATTGTAAAAATGGCTATCTTGCCAAAAGCAATCTACAGATTCAATGCAATCCCCATCAAAATTCCAACTCAATTCTTCAACGAATTGGAAGGAGCAATTTGCAAATTTGTCTGGAATAACAAAAAACCTAGAATAGCAAAAAGTCTTCTCAAGGATAAAAGAACTTCTGGCGGAATCACCATGCCAGACCTAAAGCTTTACTACAGAGCAATTGTGATAAAAACTGCATGGTACTGGTATAGAGACAGACAAGTAGACCAATGGAATAGAATTGAAGATCCAGAAATGAACCCACACACCTATGGTCACTTGATCTTCGACAAGGGAGCTAAAACCATCCAGTGGAAGAAAGACAGCATTTTCAACAATTGGTGCTGGTGCAACTGGTTGTTATCGTGTAGAAGAAGGCGAATCGATCCATACTTATCTCCTTGTACTAAGGTCAAATCTAAGTGGATCAAGGAACTTCACATAAAACCAGAGACACTGAAACTTATAGAGGAGAAAGTGGGGAAAAGCCTTGAAGATATGGGCACAGGGGAAAAATTCCTGAACAGAACAACAATGGCTTGTGCTGTAAGATCGAGAATCGACAAATGGGACCTAATGAAACTCCAAAGTTTCTGCAAGGCAAAAGACACCGTCAATAAGACAAAAAGACCACCAACAGATTGGGAAAGGATCTTTACCTATCCTAAATCAGATAGGGGACTAATATCCAACATATATAAAGAACTCAAGAAGGTGGACTTCAGAAAATCAAATAACCCCATTAAAAAATGGGGCTCAGAACTGAACAAAGAATTCTCACCTGAGGAATACCGAATGGCAGAGAAGCACTTGAAAAAATGTTCAACATCCTTAATCATCAGGGAAATGCAAATCAAAACAACCCTGAGATTCCACCTCACACCAGTCAGAATGGCTAAGATCAAAAATTCAGGTGACAGCAGATGCTGGCGAGGATGTGGAGAAAGAGGAACACTCCTCCATTGTTGGTGGGAGTGCAGGCTTGTACAACCACTCTGGAAATCAGTCTGGCGGTTCCTCAGAAAACTGGACATAGTACTACCGGAGGATCCAGCAATACCTCTCCTGGGCATATATCCAGAAGATGCCCCAACAGGTAAGAAGGACACATGCTCCACTATGTTCATAGCAGCCTTATTTATAATAGCCAGAAGCTGGAAAGAACCTAGATGCCCCTCAACAGAGGAATGGATACAGAAAATGTGGTACATCTACACAATGGAGTACTACTCAGCTATTAAAAAGAATGAATTTATGAAATTCCTAGCCAAATGGATGGACCTGGAGGGCATCATCCTGAGTGAGGTAACACATTCACAAAGAAACTCACACAATATGTATTCACTGATAAGTGGATATTAGCCCCAAACCTAGGATACCCAAGATATAAGATATAATTTGCTAAACACATGAAACTCAAGGAGAATGAAGACTGAAGTGTGGACACTATGCCCCTCCTTAGATTTGGGAACAAAACACCCATGGAAGGAGTTACCGAGACAGAGTTTGGAGCTGAGATGAAAGGATGGACCATGTAGAGACTGCCATAGCCAGGGATCCACCCCATAATCAGCATCCAAACGCTGACACCATTGCATACACTAGCAAGATTTTATTGAAAGGACGCAGATGTAGCTGTCTCTTGTGAGACTATGCCGGGGCCCAGCAAACACAGAAGTGGATGCTCACAGTCAGCTAATGGATGGATCATAGGGCTCCCAATGGAGGAGCTAGAGAAAGTAGCCAAGGAGCTAAAGGGATCTGCAACCCTATAGGTGGAACAACATTATGAGCTAACCAGTACCCCGGAGCTCTTGACTCTAGCTGCATATATATCAAAAGATGGCCTAGTCGGCCATCACTGGAAAGAGAGGCCCATTGGACTTGCAAACTTTATATGCCCCAGTACAGGGGAATACCAGGGCCAAAAAGGGGGAGTGGGTGGGCAGGGGAATGGGGGTGGGTGGATATGGGGGACTTTTGGTATAGCATTGGAAATGTAAATGAGTTAAATACCTAATAAAAAATGGAAAAAAAAAAAGAAAAAAAAAAAAAAAAAAAAAAGAAGATTCTGGTTTGCTGCGTCTTTCCTGGCCGGTCGAGAACGCGTGTAAGACAGACAACCAGTTAGAACAGTACCATTTACTGAAGATGCTTTCTTTTTTCCATTGTATATTTGGCATATCTATCAAAGATCAAGTGATGTTAAGTGTATGGTTTTATTTCTGGGTCTTCAGTTCTATTCCATTGATCAACATGTCTGTCTCTGTAACAATACAATGCCATCTTTATCCCTATTGCTAGAGTAAAGCTTGAAGTCAGGGATGGTGATTACCCCAGCTGTTCTTTCATTGCTTTTTTTTTATTAGATATTTTCTTCATTTATATTTCAAATGCTATCCCCAAAGCCCCTATACTCTCCCCATGCCCTGCTCCCCAACCCACCCACTCCTGCTTCTTGTCATTCCCATGTACTGGGGCATATGATCTTCACAAGACCAAGGGCCTCTCCTCCCATTGATGGCCGACTAGGCCATCCTCTGCTACATATGCAACTAGAGACACAGCTCTAGGGGATACTGGTTAGTTCATATCATTCCTTCTATAGGGTTGCAGATCCCTTTAGCTCCTTAACTACTTTCTCCAGCTTCTTCATTAGAGGCCCTGTGTTCTATTCAATAAATGACTGTGAGCATCCACTTCTGTACTTGCTGGTCATTGGCATAGACTCACAAGAGAGAGCTATATCAGGGTCCTGTCAGCAAAATCTTTCTGGCATATGCAATAGTGTCTGGGTTTGGTAGTTGTATATGGGATGGATGCCAGGGTGGAACAGTCTCTAGATGGTTTTTCCTTCCATCTTAGCTCCAAACTTTGTCTCTGTAACTCCTTCCATGGGTATTTTGTTCCCCATTCTAAGAAGGAGCAAAGTATTCACACTTTGGTCTTCCTTTGTGAGTTTCATGTGTTTTGCAAATTGCATCTCAGATATTCTAAGTTTCTGGACTAATATCCGCTTATCAGTGAGGGCATACCATGTGTGTTCTTTTGTGATTGGGTTACCTAACTCAGGTTGATATCCTCCAGATCCATCCATTTGCCTAAGAATTTCATGAATTCATTGTTTTTAATTGCTGAGTAGTACTCCATTGTGTAAATGTACCACATTTTCTGTATCCATTGCTCTGTTGAAGGACATCTGGGTTCTTTTGAACTTCTGGCTATTAGAAATAAGGCTGCTATGAACATAGTGGAGCATGTCCTATTACCAGTTGGAACATCTTCTGGGTATATGCCCTGGAGAGGAATTGCTGGGTCTTCTGGTAGTACTATATGGGCACAGGGTAAAAATTCGTGAACAGAACAGCAATGGCTTGTGTTGTAAGATTGAGAATCGACAAATGGGACCTCATAAAATTGCAAAGCTTCTGTAAGGTAAAAGACACTGTCAATAAGACAAAAAGGCGACCAACAGATTGGAAAAGGATCTTTACCTATCCTAAATCATATAGGGGATTAATATCCAATATATATAAAGAACTCAAGAAGATGGACTTCAGAAAATCAAATAACCGTATTAAAAAATAGGGTACAGAGCTAAACAAAGAATTCTCAACTGAGGAATACTGAATTGGTGAGAAGCACCTTAAAAAAATGTTCAACATCCTTAATCATCAGGGAAATGCAAATCAAAACAACCCTGAGATTCCACCTCACACCAGTCAGAATGGCTAAGATCAAAAATTCAGGTGACAGCAGATGCTGGCGAGGATGTGGAGAAAGAGGAACACGCGTCCATTGTTGGTGGGATTGCAAGCTTGTACAACCACTCTGGAAATCAGTCTGGTGGTTCCTCAGAAAATTGGACATATTTCTTTTATTGTTAAGAATTGCTTTTGCTATTCTGGGCTTTTTGCATTTGCAGATGAATTTGAGAATTGCTCTTTCCATGTCTTTGAAGAATTGTGTTGGGATTTTGATGAGGATTGCTTTGAATCTATAGATTGTCATTGATAGGGTGGCCATTTTTACTATTTCAATTCTGCCAATCCATAAGCTTGGGAAATCTCTCCATTTTCTGAGATCATCAACTTCTTTCTTGAGATATTTGAAGTTATTTTCATAAAGGTCTTTCACTTGTTTGGTTAGAGTTACCCCACGATATTTTATACTATTTGTGGCTATAATGAAGGGAATTTTTTCCCTAATTTCTTTCTCAGCCTGTTTATCCTTTGTATAAAGAAAGGCTATTGATGTATTTGAGTTAATTTTACATCCAGACACTTTGCTATGTACTCACAAGTAAGTGGATATTATCCAAAAAAGAAAAGAAAAGAAAAGAAAAGAAAAGAAAAGAAAAGAAAAGAAAAGAAAAGAAGGAGAGAGGGAGAGGGAGAGGGAGAGGGAGAGAGAGAGGGAGGGAGAGGGAGAGGGAGAGGGAGAGGGAGAGGGAGAGGGAGAGGGAGAGGGAAAGGCTCAACAAATTGAAGTTTCCAAATAGAACACCTCAGTCCCACTTTGGAGAGAGAAAAAATCAATCACAAGTGGCGATGGAGGGAAGGACTTGGGAGGGAAAGTGGATGAGGTGTGTGTGTGGGGGGGGCAGTAGAAGAGGGAATTATACTGCCCACCTCCAGCAGCAAGACAGGACATCAAGTGAGGGTTGGGGTTGCTATTCCACAGTCACACCTCTGACCCATAATTGTTTCTGTCTGAAAGAGTTACAGGGATGGAAATGGAGAGTAATCTGAGGAAAAGAAGGTCCAGCAACAGGCCCAAAGTGGAATCCAGCTCAAGGGGGGGTCCCAAGGCCTGACACTAATACTGAGGCTATGGAAGGCACACATTAAGTGTCTATCCTGGCTGCCCTCCGAAAGACTCAACAAGTAGCTGAAAGAGTCAGAAGCAGTTATTTGCACCCAACCAATGGACAGAAGCAGCTGACCCCTGTTGTTGAATTAGGGAAGGCTGAAAGAAGCTGAGGAGAAGGGCGATTCTGTAGGAGGGACAGCAGTCTTAATTAATCTGGAACCCTGAGATCTCTCAAATACTGGACCACCAAACAGACAGCATACAGTATGATATGAGGCCCCCAAAACACATACAGTAGAGGACTTCCAGGTCTGTGTTCATACAGAGATGATGCACCTAATCCTCAAGAGACTGGAGGCCCCAGGGAGTTTAGAAGTCAGGAGGGTAGGCGTTGGGGACGAGAAGGGAGCTGAGGTGGGGTGGGGTAGAGATGTGGGATGTGGAGCAGTCTGAGGTTGGATAGGGAGGGCCAGGAAATGGAATATGGAGTGTAAAAAATGAATTAAAAATAACATTAAATAATTAATTAAAAAAGAACACAAGTACTTGCTTTCTAGAATATACGATTTCAATGAAGAAGAAAATGGACCTTCACTAGACACTCGGGCTACCCACACTATTTTCCTGGATATCTAGCTTCCAAGCTGGAAGCTTAAACTGACCAATTTAACTACTGTAGATCAAAACTGCCCAGTTCCTGCATTAGTCAGAACAGGCTGCCCTGATCAACGGAAGCCCACCTGTACCTATGATCATCATAGAAAGCCTCCTAACTTTATGGCATTAATATCACCATTGTGAATGAATGAATTCAAGCATTATTTATCTTTTCTGTCCTCATCAACACACATTGTGAAATATGTAAAGTAAAAGCAACTCTGGTTTAAAAACTATGCAACATAATAATGTATGTGTTGGTAAGAATGAAAATGATCATTTGATAATTTAAAAATCAGAGACCTAATATTTTTGACAGAATTTATTTTGTCTACTCCATTTATACCTGAAGAATAAAACCTGGAATGATAATAGCTGCTTTGGAAAATAATCAAGCAAGCCCTGTTGTAAAGTATTCTCAATTCCATGGGGCTGAAGAAAAGCTTTAGAAGTCATTTAAATAGCAGTAGAAAAAATATGACTTAGAGGAACAGGAAAGCATTAAGAAGGCATAAGCACAGAGTGCTTTCTTTTCAAAATATAGTTGCAAGCTGTATATATTTATATATTTTAACTTTACTTCTTCTCTGTGTGTCTGTGTGTGTGTGGATGCACTTGTCACAGTGTGGATGAGGACACCAGCACACAACCCATAGGAATCTGGTCTTTCCTTTCAGCGTACGGGACCTGGGATGCCAACAACTCGGGGGCCAGAGTTCATAAGAACCCTTACCCTCTGAACTACCTGCAACCTAGCTGACTCTTGGTGTTTTTTTTTTTTTTTTAAATACAGTTGAGCACTTTATTTTTTTCAGATCTTTCGTATCAGTGAGACTTGTAACCAGAAAATAAAATAATTTTGTTCAAGTATTTTGTACTAGATTAAACTTAATGAAATTTCCAAAAGTCCTATGTTAAAGCAAATTAACAGTTCTGTGTCCCACCCCATTTACCTTGGAAGCATCTTTACCTATACAAGATATTTTTATAGATGTTAAGTAGTTGATTATTTTTCGTGAAACTTAGAGTGTTTGTATGTGTTTGTGTATACATAATTACTTGCCTAGTTCTTAAAATTATATTAAACAATAAAATTGCCTCTGTAAATCAAAACAAATCTAAAGCAATTTATGACAAATAAAAACATGGTACATGTTCAAGAATATTGTAAGATGAAAACCATGTATAATAGAAAAATTAATTACTTATTTAAATTTAAGTTCTTTAATATTTTAATTAAATCTTCTCTCATACACTGAATTCTGACTGCAGTTTCCCATGTCTTCATGGCTCCTATTCCCTTCCCTCCACCTACCCTCTACACTAGATCCATTCTTTGTCCATTTCCCTTCAGAAAAGAGCAGACCTCCCAGGGATATCAATGGAATATAGGATAACAAATTGCAATAAGACTAAAAACAAACCCTCATATCAAGGCTGGAAAAGGCAATCCAGTAGGCAAGAGTCTGAAGAGCAGGGGAAAGAGTAAGAGGCATCCCGAGTCACAATGGTAAGAGTCCCAGAAGAACATCAGCTACCCAACAATAACAAATTTGTTAGAAGACCTTGTACAGACACATTCAGGCTCTGTTGTTATCACTTAAGCCCCTATGATCCCATCTGAATACATTCTCTTGGCCATGCTCTCATGGTGTCTTAATTGTTTTAGTAATGAAATTCATTTTAAAATGTATTTGAATTATTTTGATATAGATTACATACTTCCTAGTCACAATTTTTTGACATAAAATAAAATTGAAGACAGAGAAGTTGTGAGAGAACCAACTTTTATGTACACATTATTTGTATACTAATTCAAAATCTAATTAGTTGACAGAGCATTATAGTATATGAAATAAATGCTTAATGGCTACCACATGTTTCATTGGATACCAAAAGGACTCATAATCTCATCTCATCCAAATGTTAATTATCTCTTTACAAATGATGTGTCTTTGCCATATATTTATTAGATAAAATGCAGATAAGTTTGCATTTCCTAAATGTCACATTGTCATGACCATCCAGAATATACGTAGAATAAGAAATAAAGTCTCAAACTTAGCAAATTTTCAGTTTCAGTTTACTTTTACTTCTTGGAAATCAGATAAAAAAGAAAACATATCTAAAATGCTGTTCCATCCGTAATGTGCTGCGAGTAAGGTTGCTTCAGTGTTTGCTTTGTTTCTAATTTTTATGTGATTTTAATGTTTTTCTGTAGGGAAGATTTTCCATGCATCAAATCCTTACCCAAAACTGTAGCATATGGGTCAATTAAAAAGGAATAAAGTAACATACTAAACATCATCATCCATTTCAATTCTGCCGCACATAGAATTTTATCAATGCCTATAGATTTCTTTTTTTTTTTATTTATTACGTATTTTCCTCAATGACATTTCCAATGCTATCCCAAAAGTCCCCCATACCCACCCACCCCCACTCCCCTACCCACCCACTACCCCTTTGTGGCCCTGGCGTTCCCCTGTACTGGGGCATATAAAGTTTGTGTGTCCGATGGGCCTCTCTTTCCTGTGATGACCGACTAGGCCATCTTTTGATACATATGCAGCTAGAGTCAAGAGCTCCAGGGTACTGGTTAGTTCATAATGTTGTTGCACCTACAGGGTTGCAGATCTCTTTAGCTCCTTGGATACTTTCTCTAGCTCCTCCATTGGGGGCCCTGTGATCCATCCAATAGCTGGCTGTGAGCATCCACTTCTGTGTTTGCTAGGCCCTGGCCTAGTCTCACAAGAGACAGCTATATCTGGGTCCTTTCAGCAAAATCTTGCTAGTGTATCAGTGGTGTCAGCGTTTGGAAGCTGATTATGGGGTGGATCCCTAGATAAGGCAGTCTCTAGATGGTCCATCCTTTTGTTTAAAGGGAGATCGAATGTGTTGAATCAAATATAGAGTTTTCAAGATTTAATTTCATAAAACTATAGTAGTAAAAAAAATCACAGAAAACCCCCCAAAATGCATTCTTTCTCATATCATACAGTTTTTAAGTAAATACTATTTTTTAAGATTGTAATATAGAAAGTTACTCATTTCCATAGGCTAACAATGTTTAGTATACTGATAGGATAACAGTGCAGAGATGAGTAGAAGAAAAAGAGAGCTGCCTGTGGTAAGGTACAGCTGTAATCTCAGGTACAGTGGGGGCTGAGGCAAGAGATCAAAGGTAGAGGTCAATACACACAATACAGAGTGTTCAAGGACATTTTAGGTAACTTAGAGAGCCCTTGCCCCAGAATAAATATAAAAAGTGACTAGAGATGTAAATCTGAGATTAAGAAGTTGGTTAGCAAGTCAAAGCTTGAGTCAACCATTCGGGAGGAGGGAAAGTATTGCCACTTGTTCTTCCTATTTAAACCGCTGCTTAAATTAAATTAAATTAAATTAAATTAAATTAAATGGTTAATTTTCCAGATATATAACTTTTATAAAAGTGCTTATCAATAATATCTGCTACTTTTGTTAAATAATTATTCCACTCTTACGTTCAATTTGTCTTTTAAAATTCTTAAGAAATGTGTTTTTATTAATTACTATAAGGTAAAATTCTGGTACAACATTACATATTTTCTAATATCTTCAATTTTTCCTTCATTTTTTCCATTTTCAAAATTTTCCCAGTTTTAGGATATTTTTAATTTATTCCTCATAGAAAATTTTGAGTATATTCATATGTGATTTGGAAAATCTTTTCCATAATTTATTTACTTAAAAATTTAAAAGAGGTTATTTATAATTTATCTCAAATATATCCATACCTAGATCTCCATCTATCATTAGCATGTTGTAGAAACACCTAAAATCATCTTTAGTGGATTGTTTAAAAAAATGTCCTACGGGTATGTTTTTCTCTACTAGGCAGACAATATACATATCCTTTGAAAATCAAGAACCAAATTTACAGTCTCCTACTGTATGTCTAATAAAGTCAGGAAATGTCTCTATTTTTAAGTTCTTCAACTTTCCTGTGTAGTGAACAAAACATCGCTCAAAAGGAATAGAAATTATTTTATGTCTGATTAAGAACACTGGCCAATAATCATATGAAACTACTTTCCGTTTGCAAAGCCCCTTAGTAATTTAAATTGTACAAGAAAAATGTAGATTTTTTTAATCCTACTTTTATATTTTATTGATGGCATGTCCTTCCAAAAGACTCGTGTGCTGAAGAGTTGGTCTCAATTGGAGGTGCTTTTTAGGGAGGCACAACTTAGCTGAGAAAATGTAACTGATTAAAGGTAATGGAGGACTTGCCTTTGAATATTATACCTCATCACTGGTCCTCTCCTCTTTCCCTGCATACTGTCTGGATTGATACTCACAAGCTCCTTAGCAATACTGTAGCCATGGTGTGCCTCTGCCCCATGAGCCCTGGCTCAAAACATCCTCATTCTAGAACTAAATCCTTGAGACTATGAGCGTAGGTGTTTTTTTTTTTTTTTTTTTTTTTTTTTTTTTTTTTTTTGTCAATTTCTGGGCATATAATGATGTAGTTATTTAAAATAACTACTCACAGACATGGGGCCAGTAGCAAGGAGTCAGGAACCTGTGTACAATATCTGGATTTGAGAGAGATGATAAATTGCCTGAAAGCATGTTTTCAATAAGTGTGATCTACTGTAATAGACGCTGCTCTTTGTATAATTTTAGGATAATGAATGTAATACTCATCAACCCCATATTCCCTTTTTAAAAACTGTGCGACTCTGATAGTTAAAATCTCTAAAAACATAGGACAAGGTGATCATTTAAATGTCCTCTGTCAGATTCACTGAAAACCAGTTATTTGTCATTTGACGAAAGAAAGGTTTATTAGCATGTCTAGCAATTATATCTGTCATAACACACTGTCGAATATTCCAGATACCTGGGTATTAGTCTGAGTATCAAATATGAAATTTCTTTTTCTCTTGGCAGAATTGTATGGTGAAAAGCAAAAAAAAAAAAAAAAAAGAAAAGAAAAGAAAAGAAAAGAAAACCCAACTACTATCTTATGCCTAATATGGATGTTTGGATACTTTGAAAATAACTCACTAGCAATATTAATTTAGAGAGTTTTTCAAGAATTTATTATGAGTTATTCCTGCTTTGGACATATTATATTTTGCTCCTTTTTTGTGATACTATTTCAAGATAAGCAGTATTTGAGAAAACATTGTATATTGTTCATAAATTTTATATGACAGATTAGGATAGAAGAAAAAATCAATATCTTTCAGTAAATTAGATAATAGAGTGTAACTGTGATATTAACATTAGTTAATACTTGATCTTTGTCTTAACTTTAATAATTGAAAGAATAGAATTAAAATCAATCTTCCAAAGGTAAAATATAAGAAGAATGAACTGCACTCACATACTTGATCTAATTCTAAGATAGTGACAAAATTAAGGTATTTATATTCAAGACTAATTATTGTACTTATTTAGCATTCCCAATATGAGTATTCTAAAAGTACAGAGTTAAAGTATGTTGCTCCAGTCCACGTATCTTTTTATCCCAGACACTCATAAATTCTCTCTATTAAGTGAATATATCAAGGTCTCTATTTTATAGAGAGAATTAATTTTTATTGAACACACATTTATGCTATGAATATAAATATTTGAAATGGTGTTTAATATCTGTAAGACTCAAAGTTTAATGCCAATAATTAGTAACAAATATAAGCATGATGTTACTATATTTATAAATCTATTTTCTGAAAGTTTAGGATAAACCACATCAAAATACTGGCTACTTATATTGTATACATAATGAAATCACAATATAAATTCAAAGGAACACAGATGGCGGTGGTGTTCAAAGAAAAAAATAATAAAATTACTCATTTTAATTATATCTAATATTTTGCTATACATTTATTTTATACTTAACAATATTCTTGTCTCCATGGCCTGCTAATATTTATGCACTGAATATGTAAATGCTCAGTAGGGATAAGAACTCATGAGTAGATATTTTAATAATAAAACTTCACTAAGGATGAGATTAATTTCCAGCAATCTGATTAAAACAAATCCAACTTTAAGAATAAAATAATCTATACCAGCAATAAACACATATCTGACATTATTCATATTAGCGTTTCATTAAGGCTTTAATTTCATCACTGAAGTCAGCCTCATGAACACCCTTTAATGACAGAACTTGTTGCTGTTTTATGCTTAAAAAAATTCCACTAAAATACATTTAATGATATCAATTAATAGCCTGCCTCTTCAATATACCATGGTAACTATATTCTTTCATGTAAAAAATCCAAGCGGTTAGAGGAAAGAGCTGCAAATAAACTGTCTGTACAGTCAACTTCTTAGACTACTTCTCCATCAGGATAAGAGCTCCAGATATCATATAGCATCACAATAACAAAAATGAAACAGTGTTCAATAAAATACAACCCTACAGAAAGTTAAATATATGTAAGAGATAAGGTTGTTAGAACAGTTTTTTTTTTCAGTCATGAAAAACTAGTATTTATGTTTTTATATACTTTAATTTATAATCTCCAAATTCTTCCTGGTATTTTGAGTCACATTATTTCCATGGACTTAAAGTATTTTTAAATACTATGTACACACAATTATAAATCAAAAATGCTTTAATTTTATCACCATCTAAGACACTGCTTTAAATTATTTTAATATCTTGTATTGGTGCTCTCTCTCTCTCTCTCTCTCTCTCTCTCTCTCCTTCTGTATGTGAATAATGCATATTAAAGACTTTGAAAACTTACAAGATTATATGCTTTCACAATGTTTTAATAATTTTATATTAAGAAAATTTGAATTCCCAATTTTCATATAATGCAGACATACAAATCATATTATTAAAGGAGGTACTTACTATAACTACATGTTGTTGATTACACATATGTACATGAATGTAACTTGCATCCCTTATTTTTTTTATGTATGCCATTGGAAAGTGTGAGACCAATCCACTTAATACTTCAGTATTGATTGCAATCAACTTTAGTAAATCTAATTAAATATATAAATTTTATTTTTAGACATACTGTATGAAGTGCTTTCTCTGAATTCAATATACTCCAAAAAAGCCACGTGGAATGAAAATACATAATTTAATGAAATTTTCATAAAACAAATGCAAATAATAGTAAACAAACCATTTGAACAAAGTAAAACCTTCCAAATACTAAGTCATATCATAGTGTATAATGAACATTTTTTTTTTTGCATAAAACAAACGTGTTTAAAATGCACAGGAGAAATGAATGCTCAGAGCTTGTGGGAGTGGCTAAACAATGACTGTTCTAATCTGAAGCCCTGGCCACTAGAGTGAGCTCATAACCTATACCCGACCCTGTGTGGAGGCCAGGATCTGGAAGCTGGATTGCTCTGAGCCCTAGGATCGTACCAAACAACTCGTTGTGAGATGCTTCCTAATAACATTCTCCTGTATTCATTCATAGGTCAGTGCCTAACCCAGTCATCATCAGACATGATGGAAGCAGGTGGAGAGACCCACACCAATCATTAGGGAAGCTGAGGGTACCCTGCATATTTATATGCAGAAGAGGGAGAGAAAGAACTGTAGGAGCCAGAGCGGTCCAGGACACCAAGAGAACAGGACCCACAGAATCAACTAAGCAGGGCTTATAGGGGCTCACAGAAGCGGCAGTCACGGAACCTGCAAAAATCTGTAGACACTCTGAACATGTTGTGGTTGTTTATCTTGGCAATTGTGTTAGACTACTAACAGTGGAAGGGAGGGTGGTGATGTCTGTGACTCTATTTATTGCCTGCTCTTGGGACTTTTATTTTTTCCTCCCTACTGGTTTGCCTTTCCAGATTTGATAAAGTTTATACCTAGTGTTACTGCGTCTTGTTGTCCTATATTCAGTTAATATCCCTGGGAGGGGCGGTATTTTCAGAAGGGAATGGAGGAACAGTGCATCTTGGGAAGAGGGGAGTTGGGGGACACAGAGGAGGTATCGGAGGAGAGGTTTCAGTCCAGTTATATTGTAGAGACAAAAACAAAACAAAGATTTTTTTTTTAAAGTTTCAAAAAGGCATGAAGAATTAACTAAATGACACTAACAAATTTTGAACAAATAGAAGTTTGTTTTAGGGACTAATGTTAAATTTCTTAGCAATAGATGACCACCAAAAAAAAATAAAATAAAATAAAAAGAACTTCAGGGTATGTTTTGAATTTCATTTTAGTCTTATATTTCTTTGTGCATTTTTTCCTACTGAAATTTTTCTTGCATATTATGGTTTTAGTATGTATTTTTGAATATGTGTATGTGTGTGTTGAATGTGTGAATATAAGAATATAAATATATATATATATATGTACATATATATATGCAGATAAATTTTCTTCCTTTTGTTTTGTTTGTATATTTTGTTTTATTCTTGTTTGCCTTTGAATTTTTCTGTTAATTTTCTTTAAAAAACAAAACAAAACAAAAAACCAGAAAGCATGGAGTTGGAAGGGTGATGAGGCACAGAGGCTCTGAGAGGACATGGGAGAGGGGAAAACATTATTAGAAAATATTTTATGAAACACAGGAGACTAAGGTAGTTTAAGGAAAAGCTTAATTATTGAATCAAAAGCTTCATGCTTCAAGTTGTTGGAAAGGCTCTAAGAGAGCATAATAAACCAATTTTATTTTTGTTGTTGTTGTTGCTGCTGCTGCTGCTGCTGTTCAGTTGTGTTGTGTATAAATATACACTATTGGCACAATTACTCTGGTGAAACTGAGAGAGGTTCTGGAGAGTCTCGGGTACAGGTAAGAACATAGTGTGCATACTGCGATGGAACAATACACAAAATAATTGCATAGATCTCAACCAGTGAAAGAGCAGCCTCTGCTGTGCTGCAGAATTGAGGAATTATTCCAAATTCCAGGAATTTGTTTTGAACTTTGAAAAGAGGTTGAAACCTAAGGTTGTTATTCACTAAGTGTTCTTCTTCCACCTGAGACCATGCCTCAGTAAAATAGGATTGTACAATATCATCCTAGAAAGGGTTAAAATTGTTTGAAAGATTGACAGAGCCCCTTTCTCATTCTTTCTTCGAAAGGCAGAAGTATTTGCTGTTTTGTATGCACCTCTCTCACTGCAAAGCTCGAACAAAAGTTGACTGTTTAAATGACTGGCTAAAAGTACTGCTGCTGCTGGCATTGGGTTGTCTGTACACACCGTGGATCCTGCTTCTTATTGAGGAAGCTGCAACAGTAACACGGAAATTGATGCTTCATTTCTATCTTGTCACTGAGCTTATTTTACCTATCTAAATTCTGAATTGATAATATTGAGTATGGGCAGGTAAAAAGGAGGAATTCTTATTTATGATATAGTTACTACTAAGGAGCACACACAGCTGAACTGTGCCAGTAGTGGGTGCCCTGCCATGAATTCCCACGATTATCCAGATTCACCTTCTTAGTCACAGAGATGAGGGTTGAAGAAGGACAGAGGAAACTACAGATCTTTTACATAGAGGTGTTTGTTAGCTAATGAGGTGAAGACGTTGCTAGAGCATATATTGGTAGATAAAATCTGAAAATATGAGAAACCATATCAGATTTTCTTTCACAAGGGATAATGTAAAATAGGACACGAGAAAGGATTATTTTGGGAAGGGAGAAAAGGTCTTTCATTATGAGTTTCAACAAGTTTCTGTGCCACTGGCTTAATGTCACTGGCAGACAGTCACAAGAGGTTTGCATTTATTTGTTTGTTTGTTTGTTTGTTTCCATTACAGTGCTGGTAAGCCTCCTTTCCCTGTTTCCTAACTTACTTTTACCACAATTATGACAGCACTATTAACAACCTAATTAAAGGGAAACTTCTCTAACCAAAAGATTAAATATACTAAA
Source organism: Mus musculus (assembly GCF_000001635.26). Taxonomy (NCBI): domain Eukaryota; kingdom Metazoa; phylum Chordata; class Mammalia; order Rodentia; family Muridae; genus Mus; species Mus musculus. The sequence continues at coordinate 113,237,122 of NC_000080.6, read as the reverse complement.
CGGCAAAATCATTTTCTCATACAAAATACAGCATACACCCTCAATGATGATACGGTGAACTGTTGTTTCTAATGCCTGAGATGACAAATTCTACAGCACACATGTAGTTTATCTAATTACATGGCTTTTAAAAATACTATTTCAAGACTAAATTTGTTTCAGAGTATAAATCTATAGATTCAAGTTTTTCACATTGTTACGTTTTGAAAAGTTATACATTTTCCTACATGCTCAGTACTCTCTCAGTAGTGCTTCCTAGTACCCTGAGAGCAAGCTTCTTACCTGGTCTCAGCGATTAGAACTATCTCATTTCTACATTCTTTTATGACCAACTATTATATTTTATATTCATGACTAGCCCTTCTTCTACTCAGGAGAATATATCCAAAAAGCATATTCCCTTACCATGAAATGGCATGCAACAGAGCTATATTAATGAATCAGTCTTCAAGCTTAAGTATACTTGGTGTACAATATAAGTTTGAAAATTACTACTAAACTAAATTATTTTGGAAAGAATGAATCATTATTTGGATTTTTTTTTTGAATGCAGAAGCCTATTTCTTAGTACTTAGAGGAAGTCCATTTGGAGATAGTTTTTGTCTTCCATAAAGTCAAGTAGTTGTAGTATCCATTACAAAAGGTTTTAGGAAGAGATATTTGTATTCATATTCTTTAGAAAAGAACTTTTTTATTTTCTTTCATTAATGTGCAAATAGGTTTTTTTATGCTTCAGCAGGAAAGACGATAAAGCAATGAGGAAAGGAAATACCTTAGCAGTCCTTGCAGAGGCTTCCTCTGAATCTCCAACAAATCATCTAGAAGCACTTGAACTTGTTTGATCTGAAATTCACACACACAAAAAAAATCAATGAGAAATTATATGAATGAAATCAGATATAATCAAAATCTTGTTATTTATTTTTTATTTATTTCTCTTGGTATTTGCTTATGGACTGATTTGGATCTCACTTGATATGCCATTGTTTAAATCACCTTATTTTTGGAAGTCTGTTATAATATTGAAACTAGTTATTTGAGAAACATATTTTAAATATATGAACTTGAGTAAAATGTGATTTTTATCAAGTGTCCAGCCATGATAGCATAGCGAGAACTTATTTTGAAATAATTTATACATTTAATTTATTATCTAAATGTGTTGTCTTTTATTAGCTCAATGTCAAAGTAAGTAAGAGTTAGTTTCTGTAATTTCACCTAGTATTATTTGAAAAATATAATGTGGTGGTTTTAATAAGCTTGTCTCATTAGGAGTGGCCTTATTAGGAGGTATGGCCTTTTTAAAGTAGGTGTAGTCTGGTTGCAGGAAGTGTATCCCTGTGGGGTTGGGCCTTGAGATCCTATGATCAAGTTCTACCCAGTAGGAAGAGACACTCCTCTGGCTACCTGCAGAAGGATCTCCTTGTGGTTGCCTTCTGATCAAGATCTAGAACTCTCTGCTCTTCCAGTGCCATGTCTGCCTGGACATTGCCATTCTGTCCTCCATGATGGCAATGGACGGAACCTCTGAAACTATAAGAGGTCCTCAATTAAATGGCGTCCTTTAAGAGTTTCCTTGTTCAGAGGTGTCTCTTCACAGAAAAAAAAAATACCCTAAGACATATAAATTAGTTTTTCCTTCTATTAAACAAAACTATGAAAAATCGTTACTTATTTTTCAATGTTAACTTTGCCATTCTCGGCAACGGTTTATCCTGCAGAGCCCAGAAATTCAGTTCAAAGAACAAGCCCACACTCTGCGGATAAACAGTCAGGTTCTAATACTTATTTTTGTCCTATGGAATTGTCTTGATATTAAAAATAAAGAGATGAAAGTGAAAGTCTGCATGTACAAACAAGACTCACCACCTCAACATAAGACACTGTAATACCACATTTTTGGACATGGATGCTAATTCATGTAAGAGCAGGGAGTGCAACACATACGTTGAGAGATGGAAAATGAATAAATTACAGTCTTGTCCCACACTGAGGGAAGAAAAAGAACCATTGCCATTTATAGAAGAAATTAAACAGAGAGCTGTGATATTTGCATAAGTATGTTTAGTTGTTGCCACAGATACCCAGTATCAGAAGTAAGTTTCTGATGACAGACCAAGAACCCTGACGAGAGAAAATTTTATATAAAGAATGGTATTTCTAGTAGAAATTTTTACCCAAGAGGCCTTTTTACCCTATTTGCAATTATTATTCTAAAAATAAAAATAATAAATAAATAAATAAATAAATAAATAAATAAAATAAAAGGCAAAAACCTAATGATGATAAAGGAGATGCTAACCAAAGACAATATACATTCTTAATATTAAAGTTAAACACATGTCTTCTTTATGACGATATATTGCTTTTTTTAAAATTTTTTATGCAGATGGGTATCTTGCCTGTGTGTATGTCAGAAGAAATTGAAGCTATAGATTGTTGTGAGCTGTTATGTGGGTACTGGAAATTAAAGCAGGTCTACTGAAAGAGCAGGCAATATTCTTGCCTGGTTGCTCTCAAGCCTTCACAAGACATTTGTAATTCTGATGTGTTTGTTTGATCTTTTAAGGTATCAAGGTCTCACTCTGCATGTCAAGATGGCCTTAAACTTATAGCAATCCTCCTGCCTTGCCTTTTTAAATGCTGCTTTAGCGGCATGAACCACAACACCTGGTACCCTACCTAATACATTTGCAGTTATGTTGATTCTATTTAGCTCCTCAATTCTTCAAACAGTAGCTATAAAATTAGGTGTTATCTGTGCTTCTGTCCCTTTGTGATAGAGGTGAATGTTATAAATGACATTAATGGATTGACAAAATTATTCCATAGGAATAAAAATTGAATTCTATTGAACGTGTATTCTTCTATTATTACCATTTAATTGAATTGATACTCTCAGTAAATGAGGTCTTTTAATGCAGGAATTCATTGCGTTTTTTAAATCATAAGTGGCCATTTTCAATAGCAAAGTGGAGCATAAATGAAAGAGACAAGGCTAAGATCTTCACCTGCTGCTAGTCAAATACTGCATGTGGATGTAAGTTAACTCAGTGATTTCAGGACACCACAGAGAATGCCAATTTAATATCATCCTGTGATACAGTGCATTCTAGGCACTTATGTAAGTATGTGGTTAAGTCCCTTTGGCAAATAATCTCAATTTTTCTTTATAGCTTTTCCTGCTCTACTGTCAATCTGTTAGCTGTTATTATTCATTGTTACCAATGTATGTTACATTTTAACCTACCATTTTCACATTTCACCTTCATATCTTCATGTTCTATAAATATAGCGAAGACTGTTAAATTAATATTGTTGAGTACTCTCCTCTCTCTCTCTGGTGTGTGTGTGTGTGTGTGTGTGTGTGTGAGAGAGAGAGAGAGAGAGAGAGAGAGAGAGAGAGAGAGAGAGGGAGGGAGAGAGAGAGAGAGAGAGAGAGAGAGAGAGAGAGAGAGAGAGAGATTTATATGCTTAAAAGGCCCTGAACGGTATATAAGGCTTAAATTAAGGAACATTTATTTTCAAAATTAAAGCCCTTAACACTGGACTCATTTACAACAATAGCAAAGCACTTTTTATGAACACAAAGACTAAAATTTTTCTTAAGAAGTAAAAGAATCAAATGCAGGCTTTTAAAAAGAAATTATCTGAGCTTATTCATTCATTATTTTGCTAGTCTGCAAGTATGATTTACTGTAAGCTAACAGTCAAAATTAAGTGTATATTAACTAAAATTCCAGTGTTTCATCTTAATTAAATACTTTAATCATACATCTTAATAGATGCTTTCATTAGCACCATATTTTAATAACTTCATATTTATTTTATTTATAATTATAAAATTATGTTCATACAAACACATTATTAAACTTATTAAATACATATCATTCATATTTATTATATTAATTCCTCATTTATAAAATGAAAATGATTGAAAAATATCATAAGCAAAACTATTTTTGAAAGAAAAGGGAGATATAAAGTAGGAAGCGAGAGTAAAAAGTAAAAGACAAAGAGAGCAAGACTCAGAGTCAGGTAGAAGTGTCTAAATTTGGAAAGTAATCCACAAAATAAATTTGTACAATGTAATCTTGCTATCTACACCATAATAAATTATAGCTGATAAATAAAAAGAATCAACTACAATAGTGCAATGTTACAGATATGGTGAATGCGTCAAATAAATATTTAATATTCATTTCAGATGGAAGAGTAACCATAATTAGAATTTAAATATTGATAATCCTAATAAAGGAAAATGATATAGTTGGACACATTTGAAGAATGGTCAAGAGTAAACACATGAGTGTAAGATTAACCAGTAGCTAATGACTTAGCAACTGAAAAGCAGAAGTGGGCACAGTGTCTGTCCAGAGAGGATCTTTCAAAATACTTTAAAGTAAATGCAGCAAATGAGCTACAGTAAAGATCAGGTGGACACAATATCCCATGAATATAGGATCACATATGTAAAACTGTAATTTTTGTCACAGAAGCTCACTGCTGATTAAATTTACCCTTTCTAGCTCTTTCTGAAAGCTGCCTAGCTGCTTCCACTCAGCTGTTCTGGCTCAAACTTCTGTCCAAGCTGACTGATTCATTCTGGCTTCTCTCAGCTTCTGACTGAATTGCTCTGCTTTATCTCAAGCTATATAATCTCTGACTCCTTCTCATTATCTGGTTCATTTTTGTCTTGACCTGCAACCTGTCTCTGTAAAACTGTTCTGGTAAAATTCTCTCTCTCTCTCTCTCTCTCTCTCTCTCTCTCTCTCTCTCTCTCTCTCTCCCTCCCTCTGTGTCTGTGTATGTTGTGTTGCTCTCTTAAGTAGTTTCTCTTTCTTGTGCTGCTCTTTTGAGAGCTGGAAGTATCCTATCTCTGATAGGCTGTCAAATTCTCTGCTTTGTCACTTTGTTTCACAATTGGACACTACTTTCAAACATGAGTGCTTTCTTCTAGAATCCAACTTTACCTTCCTTGTTTGGAAGTAAAGGTGTGTACTAAGGGTTTGTCTGTATTCTAGCCAGAAGGATTAAAGGTATAAGTATTCTAAAGGCTTCTGAGTATTCTAGCCAGATTACACAGACGTAGAAGGTGTTTGGATATGATCCCTTGGCAGAGCAGCCATATTGCTGGGTTGAAATTCCTATACATAAATCCCCTTCACAGGATAGGAGGGTTTTTAGTTAACTAAGTACTATAAAAGCAATACACATATCTAAATTCACAAACACAATGACATGAAAATATAAACTGCATAGCATCTAAGCAAAACAAAAAATAAGACAGGATGAACCTCAACTTTAATTACAATCATCTTGTCATAAGACACAGACAGAAATTAAACTGCCATATTAGAAGATATTTAGAGAGTGAAAAAGTGATGTGAGAAAATCAATTATGAAAATTTCAAGTCCTAAAATTAAGCAACTTGAAGAATATGAAACATTACCGATGCAAAAGGAAATTAAATATCTCCTAATAAGTTTGTGATAAAGGGTTTGAGGAAGTTCAAATAGTTAATTCAAATAATAGCTGAAAGACTATTCGCCAATGCTGAAATAAACTAATACACATGATGCTAAAATTAGATAGCAAATGAACTAAAAAAAATCTATCAGACAGCACAAAAATAAACTAAAAGCACAAAAATATGAAAATCCTAAAATATTTGTAACATAGAAAGCATCAGGATAAGGTTGACAAAGATGCTCTCCATGAGCCTGGACTTTCTCAGATAGAATATCACACGGCCCCCAATGGAGGAGCTAGAGAAATTACCCAAGGATCTAAAGGGAACTGCAACCCTATAGGTGGAAGAACAATATGAACTAACCAGTACCCTGTAGCTCTTGTCTTTAGCTGCATATGTATCAGAAGATGGCCTAGTTGGCCATCACTGCAAAGAGAGGCCCATTGGACTTGCAAACTTTATATTCCCCAGTACAGGGAAACCCCAGGGCCAAAAAGGGGGAGTGGGTGGGTAGGGGATTGGGGGGGTGGGTATGGGGGACTTTTGGGATAGCATTGAAAATGTAAACGAGGAAAATACCTAATTAAAAAAAAAGAAAAAAAAAAGAATTTAAAGATTTTTTTTTCTATCTTAGGAGGGACTATAAATGAGAAAGAACCATATCCACTCAGTTTTGAAGGTTACATTAGTCTTGAAACATCCAACTGTGTGGAAATTTTCAGTGTAATGTCTGCAAATACAAAAAGCTTCTATTCTATAACAGATAGAAAATCACTCACAGGCCCAGGCCTAGAATCCAAAAGAAATCAAGACTATTCAGTTGAAATTTCTTGGTTAGATTTAAGCAATACCTTGGAACAGCTATTTTTGCCTAGCCTATCATTTCTATTAGAAGAAAATAGATCAGTAGAAAAATTTTATATTCTTGCTTGTTGGGTGGTGTTGGTGAAGAGAATGCTAATTTTAAGAGGTAAAATTCAGTTTTGAATTTATTCTAGGCAGTGGTTCTCAACCCGTTCATCATAACCCCTTGAAAGACATTTTTCCCAGTGGCCTTAGGAACTGAGACAGTGCTTGGTAGCAGAATTAGCTATATAGTAGCAACGAAAATAATTTTGTGGTTGGGGGTCATTGCAACATGAGGATATATATAAAATTAATGTTTCCAAGCATTATGAAGGTTGCAAACCACTTGCTAGGGTCCCTCTTTAATAGATCACACCCTGAATCTTGATCTAAAAAGGGGACTGTTTTGACAATTAGTGTTTGTTGTTATAGGACCTTGGGACTGAATATATTTACAATGTAGGAGGGTCTTTAAAATATTGCAGGGTTTTCATTGCTAATACAGAATATGCAAATTCTATTTAATATATTATGTATTCCTTAATATGTATATATTTCCTTGAGTACTGGCCAAATAAGTGATATGCTGTGGAAGCTAATATACTGGAGAGAAGTGTTATGACTTAGGCAGATTCACATGAGACGTGAAATCAGTACTTAATCAAATGGGAGATTATTGTAATGCATTTGAATGAATCAAGAAAAATACTTTTAAACAGGACACAGGAACACACATCTTCCCTGTGGTATGATATTAAAGTTTTATAGCGTATTCTAAAATTGTCTTCCAACAAACAAGAATACCTTAGATGCACATAGCTTGAAAACTAAATGTCAAAAGGAACACAGTTCAACTTTTATCACAGTTCGTGTATTTGGTTCTTTGGAGGTTTATTAGTGTGAGGATCTAACTTGTGGTCTCACTTACTGAGTTATGTGTCTAGTGACTCAATTGATATCTTGATTAAAATCATACAACACTGAAACAACCATTCTTTTTTAAAATATTTTTATTAGGTATTTTCCTCATTTACATTTCCAATGCTATCCCAAAAGTCCCCATACCCTCCCTCCCCCCCACTCCCCTACCCACCCACTCCCACTTTTTAGCCCTGGCTTTCCCCTGTACTGGGGCATATAAAGTTTGCAAGTCCAATGGGCCTCTCTTTCCAGTGATGGCCGAATAGGCCATCTTTTGATACATATGCAACTAGAGTCAAGAGCTTCTGGGTACTGGTTAGTTCATAATGTTGTTCCACCTATAGGCTTGCAGATCCCTTTAGCTCCTTGGGTACTTTCTCTAGCTCCTCCATTGGGAGCCCTGTGATCCATCCAATAGCTGACTGTGAGCATCCACTCTGTGTTTGCTAGGCCCCAGCATAGTCTCACAAGAGACAGCTATATCAGGGTCCTTTCAGCAAAGTCTTGCTAGTGTATGCAATGGTGTCAGCGTTTGGAAGCTGATTATGGGATGGATCCCTGGATATGGCAGTCTCGAGATGGTCCATCCTTTCGTCTCAGCTCCAAACTGTGTCTCTGTAACTCCTTCCATTCTTTATAAGTGTTATTAGTTGATCCAGGAAAGTTGAAGTATGACTGATCAGTGGGTTTGATCAACTACGTTTCTGTACCTTGTTGTCTTGAAGTAGACTGTGCAGACTAGTTTCTTCTCTCTTTTCAGTTTTTTCTCTCATTTACATGGGTAACTATTTTTTATTTTTCTTTTTAAATTTTTATATAACTTAAATATTTTTGTTGAGGCTGTTTAAATGCTTTTTAAGTTAAATTTTCAAATAAAAATATGACAAAAATTTTCCTCTTTCCTTCTATCCTCCAACATCACTGATGCTAACCCTTACTCCCTCTCGTATTGATGACCTTTCAGTCCCGAATAATTGCCAATATATAAATGCATATATACACATTCATACACACACACACACACACACACACACACACACACACACACACACATATATATGTAGTCCTATGAATGTATAAATACATAAAAACCTGAGGAATCTGTTAATGTCAATTGGGTATTATTTTAAAGTTTTGGAATGTCACATTCACTTTAAAATTATTCTTCTTCATCCACATTCACAATATTTCATGTTGAGCATTTTGGCCACATAAATTGGATAACCTATATTACCCACTAGTCAATTCCAACATTTTTAGAAGGATATGACTTACCATGGCTTTACAAAATATTGGGTCTCCTTTTTCTTCTCTGTTCTCACCACAGTTGTGCCCTTTGCTTAAACCATGGCCTAGAAATCAGAAAGAAATGTGAACTAGGCAGTGTTTTGAAGTCTAGTCTTCCCTTGACCTATAATGAATTCTTCACTTTTGTACTAAGGGTTCCCATCTCTGTAAAATTCAGGTTTTATTCTAAAAGGAAGTTTTGCTAGTATGTAAATAAATCAGCTCTTCCATATTTTGTCTAAAACATTATCACAAATTTACTATCTTTTACCTTCACAATGTCTAAAATTACTAAATAAGGTAAGATCTAAGATTTATTAAAAAACACTGACAACTGACTACAGCGTATATGTTTACTAAACTGGACAACAAGAAAGTGGTTTTGACATTCTATTGAGAGTTTTGAACATAGGGAGTTTCACGGAATGGTCATTTTGTACAAGGACAAAATAGCGAATCAAAAGGTACTGTGTTTGCACTGCATTAAAAGACATTCATAATAAACCTGCAGTACTAATGGAATCATATTAAGAGACACAATACCAACTAGATGCTTGCTTTTAAATATGTAATTAAAACAAGCTGGGATAGCTCCCAGCTGAGTATTAGTATATGAAGACCAAGCAGAAACATTCCGCAGAGAGTAATTTTTGTTTTGCCTTGTTTTATGTCTCCATGGCTGGATATTAGAAGTCTAAGGAATGAATTAGTCATGCAAAACTTTGACTAGAATATTTCCAGTTTGGAAAAAAAACACACATATTTTCAATTACATCAACATTTTGTCACAGTATTTACCAAAATCCATAATTTTATTATTTAAATTACATTGAATCCATGCACTACAATAAGACTGACAAAACACTTGAAAATTTTTACTAATTTGACTGAAGGACATTGTATTAGCATTCACAATTGTTTCTTTAGTCTGCTATGTAAACTCTTATAGGATTTAATTTTATTCTTAAATTAAAAAGAAATCTAAAGGAGAATGCTGAAAATAGATTTTCATATTGAAATATTAATTGTTTCACTAAAATAATATTTTAATATAAAGCTCACTATTATTTGAGTGAGAAGCACTTTAGAATACAATTAACTATTGTTTAAAGTACTCAAGCAAAGAGAAAATTTGCGATGGCCTCTGTCAACACATTTCAAAAACATCTTATCTATTAGGTGTTTTCTTTCTGTTTATTTTAAAAGTTCCCAAAATTCAAAGGAGTTTCTGGTCAAATTTTCAAGAAGTGGTCAGATGACATAAAATCCTCTTCTAAAAGTCAACTACGAATGCAGAGATGAGCAAGATCTAGGGTCCTGCCTTGATCTTAAAGCTGACTTTGGGTGCTGTGCTGTTCAATTTTCTCTGCCTTTGAGGGCCTGATCTTTTAAGTACTACCCTATTTCGTTTCCTCCTATATTGGAAAGCACAAAAGCCCAGCCAGCATTTTCTCAGTGCATCTCTCCAGAAATGAGAATCCTGTGTGGCTGACGCCCCGCTCAGGGGTTACATTACCCATCGTCCTTTTCACCTTGCTTTGATATCCTGCCTCTGACTATGTTCTTCATTTACTGGCTTTATTTCTCTGCTCCGAATACGTGCTTTTGCTGGAACTCCTAGCAGCACATCTAGACTTCCTGCCTTCGTTTTTTGGCAGCACACGTAAATCTGAGGATGTGCTCTCTCTCTCTCTTCTCCGCATGGAACCCATTTCCTACTCCCTGTAATTTATTCCTGACAACGAAGGAGAACATAGAGCTTTTTCATCAACAAAGGATAAAGCACACTTCTTCTACAATTTCAGATATAAAAGCATATCCCATATCCCACGTGTCACGTTGTTATTCAAATTGTAGAATAACTATTTTATTTTAAACACAAACACACACACAGACAAACACACACAGAAACACACACACACACACAGAGAGAGAGAGACAGAGACAGAGAGAGACAGAGACAGAGACAGAAGAGAGAGAGGGAGAGAGGAGGGAGAAAAAGACAGAGAGCGGGGTAGGGAGAGGGAGAGAGAGAGGGAGAGAACCGATTTCTTGTTCATTTTAAAGCAGTTCACTGAAATAAGTATTAAACACAGTAAACTTTATCTGCCTCAGTACGGGGAACGCCAGGGCCAAAAAGTGGGAGGGGGAGAGGGTCTGGGGGACTTTTGGGGTAGCATTTGAAATGGAAATGAAGAAAATACCTAATTAAAAATAAATAAAATTTAAAAAGAAACTATGTAGGCTACCAAATAATCTTTCAGAGACTTATGAAAAGACCTTCCAATGAAGGTAATGTTTAGAATATTTTTTCTGTGCTATTTTGCTTCTATGAGTTTTAGTTTGAGTTAGGATTTTAGAGCTTAATAATGTGATAACAGTCGTGTTATAATCTTAACGAATATATCTTTACTTAACTGAGTCTAATTTTTTTAATTTAGTTTAATATGACATATATACATATACATGTATATATACATATATATACATGTATATGTGTATATATATATATATACACACATATATACATATTCATAATGTATTCCAGTTATTTGGAGCAGTGATCAATTTTTCAAATGATGAAGGTTCCAAAAATCAGAAAGTCCCTGTGAGATACTCTATTGGATGTTTTACCTATGAGTCTTATAAAATTTACAAGGTGTGTTTTATTCTCTACATCAGCTTAGGTGTCAGGGATGATATACGTAGTAATCAGTAGACTAGTAGACGAAACATTGATGAGCTGACAGGTGTTAGATATGTGCTATCTTTTTAAAGATACTGCATTGCATGTGATTAAATTCCTATCTCTGCTTTCACAGGATATGTATGCCTGTAAGCACAGCGATGGGAAATAAAATTGCTCTAATGAGGACCTAAAGTCTGTGTACCCTCAGGGTGTCGTTGCAGAGATAGGGCAGGATTTGTTTAAAAATATTTCAGAGAATTCTGAGCCTATGATCAGCTCTGCACTGGTTTGGAAGCTCAGTGCTGTGGTATAGAAATGGAAGCATAGTTAATATTAGTTGTCTAATTCTAATTAACACTCACAAGTATACTATTTACTGCGAGAACTCTCTTTAAATGCTACAGGTAGGTGTTAGTATAGAAAGTAACTCCAAAGCATTAAGCAACAATGCCTACGCCTGTGCTCTCCCTAGCAGAGAGCCTGTCTCTTATACAGGTTCCAGAGCACAACATGCTCTGCTTGCTATCAACAGCGAATGATTTTAACGTGCTGTCATCTAATTCATTGAGAACTTCACTCTCAAATCTGCACACCATTTCTTTTGCTGAACCTTCATGAACTATATTTACAAGTCTAGGGTTCTACCCTGGTTACTGTTTCCCTAATGTAAACCACTACCTGTTTAGTAATGAGATAAGTTCTGTGCTCTTTCCAAGTGTACACACTTACCACATAGTAACAAATCCCTCTGATCACTCTGCCTGGAGACAGTCATATTTAGTTTTTAGCGTGCACTTTGCACCATGCCCCAGATTTCAGGAAAACTTTCTCAGAAAACTCTAATTAACAAGAAATGTAATAATTTTGGTATAGTTCTTATCTGTAATAATTTCCTCCTTTCATCAACTCTATGCCTAAGTACTAGTAATCATTCACTCGGTTAATAATACAAATTCTTCCATCTACTCTAACAGTTTGGTTATTTTAAACCACATGTAGTTTTATATTATATACAAGAGTTATAAATACTACCTTTTTACATGAATGCCTTCTAGTACACATAGGACAGAGAGTTATGGCACACGCCTGGAATGTCAGCAACGAGAAGGGTGAAGCAGAAATGTGTCTGAGGGCTTAAGCTCAGCATGAATTTCACATGGATTCCCAGGACCTGAGCCTCAGGATGTGTATGGAGTTCTCATCAAACAGACAGAGAAGCAATTTATATAATGGAGTTACAAGGTCCTGGACTTTGTTTTCATATTTAATTTATAGTAATATAATTGTTCTGGCAAAGGGTCTTTAAATTATAAAGTGTCTTCTGAATAAGACAATGGCATTTTATTACTGTAAAGGATCGCTACACACTCCAATACATGTGGTGATGTACATTGAATTTTAATTAAAATATTTTAATATCCAGTGCTTTGAGCTGTGTACATATTTTGAAATTTACATTATTACATATATTTTAATAATATATCACCGCCATATAAGCTTTGAAAAAAATAAAAGTTACATATTTATATAATTATATTTACAAATATTTGATAATAATTAAAATCAAATTTAGAACTTATACAAGATTTGCATCTTTATGTTAATCTCTTGCTTCTATGACTAATAAGTTTTCCTGCTCATTTTATAAAGTACAAATTATCTCAATTGTTTTCACTATTTTTGATATGTTGTGGGTTGTATTGTCTCCTTTGTAAATATTACCTAGGTAGTAGTATTAAATCATATATATTAATTCATTATATTGATAATACAAATTGTTCAATCTATATGATCTGTTTATTTTAAATTAGTTATAATTGTACATTATATACAAGAATTGTAAATAATACTCACTGTAGGTGATTACCTGAAATAAATATAGAGCTGAGTGTGCTGACACATACATCACTCCTCCTCCTTTCTTACATCTCTCCAAGACCTCTCATATATCCACCTTGCTCTTTATCAAGTTCATGGTCTCTTCTCATTAACAGTTCATATATCTCTTTCTATATCTATCCATAGCATCTATATCTATATCTTCATCTACATCTATATAAATCTATATCTTTGTATGTATATGTTTGTGTGTGTATATATGTGTATGTGTACCTGTATATATGCATATTTATAATACAAATGTACAACTCCTTCAGCCTGTACAATGTGACAGGTGTGTGTATTTTCAGGGATGGCCATTTGTTACTGATGTGCTCTTTCCTGAGAAGACTGTTTCTGTCCCACTCTCGGCATTCTCTAATTGCCTACGGTGTTTACATGCAGAGCTGAAGCCAAATGAGCTTCCCCTACCCACTTAGCATATCTACAGCTCTGGTCCTTGTTCAGTTCAAGTTTGCTCATCCAGGTGGATGGAACTGTGTGACTGGAGCCTCTGCAATACTCAGAGACACACTATCACAGCAAACTGAGTATTTCTTTGTTTGTTTGTTTTTGTTTGTCTTTTTTTTAATGTTTTTAATCTGTCTGTCTCCTCTTCCTCACTGATCTCAGAATCCTTGCTGGGGTGTTTGTAGATGCATCCTTTGGTCCTGGACTCTACAACTCGGCAAGTCTATCAGTTTTGGGTTTCAGTAATTATTTCCATCTGCTGAAAAGAGAAGTTTCCTTAATGAGGAATGAGGATAAAATTTATCTATGCGTATACGGACAAATGTTTAGAATTTAGTTAGAAATTGTGCTAGTTTTGTAAAGTGGTAGTTGTAAGTTCTTATTCAAAACCCATGTCTTCACTAGCACTGTGTAGATGAGAAGGTCTCCAGTACCAGACATGCTTTCCTCTCTTTGAGCAGGTCTTTAGTCCAATTAGAAAGCTGTTTGTCACTAGTGAGGTGCCAATGCTGGACAACTTGGGTTATCATGCCATGTTGGTCACTGTGGTGGTTCACAGGCATCATCGCTTGGTAAGACTGTTAGTTGCCTCTTTGCATTGGGAGCTTGGATGCCAGGGGTAAAATAAATGCTAGTCCTCATGCAAAAGACTTTCAATTTCAATTCAGATCAAGGGCCTCTGAGCCCCAAGTCTGACATGCATGGTATCTACTCTTTTTGGAACACAATATAAGTCCAGTAGTTCATAGTGTGAATGGCTTTTAGAATCCAAGAGATAGAAAATAATGTGACTACATTAGATCAAATTAAATTATATTAAAAAAATGAAATCAGTAGTGGAAATATGGTCACTTTTCAAATGAAGAAGAAGAAGAAGAAGAAGAAGAAGAAGAAGAAGAAGAAGAAGAAGAAGAAGAAGAAGAAGAAGAAAAAGAAGAAATAATACAGGCTGAATGGAAGCTCAGGTATGTGGATCAAGATTCAGCAGCTCCAGAAGCTAATGCTGCCAGAAGGGACTTCAACTTTTACGTAGAAACATGATATGGGAATGAGGGCATGGGAGCATGAGAATTAAGTCTCTCCACATGGGAATAAAATGGGGACTAAAAGGGGAAGAGACATAACAGAGGGTGATGGCACGTTGATCGTGGTACACTAGTTTGAAATTGTCAAAAAATATTTTGTAAAGATCAATCTTCAAATCTTGCCTGATGCTTAGTGAAAAGGGAAAACAAAACTCAATACTGGGTAAAAGTAACAGTTTGCTTCCAACCTAAAGGCTTAGGCATGTTGAAGAATCATGACTAAGAGAAAAATCCCCAGAAATACCTTAATTTCTTAACATAGTGGAAAACACTGTTACTGTTGTCAGTGGACAAAGGAACTCAGAAGTGAGTCAGATTAAGAGAGGGTGGCCTGGATAAAACCAAATTATCAATAAAGATCCCGTGTCCTAAAGATAAATAACCTACCCACAGCAAACACTGGGAGTTACTTTTCCCAGGTGAGAGAATGTGCCAGAATGAGATATTGAGTCCTTGCCCTTTGCTTGTATACAGAAAAAACAGGCAAAACCAGGAGAAAACCGGGAAACAAAATTTACTCTACCATTTCTTTAATCTAGTTACATGGGTTTATGGATGTACATTCAGATACAAATAAACAATATACATATAATCCATGCAAATACCTACTGAAATGCATTATATTTGCTAAACCTAAAGACATCAAAATAAGCAGTGAGGTATGCAAATATTTCTTAGAATGTGGAAAATTAAAATAAGCACAAGGATTACCTCCTTTAATGATTTGATTCGTTCTGTTTATTACTTATATTTTCATAACTATAAGTGAACTCTTCAACGTACTATGCTGTTGACTTTATGATTTTGCTGCATATAAATATACAGGCACAGTTAGGCATAGAGATGTTCTGAACAGAAATGTGAAAAGTGGGAGGGAGGAAGGGAGGGAGGGAGGTAGTCTGGCAGGGGTTTAACAAGCACTCTGATTACACTCACCGAAGCTCTTTTAGCCTGGAAGCTTTCCTCACTCACAGCAAGAGATTTTTGTTCAAGTGGGGTTGCTACATCTCAGACATCACAAAGTCATGGGTGGAGAGAGGCTTACTTCCCCTCGTAGGGAGCCATGTTACAAGGCCTCCCACTGCACTTCAGTACCCTCCATAGTCTCCTTGAAGATCCCTATCATTGATGTTACAAGGCACTGCTCCTGTTCCTCCCACACTTGTTGAGATCAACTGTTTCTCAGGGATCTTTGGTGGTGCAACAATGGACAGCCTAGAGAATGCTTCCTTCTTAGAAGGTAGTGAACCTCATTCACAATACTATAAGTGTAGAATTCTGGAAAGTATTGTGAAACAAATATAACAACAAAAAATTAACTATGGTCTGCTGTTTTGCGACTGAAAAAAAAGTATTTTAATCCCTACTTTTGGGTTTTATTTAATTTTTTCTTCAAGTTTTTAGGAAGATCATAAATAAATAGTAAAATAAGCTAGTGTCAACTTACTTTGGTAACTAGCCTTCCACTTTAGCCAGCCTGCTGGCTATGCATACAGCATTATGTAAGAGGCCCATGAGTTCTGTATTAAGCAACACTCTTCTCCTCTACAGAATGCTACTAAAACTCTGTGTACCCTGTAGCTAAATAACTTCCATTTCTCTAGGTGGTAGCTGTTTAATCTTGATAATGTTAATTTTACTATTTTGATTGTTTTTGAGAATTTGATGAGATAGATAGATAGATAGATAGATAGATAGATAGATAGATAGATATGTATGTCTTAGTCAGGGTTTCTATTCCTGCACAAACATCATGACCAAGAATCAAGTTGGGGAGGAAATGGTTTATTCAGCTTACATTTCCACATTGCTGTTCATCACTCAAGGAAGTCAGGACAGAAACTCATGCAGGTCAAAAAGCAGGAGCTGATGCAGAGGCCATGGAGGGATGTTACTTACTGGCTTGCTTCCCCTGGTTTGCTCAGCCTGCTCTATTATAGAACCAAGACTACCAGCCCCTGAATGGTCGACCCACAAGAGGCCCTTCTCCTTTGATCACTAATTGAGAAAATGCCCTACAGCTGGATCTTGTGGAGGCATTTCCCCAACTGAAGCTCCTTTCTCTGTGATAACTCCAGCCTGTGTCAAGTTGACACAAAACTAGCCAGTACAATATATATATTTGTGTGTATGTATATGTATATGTATATACGCACATATATATGTACGCATATATATATGTGTGTGTGTGTGTGTGTGTGTGTGTGTGTGTGTGTGTGTGTTGAGATAGGGTTTCTCTGTACAGCTCGGCTGCCCTAGAACTCACTCTGTAGGCCAGGCAGGCCTCGAACTCAGAAATCCGCCTGCCTCTGCTTCCCAAGTAGTGGGATTAAAGGCATGCACCACTGCCCAGCTATGAATAATGTATTTATATTATTTTCCCTCTCCTACTCCTTCTAAGTTTTTAAGTGTTGTTCATATGTATATGTGGATTTTGGGCTGGCTGCAGAATTGGATAACCTGTTAAATGTCTCATTTCATTAGAGGGTGATTCTTTGCCTCTTGTCAGTAGTTAGATACATACTATTCCTCATCTATAGTGGCACTTTGCATGCTTTCCTCATTGTTGGAATGTCAACTGATGGTCATTTCTCAGGGCTTGGATAGGCCTATCATTGAGATTTCATGAGAGCAGTTTCCTGTCATAATAGGAGATACTATCTCTCGATGGAATTCTTGGTCCCTAAGATCCTATAATTTTTCTTCTGCCTCTACTGGTTATATTTACTGAGCCTTAGCTGTAGGACTTATATGGAAAATGTGCTGAGTCTTCCCTTCTAAATGGTGCATTGTTCTCTGAATTCTGACCATGTTATAGATTTCTGTAATGGCTTCTTGCATACAAATAGTTTCTTTAATAAGGAGTGAGACCTAACCTTATCTGTGCATACAAGTACATATTTAGAATACAGTTAAAATTCATGCTGACTTGGGAAAGTAGCAGTAGTATAATCTCCTCCTCTAGGGTTCATGGCTTCAGAAGCCCTGGGTAGATGCCTTTGTTTACAGTACCACCCATGAACCTGATTGAACTGAACAGGCCTTACGTTTAATTATAAGGCTTTTAATTATTACTAGGATATAAACTTCACTATTATTCCTTTTGAGGAATCTTGCCTTCTCCAAATGTCCCATGAAGACTTATTTCTTTAGGTTTATCAACTATAAAATAGGATTATTACTAATAGACGTTAATGCTTTAAAAGCATCAATAGTTTATTTTGCAATATCAACTTTAAGTTCAGATACATAATAAGCACCAAGTGCTAGAGACTGTCATATTTAATATATCTATTTCAGTACTTAAAACATTATTATTCCTCTTATGGCTTCTAAATTGTGGCTTTCAGCGTATCATCAACTCTATCAATAAGTTAGAAATTTATGTTGCTTATTTAATTAATATTTTGAAAAATTACCCTACATTCATTTTATTCTGATATTTGTTATACACATAATTAATAAAATTAACACGTAATTTTCTAGAAAATTCCATGTTTCACCAATCAGGAAGCAGAGGCACAACTCTATGTTGTTGGTAACAACGGCTTTTCAGAGTAAAATTTTTAAGAACTTTGGTTCAGTCTCAACTGAGGTTTATGTTCAGAAAAAAAATAAACAAAAACAAAAACAAAACAAGACTATCTGCTATGAAGATTTGAGGTCTAAGAAATATAGTTATATAGATTTAAGCTATAGTGTTAAGAGAAAGAATGGTGGTCAGCTGCAGACAGACATCAGTGAAATGAGAGAGACAGTTCATTTTCTTTTACAATAGGTCGCCATTGCACTTTGATAAATTTTGAACGTGGCATCATCAGAAGATAGCTAAGGAAGCTAATAATGCGGGGTGTCTCTTAAAGACCTTGCGGCAAAATTACAATGAAATGACATAAATTTAGGTCACAAGAGAATTTGATGAGTGCTACTTCTACTGTACAAAGCTAACAGTGTTGTCTGAGACAATCAGAAAACATCTGAGGAAGCATGGAATGTCATTCCTGATGTTAAAACATTAAGGCCTTACTAGTCCATTGATATTTTGAGAAAAATTTTTTATGTAGAAAGAGAATATTATCTCTATGTAAACAAGGATGTAGAAAAGAAATGTTAATTTTCTTGGATTCTTGCGAGATGCTTAGATCCAATTCCTTGATGACGACTCATTTTCTTTCCAATGTCCACATATATCTACCTACCTATTTGTTCTCCCTTATATCTATGACTGAATAAGCTGTATATAACATTTTCCCAAATGTTTGCTATACTTGATGACACACTTTATTTGACAATGACATAAATGTAGAAACACCTTCACAGTAACTTCCTTAAAATAAAGTCAGGTCAGTGGGTATCTCCTTCTCTATGGCTGGAGAGGATGACCAGGAAATCCAAATTATAAAATGAGATTTATTATAAAATTTTCTGTGGAATAACACTCTGTGCTGGTTATATGGTAATTGGAAAACAAATGTCCTCATCAACATATATAACTACATGTATACAAATATAAGGAATAAATAAATAAATAAAATCCTGGAAAAGAGTTTGAAGAGTCACAAAAATGAACATATTCTACTACCATTATTAGGATTTTAAATATTAGAAATATATAATCAGAACCTGTTAGGAGGAAGTTGAAGGGGATTGTTGTAACCTAACATAGTTGGATTAGATCCTCAAATTCTGCACAGCCTTCCATGCCAGTAGAAGGAACTTCTCTGCCTATGTTCCCTAAGATTTCCTCTTCACTTGAAAAATATATAATTTCATAAACAAGAAGTTTCTGTTTAAAGGGCTACATTAATTTTCTTGCTTTGAGATCAAAAATTCTGTAATTCATAGCGACTTACATGAATGGCAAATGCTACCTACAGAGGCCCAGGGATCATGTGAGAGAATATAAATTTAAAATCAACCAGTTAATATACCTGGGCTCACTAATCCTAGAAGCTGCAACCTATGTGTCAGTTTGTACTGAACACTAACAACCTGGACAGAAAATTTTACTAAGGTGAAATCTGAATGTAATTAAAGTTTAATTTAAATTAAACATGCCCATCACTGGGATATTACAAATGAAGATATCAAATATCTTAGGGAGACTGCTTCTCTTTTAGAGTGAGTTCCAGTACATATTCCATCTTCTATGAAGAAGAACGAGACAATATTTTGGCTCACTGTAAGTGCAATGAATCCTGACATTGAACTAGTCTCCAGAATTTAACATATCAAAAAATTTAAAACAAAGCCAGGGTCATCATTTTAATGGACTTCACTGTCAGTGTGATAATCAGAATAATCTTGCCCACAGATATCACATTTGATTGACAAGAAGAGAAATCAGCCTGCTGTAATAATCATGAAACAGGAACAGATAGGAGTTGTTAGGAAAGTGTCACTTAGCATGTGATGTGAACTATTCTGAAGTCAGAGAACACAAGCATGTCTCCAATCTTGTTAAGTTATGAATCCTCAGTCAGTTATCTGTCTCAAGACAGTTCACAGACCCCAAGCTTTTTAACTATGTAGGACACTAAACTTCAGTGTGCAAAGAACCGATAACAGTTCAAATGCATGTATTATGACTATATTACCTGTCACTTCCAGGGAACTTGTAGTGATTCAACAAGTAGTGGATTAATGAAAGACAAATAAAAATCCGTTGGAAAATAGTATCAACTCAAGAATAATGTTAATTCTGAAAAAAATCAACATGCCTTAGTAGACTCCAAATCAGAGGCAAAATCAAGAAAATTAATGGAATTTTCATTTAGTAGATGACAATTTCAGTCCACCGTTTCCTCAAGATAATCCCCCAGTTATTTTCCTATTCTTAGAAATGTATAATTAGATATGTGAAGACAAACATATCCAGACAGTGCAGTGAAATATATCTGCTTAAAAACTGACAGTGCGTAAGAATGGGACAGGGAGCCCCCTGGATCCTTAGGAAAGCAGCAGGCAAATGTTGAAGGGACTATGTCTTAAAGTTACTGGAGATATCTCATAATGACTCATTAGAACTATTTCTGTATACTGATTTGTACTGTACAACTACTTGAGTAATCTGAGTGACCTTTGTAGAAGCAGATAGATTTTGGAAAGTTGCAAAGGATCATTCTCAATATAAATTAGAGACCAGTTGTGTCTAATTTTCCAAACATGTGTGGAGCCCCAGATCAAGTTAATATAGTTTTGAATCCTTGGTAAAAAGCTATGATCTAGGAAACACCTTATCTATCATTTATCTATTAATAGTAAATTGGATGAGTTTATACTAGAACTGAAAATTTGAAAAAATGTTTCATATCTGTGGGCATATTAAAAATCTTTTCTTAAATTAAATTGAAGACTTTTCTTTTACAGCTTTCCAATGATGTACATTGGAACTGCTTAAGAAGTTGAAGCGGCTCCTCTAAGAATATCTATAAGACATAAGGCAGAGGTAAAGCACGTTCCATGAACTTACAGAGACTTGCAACATCACCATATTCATTCCTTAACACGGTTGTCCTTTCTCCTAGATACTAGTTCCAGACATGGAATGCTTGCTTTGAATTTGGAAGCAGTGTAAAATAGAATATGTAAGCATATTCTTTTAACTTAACATTTTCCTATATTTCTGTCTTACAGAATAAATTATGTTGTGTGCTAGAAGTCAGCAAAAATATGACCAAACATATATTCTCATAGAGTCATTCCAAGGAGACAGATTGAAATTGCAGCTTTAGTGCATCACAACAAAACTACTTAGGATGTGGTATACAAATATCTATCACCAGATAACTTCCTAAAGATCCACATAATAGAAAAATTTTTCTAGACTATGATTTTAGTTACCAAGACAACATTGAATGGGACTACTCTTCAAAAAAGCTAAGCATTGTCTAAATAAGTACAAAAACAAGCATACATTATTACCTGTAATCAAAAGAAAAATGTGTTGTTTGAGTGAACGTTTTATCATATTCTTGAGACAGAGTACATTGTCAAATAAGAGACTTAAATACCTGTGAGTTTGTTTGGTTTTTGTTTCTATACTTCTCTCTGTGTTTTCTCATCTGTATTCAGACACCTTTGGTCAACATGTTGAATAAGAATCAATGACTTTGGCTGACATGGTTTTGCATTCTGTTTTGATACCTTTGGGAAGAACCCATCCTAGAGTGGTTCTTTTTTTTTTCATTTTTTTTAATTAGGCATTTTCTTCATTTACATTTCAAATGCTATCCCAAAAGTCCCCCATACCCTTCTGCCCCCCCTCCCCTCCTCCCCTCCCACTCCCACTTCTTGGCACTGGCATTCCCCTGTACTGAGTCATATAAAGTTTGCAAGACCAAGGTGTCTCTCTTCCCAATGATAGCCGACTAGGCCATCTTCTGCTACATATGCAGCTAGAGGCACGAGCTCCTGGAGTACTGGTTAGTTCATATTGTCGTTCCACCTATAGGCTTGCAGACCCCTTTAGCTCCTTGGGTACTTAAGAATGGCAGAAAAGGCCGGGCATGGTGGCGCATGCCTTGGATCCCAGCACTTGGGAGGCAGAGGCAGGTGAATTTCTGAGTTCGAGGCCAGCCTGGTCTACAAAGTGAGTTCCAAGACAGCCAGGGCTACACAGAGAAACCCTGTCTCAAAAAAAAAAAAAAAACAAAAAAAAAAAAAAAACAAAAGAAAAAAGAAAGAAAGAAAAAGAATGGCAGAAAGGAGAATTCTTCTGGCAGATTTTCTAAGTGTTAGAACTGATCTTTCATTTATATTGAAGGGTCAGTCACTGATCTAGAGATAAGCACTGGTATATGAGCTGTGATCACCAGTTTGACTTAGAAGAAAGATTCAAAGTACACACTTGACAACTATACTGCAGATTTATGAAGAAATACCTTGGAAGTAACTTTAATTCAGATGAGTACATAATGTGAAGAGACTTGTATCACAAGCTTTTGCTCATCAAAGGAAAATTTAAGTTACAAGGTTGTGATGCCTTGAGAGAGTTTCAGTAATTTACTCGCCCAGCCATTTTTATCAATGTCCAATACGCCCAGAAACAAAGTACCCATAGTGGCAGGGATATAAATTGAACATGAGGTAAGAAACATAGGTGTCCACTCGCAGAGACAGATGCGGCTGTTGCCACCGTGCAATGTCCTGTCTGACAATATCCAGGATCAGCACTGATCCAGTGATCCCCCAGGGCTATCAGCCAGATATATTTTGGCAGGCTGATAGATACAGCCAGCTCCATCATGGAAACTTTGTTCTAGCTCAATGAGAGGATTCATTGTCAGTGAAATAGACAACTATTCTTGAAACGGATTTGTCTTCTTTCTGTCAATAGTTCTTTCAAATAACTATCTCTGGACATAGACAGTCACTTATCTTCTCTCATGCTGTTCTATGCTACATTGCCTCTGACCATGGAACTCATCTTACAGCAAGTGGATGGTAGAAATGACCTTACACTCGTTGCTTTTACTATTTTCTCCACCATCCTGAAGCAACTTTTTAACAGTATTTTAAAATGGACCTTAGAAAAAAATTGGTTAATATGACAACTTGGGCCAAAAGCTTGGAAAATTGGTTCTGTGTTGCCCAAGATTTTCAATATACTCTAAATCCTAACACCATATACTCTGATGTCTCTCATGGCTAGGTTTCACCAATGTAGAAATTGAGTAGTAGAGATAGGCTAGATTTTATTTGCTATTATTCTGAGTGACCAAGAAGAAAATGTTTGTTTCAGAATTCTGAAGTATTGAGCTTTCGGGGCACAAAATAGTTTTTGTTCTTAAATACATGGTCTCTCATTATAGGGCCTAACTGTAATTTTACTGGAATAGAAATTGAAACTGAAATGAAGACTGCTTAGATTATCCATGGCCACAACTCAACCAACAAAAGTGGAGTTAATCTGTCAAAGAATATTGACATCTGAGGTATACCTGGAGTTATTGTCAAGCATATGAGGTAAGGACTATGTCTAGCACATGGACAGTCCCTGTGTCTTATTTAATCCTACTACAGGAGGGTAGTAAGTGTGGAACATAGTATGAAAAAAATCACCTGTAATCACAAATGTAGCTTCAAAAACAAAATTGAAATAGTTATAAGCAGTCCACAAACATTTTGTATGAGTGCATGTTAATATACAAATGTACTCCATCTTTAATTCCCTGAATCGAGAACAAGAGAGAAAAATAATAGTAGTCACTTTATATCTCAACATTCAAGTTACAATTACTATGCTGTAACTCAGGTACAAAAGCCACAGACAATCAAGGGAAAAGAAATTATTTTATCTCAGGAAAATAAATGTGCCCCTATGTGCATGTGTGATACCTGACTCATGTCTATTTTAAACCTGACTCCCATACTATCTTCATTTCTATCTATCTGTCTGTTACCACTTATCCATCTATGTGTGTAGTATGTATGTATGTATGTATGTATGTATGTATGTATGTATGTATGTATTTATCTATCATCTATCTACCTATCTAGAGATAGCTGTTTATGTTTAATAGCTTCTTACTTATATACAATATATAATGATAATTATTTCCCAATAACCTTCCTGCATCTCTCCACCACTACACCTTACCCTTTTTTTGATCCCTAACTGGTCATTTTTTCTTATATTTTTTGCCTATATATACAGGTCTTGTGCAGTGAATATAGCTAGCATATGTTTTAATTATCATGTCTATGTTAATTTACTTTGAGTATATGTATTGTAGAATATAATAAATTTATTATGATGCCTTCATATGTGTATCCACCACACATTTATCCAACACTAGTCTTTCCCATTTTCTGCCTATATTTTTCCCCAAATAATTTATATGGTCTCTCATGGAATGGAGAAAGCATGTAATATTTGTGTCAGTCAGGATATCTTAGTTTAGCATGATCATATGAAGTTTCATATGCCTGGCAATGACTTGGTTTTGGTATTTGTTTTGTTCTTGAGCTCTATTTGGGTCCAGGTTTTATGAGAGTTGTCCTGAGCAGACAACTCTTAAGCTGGCCTCCTAAATTATGTTTCCTAAGATTTCCCTACCAAGACGTTTCTGCTTAAGGAAAACCATGAGAGAATTTTTGGTAAGATTTGGATGGTGGAACTGAAGCAACCCTCACCTTAATTTCTCCATCAGAAGACTGCAGTAGAAGGATGCTACTTAGCTCAGGTATGCTATCCGCAGCTAAGGAGTTGTCACATCAGATCAGGGAGGAGGGTAACATACATGAGCCTAAGTACTCGACTACTGAAGCCTTCTGATCCTGAAATTAGCATGAGTGCTGAGTCAGCACAAGTGACCTGAGTCCTCACTGATAACCATAATGTCAAGTTTTCCACTTAGTTTAGTATATGATTTCCCATATCGTACATATATGTTCCTCCTTCATCGTACATATATGTTCCTCCTTCATCATACATATATGTTCCTCCTTCATCGTACATATATGTTCCTCCTTCATAGCCTGTTCTTCCACTTCAAGATAATGCATCAACTGAAGAAGTAAAAAAAAAAATATGAAAAGAAAAGTATGATAGATTTTTCACAGATTATTTCAGTTATTTTTCATCAAATCTTTGCAACAAGGCACGTGGTCATTTTGTTTTTCAGTACAAATTTTGTCTTATTCACATGGTTATAGTTGTTAATGCTTATTATAAAATCTCTAAGGTTTATACTGCAAATTACAGGATTCTGAGTAGATATGACAATATAGAATGTTAGATATGCTAGTAGTTCATATGGAAATTTAACATTGTATGATGTGACAACTTAAATTGGTAACCAAATGGGGAGCTAAATATATATATATATATATATAGT
Organism: Mus musculus; assembly: GCF_000001635.26. Classification (NCBI taxonomy): domain Eukaryota; kingdom Metazoa; phylum Chordata; class Mammalia; order Rodentia; family Muridae; genus Mus; species Mus musculus. The sequence continues at coordinate 113,211,630 of NC_000080.6, read as the reverse complement.
TAAAATACCTGGTAGGCTATTACAGAAAAATATAAGTTGTGTGTATTTTTCATGCTGTATACTAATTGTACACCCAACAGTACTGAAGCAACTGCTAATTTTATGCCAAGCTGTTTAGTATCTGTTACAGACTATAAAATGATTTTAATTACTGAATATAAATCAAAATATTTCCATCTGCATATGGGGCAATTGTACATTTAGGTAAAATATAACTAATAATGATAAGTAGTGTGCAATATGCTATGAATTTGAAATATCACTTACCTTATCAAAGATAAATGGTATAAAATAGAAATATTAAATGTCTATCACTATTATTCATACATTAAAATGTTTTTAATTATGTATATCAATGTGTCTTTTTGTGGGTATGTGCATGTAAGTGCAGGTATGCAGAATAAAGAGGAATTTTATTCTACTGAATTTGACCAAGTAAGCTACTTTACCTGGTTTCTGGGAACTGAGCTCTGGCTGCCAGACAACTCACTCCTAAGCCCTCAGTCACTTCTCCAACCTCCCTATCTTCTTTCATGTTAGTTATGTTGACCTTTTATCTCCAGCATAATTACGGATAAAAAGACTAGTATTGTATCAAACTTTTAATTAAGTAATTTTGATCTGAAAACTTTGACCCTTTTACCTTCTGATTCGCATCATTCTTTAATATTTTATGTATCTACTACTTTATTTTGGTGACAACTAAATAATATTTGTGTATATGTAGTACTTCACCTTGCTTACAACTAAATATAGCATACATAGCCATGTGCCTTTATTCACATATTCTGAAGGTCATTTTACAATCTTTTTAAAACATCATGGTTGTCCAATCACAAAAGAAATCCTTAGATATGCACTCACTGATAAGTGGATATTAGCCCAGAAACATAGAACACCCGAGATACAATTTGCAAAACACAAGAAAATCAAGAAGAGGGAAGACCAATGGGTGGATACTTCATTCCTCCTTAGAATAGGGAACAAAATACCCATGAAAGGAGTTACAGAGACAAAGATAAGAGCTAAGATGAAAGGATGGACTATCCAGAGACTACCCCACCTGGGGATCCATCCCATAATCAGCCACCAAACCCAGAAACTATTGCATATGAGGCTATGCCAGTGCCTGGCAAATACAGAAGTGGATGCACACAGTCATCTATAAAATGGAACACAGGGTCCCCAATGGAGGAGCTAGAGAAAGCACCCAAGGAGCTGAAGGGATCTGCAACCCTACAGGTAGAACAACATTATGAACTAACCAGTACCCCGGAGCTCGTGTCTCTAGCTGCATATGTAGCAGAAGATGGCCTAGTCGGCCATCACTGGGAAGAGACGCCCCTTGGTATTGCAAATTTTATATACCCCACTACAGGGGAATGCCAGGGACAAGAAGCAGGAGTGGGTGGGTAGGGGAGCGGGACAGGGGGAGGCTATAGGGAACTTTCAGGATAGCATTTGAGATTTGAAATGTATATAAAGAAAATATCTGATTAAAAAGAAAAAAAAAACATCATGGTTGTGACCTTGACCAATCACAAGAGGTTAAATGTGAATGTTTCTTTGCTGTCATAGCAAAGTTTTAGAATTTAGATTTTATATTATTTAGGATTTCCCAGTGGGAATTAAGGTTTCAAACAGACTTTAGCTTGAAGAGAATTGGGAAAGGTGACTGTGAATGTGTATGAAGCAAAAACAAACATATAGAAAAAAAAACCAAAATAACAAACACTAAATAAAACACAGCTTAAACCCATGCATGCAAATCTCATAAAAGTGTTTGGGTCCAAAATTGACTGGCATCGGATGAATCACCATTAACTGCTACCGTTCCAAAGATTTAAAAAGGAATTGTCATATTATTTTGAAAGATGCATTGAACAGTTTTATGAAAATAGTTAATTAAAGTCACTCTTAATGAAAGCTTTCAAATTAAAAGAAATATTTTATAGAAATCAACTAGTAATAGCACAGACCCTAATTACATCACTACTGATATGAATGTAACTTCTCTGTTTAATTCTCTTGTCTGAAAGACACTGTTTTCTCTCCTAATTATAATTTTCATACATCTATCAAATATCAAATTAAACAATACAGCTCTTCTTCCTGTTTAAAAGATATGTATACAATTTAAAGCTACTATATTTTCTCAGCAAGTTAATGATGCTATGTTGCTGCTAATCTCACAAGATGCCTTCCTCCACAATGTAATATCGTATTAAAGACATGAGGTCATTTGATTTAAATTACCTGTCCAGCTTCAGTGTTCAACTTCTGTGTAAGCCAATGAGTATCTGGAAAATAACATGTTTATTACATTAGAAGTTTACAGAAACATAAAGATTAATTAATGGTAGATAGAATAATATAAAGGAAACTATAATATTTATCAAACTTTAAAAGTTAGTAAAACAAAATTTAAAAGTCTAATTAAACAAAAATTCTGATATACTGCAGTAAACTATGTGATGCCATACCACAATAAAGGCTATTATTATTTTAAAGGTGTCACTTAAAGTCTTAATTTCCGTGCTGAAGTTTAAATTAACACAAATAATTTTCTAGAGTCCTCATTTATTACAAGAATTAAACATAGAGGGTGGTTACGAGAACACATCAAGCATCTCTGATTGGGGTTGTGTGGTAGGTGACTATTAACATAAATTTGTCACCTGAGTAATCTCTTGCTGAGTAGGATATGGGAAGCAATGGAGGCTGGGAAACGAGTTCCTGAGACTTAGACTCAAAACCATGATTCATGTGTCACAGCTTCCAACTACTCAGAATATTTTTGAATATAATGAAGTTTTTTATGTAATTTAAAATGTGTAACATCAGTATACATTTTGTGTGAATGGTGTTAAGTCATACGTGCTATCTTTATGTTTTACATATGCATCACTTAACAATGTCCAGTATATTCTAAAGGTCTTATATGTGAGTATGTATATGTCAAATAATTGCAAAAGAATGAATTTTATTGGTCTACTTTGTTTTGAGTTGTTTTATCTTTTTTATTGATTAATGGGGCATTTCACAGGAACCCCAAGTACCCTCACCTTCCCACTCCTCCACTGTCTGTTTTCTTTCCTTTTCTTTTCTTTTTTTTTTTTTTTGATTTGTTTTGTTTGTTTGTTTGTTTGTTTGTTTGTTTTGAAACAGGGTTTCTCTGTATAGCTCTCACTGTCCTGGTACTCACTTTGTATACCAGGCTGGCCTCGACTTTAAAAATCTGCCTGTCTCTGCCTCCCAAGTGCTGGCATTAAATGAGTGTGCCACCACTGCCTGGCTCAGTGTCTGTTTTCTAACCTTTAGACTTCCAAGCAAAAAATAAATAAAAGGAAGGAAGAGAAAACCAAGTCTGATTTTAGTTGCCCATATACTCCCTGGAGCATGGTCAAACCTCAGTGACCAGCCCCTTAAAGAAGACTGGGTCCTTCCCAACCGCATCCTCAATAGAAATCATCAATTGCTGAGAGCTACACATTAGCATCTTTATCTCAACTTTGAAGACTTCTCTTCTATGGCTCTTTGATGTTGATACATCTTTTACGAAGGGAGGAAGGAATGACCAAGGCCATCGATATGGCATTCTGCCACTGCATGGGCCAGGGCAATATCAGATCCCTGATGGAATCATGGAACAAGAACATCACCATGGGCGCTGGTGACATTGAAGCTACACACATTAATATGGCTCTCAGTGGCAGCCCTGCCCATGGACATCAACATGACTTTGGAGTTTATTTGTTTGCTTGTTTTTAAACATGGTCTGTTTTTCTTATTTTCCTTACCTATACAAAGCCCATATAATTTGGCATGGAAAATACATTCAGAAGACGACTTTAAATATTCTTTTTTAAAGAAAATAATTATTAAAATGTAAATTTAGGGAATAGTGAATTATAGGTAAATTGGTTAAAATTCTTATTTAAAAGAATATATAAGGTAAGTTGTGGATTTTCTGATGTGTACCATGGTGGCAGTACTTGAGTGAAGTATTAAACCTTGTTCTGAACTCTGAAAGGCTAATTTTAGCTTCAGTACATCAAATGTCTCATATGTTTTCATCCTTCATAGGGCTGCAAAGGAAACGTCTCTCAAGCGGGTGCCAACAAGCCTGTGACTATTCTGTGTGTGTGTTTGTGGGAGAAGATGACTCCACTCCAGAACAGGCTGATGAGAACTCACTGTAATGACTAAAGTAGCTTTACGTGCATGGAACTCCTTCCTCCTCAGCTTCTCCACAGTGCTGAGATCGCAGGTATTAGCAATGCTTCCTGCTTTGGGATGGAACTTATCACAACATGTTTCAAATAAAGTTGGAAAAACAGGAATATTTTGTACTTCAGCCCAATCATTTGCTTCTACATTTGATAAGAAAAAGAAAACCCAGGACCAGGACTACGTGCCTAACCTCAGCTGCCTGTTTCTCTTGGAGCCAGTTCTGTCCTCAGAATACACTTTTGAACCAGAACAGTCCCCTCTGTCCTTTATGGCTTGATTCTTTGACCAAAAATCAAGAGGAGGGCAATCAATTGGTGCCATCAGCGTTTCTGGCATGCTCTGCATCATGGAGAGCTTCAGTTGAGTGACTGCCATAGAGTGAATAAAGAGGAAGAAGCACATGAATTCTGATTTGTTCCAGCTTGTAATTCACTTGGTAAAGAAGTGGGCAGAGCACAAGAAGAATTATGCCCAGTTTCTTCTTGAAAGGTGAGGTTGCACTTCAGAGGACCAGAAGAAAGAGGACTTCATTCTCAGAACAACCTATAATGCTTTGACCATCGTGCTGAGATAGAGAAAGGGGATCATGGCTTCTTGTCATTGCTATTACTGGTATTTGGGAGATGCAATTTAACAACTACATCATCACTTGAAATAAGTCTTTTTCAGACATACAAATCATGCAAGTACTCGGGCCCTGCACTCAAGGAAACAAGTGTAAGGAATGTGTGTTAATGTTTCTGGATGAAAAACAAACAAACAAACAAACAAACAAACAAACAAAATACCTAAAGGGTCAAGGTGAGAGTGGAAAGATGCATACTACAGTCAGTTATTGGGTGTTTTCCTAGGGAGGAGACATCATGCCTTCAAGGTACAATTCTAGAATTCAACCATTATTTGAATCATATGTTTCAGTAAACTTAAGAATTAAGATAGTAAAAAGGAGCTAGAAAAAAAAAGAGGGAAGAGAACTGAGTAAAACAAAGTCCATGAAGCAACTATTATTGTGGGACATGTGCTCTGGGAGCCTACTGTGCAAAATCATCTAAAGATCTCTACACACAGGGGACAGTGGTAAAAAAGACACAAGGACAGTTCCTGTTGTAGGCTATAAGGAATGCAGATTTAATGTTGGAACAAGAACACTTAAATAGGAGAATAACAATATGTGTGTAAGATGATGAGAGCAGCCATAAAAGTCCACTAGCAATCAAATATTTCATTACAATTAAATGATAATTATTTTTCCCTGATACACAGTAATGAATTCCATGAAAGTACAAAGCTATGAGAAAACGTTTACTATAGAATTTCAGTTAAATGAAATGTTTGAAAGAAGAATATATGAACTTAATACCAAAGAGAAGTCATTGTTATGAAACAAGTTCCTCATAGAAAAATATAATTGATACATATGTTCATAAATATGAATATATACATGTATATATATATATATATATATATATATATATATGTATATATACATATAGAGAAAGCTGAGATTTCTTTCATGAGTGTGTGTATCTCTGTGTGTGCATGTATGTAGATGAGTGTGTGAGTCCCATTTGAATGTCTACTGAAGCAAAGTATAGAAATTCCATCTCTTATTGCATCCATCTTCAAAATTCAGGCACTTCTCACCTTAGAGAAAAGTCCAACAAATTAAATTTGAAACAGAACTCGCACAGTGCATGCCTGCACTAGGTCATGGATGCAGAGTCTGTGAAATGATATTAAGTGAACAACTGCAAAAGATGTGTGGATATGTCTCCAAATGCCCAATTGAAATGAAACACCTGTATGAACAGTTTCTTCCAGAGAATGCCATTTGTAATGGCTATGTCTTCCTAAGCAGCACGTGTTTATTTTAATGTCATCACCCATTTCGATAGAACCCTATCGTGTGAAGTGTGACTCCTGCTGACAAAAGCTTACCATCTTTCGTACTGAAGCGTGTGAAGGCAGTGATAACATGCAGCCTGTTTCTCCACTGTCCTCTATTTCCTGAACGCAGCCTCAGACATTGTGTTCTGGAGACTTGCAGACTCTCTTCCTCAGCTGATGCAGAGGTCCAGGGACAGATTAGGAGTTGGTGCAGAGGGTCACAGATGGAGACACAAACGTCTGAGTGCAGCATCACTTATTTAATAGCAGGGAATCTGAGAAAAGCAAGCTCAAGACAGTTCAATTATTGTGCATCTAGGTCTAAGAATCATGACAAACGGCTGTCACCTCTCATCAAACTTTCATAACATGGGTGGGTGTACATTTCTATTTTACTAGCAGGTATTTAACAATATAATGATATATTCTTTCATCTGAAAATAGACTGAATTAGTAATTAACCCAGAAGACACCGTATAGAAACAAATGATTTCAGGTAATTTGGGTTTTTTTGTTTTTGTTTTTGTTTTTGTTTTTGTTTTTGTTTTTGTTTTTGTTTTTTGAGACAAGGTTTTTCTGTGTAACCCTGGCTGTCCTGGAACTCACTCTGTAGACCAGGCTGCCCTCAAACTCAGAAATCCACCTGCCTCTGCCTCCCAGGTGCTGGGATTAAAGGAGTGTGCCACCACTGCCTGGACATTTCGGGTTATATGAACAGAGTGATAAGTTAAATGATGTTTTCACTGAAACATGTGGAGTATAATACACTCATTATTCTTTTATCTTCATTTATATTAAAATAATTAAAATTATATAGGTTTCCAGCAAATTGCTCTGTGGCTTTTGATTAAAGACTTACAATAAGATATAGTCATCTTGTGAAGAGCCACAGACTCTCACTCTGTTTTTGCGTTTGAGGTAGGTAGGGAAGTAAAGAAAACCACCTTCTGATGTTTCTTCAGGCCCTGACTGTCACAAATATAAACTACAAGCAGACAAAGTAATACAACTGAAATAGAAATAAGAGCTGAAAACAATTTATCAGAAGCTAAAATTAAAGGAGCATGTATCTAGTATCACATTTAAGAATTTATTCAGTCTTAAATTTAGGTTGCCTCTCTCCCTCCTCGCCCTCTTCCTCCCCCTCCCCTGCTTTCCCTTTCCCTGCCCTCTCCCTCTTCCCAATTCTCCCCTCTCCCCTCCCTCCTTAGCCCTCTCCTTCTCCTCCTCCTTCTTTATGATCTTCTCCTTTTATTCTTTCCTTGCTTCTAGCTTTTGTTTTTCTTTCTTTATCTGGGGAAACAAAATTACCTCAGATCGGTGAGAACTTTAGAACTGGTTATGTGTTTTCCTGTGGTCCAACCAAATTAACATGCTCCATTTAGTGTATTGTATGTGCACATGTATGTTTTTCTGCACATATTTTATTGTAAAACTCAGTTTAAACTTTTGTGAGTTAAAATTACTTTCTTCCCATTTCAGTACTCAGAAAAAGAATGCATGCAGCAGACTGCTCTTCACATATCAAATATTTGTGCAGTTTTAATCTCTAGACACTAATATAACCCAAATTGTCATGAGTTTTCACAACTCCTCATATTCATTGCTCATAATCTCAGTACAATAAGTGATGTGTTAGAAACTTTTAAAGGAATGATATATAATTCTCCTTGCACATTAGATATACAAATATTGATAATAATTAAGTACTGTCAAGGAAATATTTGAAATTAATGTAAACTTCTCTTTGGAAGCTCGAGAGTTTTGTTGCTTTTGGAGTTACATTTTATTTTGCTTTTTTAAATATTTAAGTGAATCATAACATAAATGGTCTTATAGAAAATGTAGGCATTTCAGATAGAATGATAACACAGGAGTAGACTTCAGATCTAATGAAAATAATTTTTGGACAAGGTATTTGAGGAGAAGAGGGTTATTGATGGGAGAGCAGAGGTAGTCTGATGTGCACTTCAGACTTCAAGGACATTAGTATGTATGAATCAAAGGATTTTTTTAAAAGACTAGTCCAGAAACAAAAAGATGTATGATTTTCAGAATCAAAGGTGTACCAAATTACAAAAGGCTGATGAATTCACTGAACAGAATGTCCCAGACCGAGATACAATGACACCGTTATAAAAAAAAAAAAACTCTGCAACAGTGTAAGTTGCAAATGTTCCATTCCCCTGCAACAACTACAGGCCTCTAGCCTAGAAAAATGAAACAGTGTCCAGTGGAATGGAAGGTAACCTGGAATAACGTGTTAGAGAAAAAGGTAAGTGAAAGGCCAGAGAGTGCCTTGAAACCAAAGAAAGATGAACTGTATGAGCAAACAGGATAAAGTGTTCCAGATCAATAAACTGAAAAAAGAAAGTAAAAAATGTAATTACTAAACCAGGAAACTATGTAAATGAATTGGGAAAGACTTCAGAGTGGCACAGAACAAAAGAGCATCCTTTCTGAGCACATTTTCTGGGCATCTCACCGAGTATATAAAGAAAGACATTCCTCTACACTACTACTGACTCCACAGATCTGTGCAATTCACTTTCCATTCTGGACTACCTTAGCTCCGCACTGGAAAGGTTTCTCCTGCCATGAGGACTCTTTTTACTCCATTTAAACCAATTCTACTTGAAGAAAACAAACGTGTATTAATGCAAGCTGCCCAGGCTTAGACAGTTCTTATATTTGTCCTTTGTGGACATTAAGATACTCTGAATCCTTCTTCCACAAACTCATTAAAAACCCACTCACTGGCAACCTCACTAAGTTGCTTTCATTACTTCCTTTTGAACAGTTCAAGAAAAAGAGAAAATAGCACCGGCTTTAATAATCAAAGTCCTATTTGCCTGCATTCATGGCATGATGCCATGCTTATCTTTAAAATAAGACTTTTCAAATTTGAAGAATACCAAAAGGAACAAAATGCATTTTATGGGTATTTTATCATATCATTGTACAAATGAAACATTTCATTGCTCATTCTTTGAAAGAAAATCCCTACACACACCAAACTACCATAAGTACAGGAAACACGGTTTGCTGGGGTGGGGGTGGGGTGGGGTTCTACCACAGCCACTGAGTTAGAATTATCAGTCAGCTTCCATAGGTAAATTCCATCAGTTTGGTAAAGGTTCGTTTTATTATTTATTTATATGTATGAGTCTGAGCATGTGTCTGTGTACATCCATACCTATGTCTGCAGAGGCCAGAAGGGGACATCTCACAGGTACCCTCTCCCTGCTTGCCAAACTGGAATTCTCTGTAAGAAAGGCAAGATCTCAGCCATTGAACAATCTTTCCAGCCATCCAGCAGTTTGTTGCCAGGTTTCTTTTTCCCTAGTCCCAGAACCCTTAAATGCCAGATGTATGCCTATCTATCCTTTTAAGTTTTAAAACCACTGCTGAGCATATACCCAAGAGATGCTCCAACATATAACAAGGATATATATTCTACTGTGTTCATAGCAGCCTTGTTTATAATAGCCAGAAGCTGGAAAAAAAACCTAGATGTCCTTCAATAAAGTAATGGATACAGAAAATGTGGTACATTTACACAATGTAGTACTACTCAGCTATTAAAAACAATTAATTCATTAAATTCTTAGGCAAATAGATGGAACTAGAAAATATCATCCTAAGTAAGGTAACCCAGTCACAAAGGAACTCACATGGTATGTACTCACTGATAGTGGATATTAGGCTATTAGCTCGGAATACCCATGATACAACTCACAGACCATATGAAGTTCAAGAAGAAGGAAGACCAAAGTGTGGATGTGTCAGTCCTTCTTAGAGGGGGAAAGAAAATACTCACAGGAGATAGAGGGTGGGAGGGACTTGGGAGGAAGAGAGGAGAAGGAGGAGGAAAGAGGGGGTAGGTGGGGGGGGGAGGTCAGGTATGGGAGAAAACAGGAATGACACACAAAAGGTCAGGAAACTGAAAAGAGGTTTGTAGCAATAGGGGATGGGGAACTAGTGTTAGCTACCAGATAGTCCCAGATGCCATGAAAGCAAGAGGTTCCCAGGAACCAATGGGATGACACTAGATAAAATACCCAACAAAGGAGAGGGAGAACCTATAGAGACCACATCCAGAGGTTAGGCATGGCCTCTGATTGGGCATGAGGCCACCCATCCATCTGCGACTTTTTAAACCCAGAATTGCTTCTGTCTAAAGAAAATACAAAGACATAATGTGAAGCAGAGATTGAAGGAAAGGCCATCCAGAGATGGCCCCACCTGGGCATCCTTCCCTTATACAAACACCAAACCCAGACACTACTGTGGATGCCAAGAAGTGCTTGTTGACAGGAGACTAATATCGCTGTCTCCTGAGAGGCTTTGCCAGAACCTGACAAATACAGAGGAGGATGCTCTCAGCCAACCATTGGACTGAGCACTGGGTCCCCAGTTGAAGAGTTGAGAAAGAACTGAATGAGCTGAAGAGGTTTGCAATCCCATAGGAGGAACAACACTATGAACCAACCAGACCCCCGTCCCCCCACCCCGAGCTCCCAGGGACTAAACCATCATCCAAAGAGTACACATGGAGGGATCCATGGCTCCAGCTGCATGTGTAGCAGAGGATGGCCTTTTCTGGCATCAGTGGGAGGAGAGGTCATTGGTTCTGTGAAGGCTTGAGGCTCCAGAGTAGGGGAATGCCAGGGCAAGGAAGTGAGGCAGGAGTGGATGGGTGGGTGGGAAGATCCCTCATAGAAGCAGGGGGAAGGGGGATGGGATATGGGGTTTCTGGAAGGGAAACCAAGAAAGGGGAATAACATTTGAAATGTAAATAAATAAAATCTCCAACAAAAAAGAAAGAAAAGAAATATAAAAATAATAATGACAAGTATTACAAATGATAAATCCATGAATAATGTGCTCTGTGTTGAAAGAGTAATACAGATAATATTTTAAAATAAATATAATTTTACAAAGAATTATTTTGTGTTAGTTTACACACTGAGGTGGAATTTTTCTTTTCTTTTTTTTAACTCTCTCTTTCTTCTATCTCATTCTTTCCTTCTTTCTCTATCTCAGTTTCTTTTTCTCACTATTTCTGTCTGTCTGTCTGTCTGTCTGATTTCTCTCTCACTCACTCCGTGAAACACACATACACACACTATTGTGTCATGGAAATGTCCATCATGACAGATTATGGACTGCAAGCCACCCCTTATTGAGCAAAGGGCTATCCTTGTAAAAGTATGATTAGTAAAACAAAACAACCCATTATCTGATAGTTTTTATACTGTGACTAGATAATGATGTTCACTAATAATGCCTTTCCACTAGAATCTTTATCTTTTTACTGTTAAGAGAACCTAGATAACAAGATAAAGAGCTCTAACAGAAGTGATAGGATTGATATACTTGCCCCAGGACCCAGACAATGAGCATGTTCCACAATACAGACAGCCTGCTCACCAGACAGGAGAGGAATGCAATCCTTTTACTGAGAAGACATTAAGAGAAAACTGTTCTCAAGGCTCTAAGCATGCACACACTGGAAAATGAAGTTGAAGATCATCAAATAAATCTAAAAGTTGATATTAAAATATGAAAATATGAAGAAATCTGTCTTGGTACTTGCAGAACAAACAAAGTATATTGCCTTTCCCATTCTTTGAATTGAAAAAAATAAAAGAGAGAGAAAACCTGTGTAGTATATTCTAATCAATAGAAAGAAGGACACTCCAGGCAATACTACAAGATCATTGGACGTGCATATTGTATATCATACTCATTTCCAAATATAAAGAGATAAGAAAGATATAGGGTAGACAATTGTGTTTTACATTTACACATAAGCCATTGTACTGTAGAGACATTTTTCTGGGTTCTTGGCAGTGCTAGCCACAATAATCATGTTGTGTAGCAGTTTTCTCTGAACTGAAACATTCCTTCCTAGAGCAAAGCTCAGGTGTCTCAGGAAGAAAAAAAAAGCAGCAAGTTGCAAGATTCATCAGGTCGGTCCTAAAGATGATAAAGCAGAAAACATGTGGGTGGAAAAGAACCTCTCATTCCCTGAGATGCCTGAAGGAGGATCTCTGGTCCGATGGCCTGGATTGCTATGACTGCAGACAAGTTATAGTGTTGTTTTCATACTCAGGGTGAGTAGATGTTCGTGTCTCATTTCCTCAGAAAGGGGTTTGCACAGTGTTGCAATTCTCAGGAAATGGTTGAGAACTGAAATCCTATATCCATGGAAAGTGCAGTTGCCTTTCGAGTGACATTCACAGACATCCCATATTCATTTTCTCTCTTTCAGTCTACTCACTAGCTAAAAGAATGAAAACATCTCTCTCCCCTCTCATAATCCCTTCACCTTAGAGACCCCTGCATGGCCGGCATTCCCTCCTGGAGCAGGGACTGGGCAAAAAAAAACACACTCAAACACCAGTTTTCACAGATTTAATTTTTAAATTAATCTTAGTGGCAGATTTCTGACTCTGGCTGAGAAAAAAACAGCCAATGACTTTATTAAAACTGGGGAAAGGTTGGAACTGTGTGTAACCAGAAATGACCACCTAACCTATTGGGCTGCCTCTGTCTGTGACAGAAGCACAATGGGAAAATGCAAGGAAATCTATCATCAGCTTCTTACAGGGCATCTGTTATCATGGATGATGTTGAATCCACAGTGACTTTTAACAAGAATGGAGGAATTTATAGCCTGGAAGTTATCAAATCTATTGTTATTTTTTTTCCTGGTCTTTGCTAGAGATAATATGGTTTTACTCAGGTTGTATTATGTTTATTTAGATATTTGCATTTATTCATATCTTTGTGATGCTGGCTTCTTCAATCCCGTGGCTACAACATATGTAGCAAATCGAGGGACTTGCCATTGCACTTCACCACAGATCCCATACTCTCCAGAACCTTGTTTCTCCTAGCCTCATCATTTTACACGGAGCATCAGGGCTTTTATTTATACTACCCTGCTTCTTGCTTGTTAAAAATTTTCCATGTAAAGAGAGGTCAGAAAATAACAAATCAATTTGTTAGACAAATCACTAAATACAGACCTGCTATGATACATTTGGAAAAGAAAAGGAAATACGTAAAATTTTTCAATAGATTTTTTTAATAGTATTTCCATTTATATTACTGTACTCTTTGGTCCATGATGCTATGTTGTTAATACAGCATGCTACTATAAGACTCTACAAATTGGAGTACAAATATTTTTGCACATAAAACATATGGACATGAATGTATTTAATATATTCAAAAGGGAAATATGTACTGAAATAAATACATAAATACTTCTGTTTCAATATAAGGAGCCCACTGTTCAGATACCTTGCTTGACCTCTTAAACCATGTGTTTGTAAGTCCCGAATGCAGCTTTTTGTTTTTCATAAGGCTTTCCATTCCAATAAGAACAGCTGGTGACACCCACAGCAGCATCCTAAATTTCAATTAGAAGCCATTGGCATAATCCCGTTTTCAGGATCATTTACTTGGCTATTAAATAAACTCCTTTTGTTAGAGATGCATTCTTAGCTTGGTACTATTCAGTTAAGGGAATTGTCTTCTTAGCCCTGAAAAGTGAGTTTACATGGGAGGTGTTTAGTAAACTAACTGGATCCACACAAAATTATAATGCATTGATTTTGGTTTTGCTACCAATTAACGGCCAGGCATGACTTTTGTATTTATCATTTTTATTTGCTTTATAGAATTTTGAGTGAGGCACTTGATTTATTTTATTTTATTTATTTTTGTTTTGTTTTAAGAAAGGGTTTTCATTGAGATTTTTAGCAGACTTCCATCATCGCACACATTGTCAACTCAACTGAACAAATCAATTTACAAAGGAAGTCACAGAAGAGTGTAATAATTAGAAGACACCGAGAATTCATGCCAAGCAGCAACACTTCAAGGGGATAGACAACACACTGGAAGCAAAGCTTTTAATTCCTCAGGAGTTTTCCTTTTTAACTAGTGAAACACTCTGAAACTTGGAAGTTATACTTTGCAAGTCTGTGGGTGCGGCTTCTTCAGTAAATCACTTACTTGTCTTTCAAGCACAGGGCCTATATTTGGTCATGAGAACACATACAAGATGTTAGCTTAGTGCTAAGTATCTGCAATCCCAGGAGCAGTGGGAATCATCCTTGCAGTTTACTGTACTCTGTAGAGCTACAGGTAATTAAACACTGTCTCAATGGAGGTAGAGGAAATTCCTAGAGATGATGTCAGAGTTGTCCTCTAGCTTTCATGTACACACATGTGTAAAGAAAACCACACATAAATGCGCATACACATATATAAAAATTAAAAAAGAAACTCTATTCATAGGTGTGTATGTATTGCATATGTATATATAAAGTAATTTTATCACTCTTGAAAACAGAAACAATCACACATAAATCTCCTCAAACACAATTATTCATTTTCCATATTTGTGAGACATGGGATTTATTTCAGACACGGTGGGAATTAAGCTACAGTCAATAATGTGGCACTATGAAAAAGCAATTTATTAAGGATTCCAATTAGCATTACACAAATAAATATCACGACTAAATAAATTATGCCTATTTGAACATTTATTTTTCTCTCCTATATTATATCCTGAATGCAGCTTCCTCTCCCTCCTTCCCTGCCCAGTCTCCTTCTCTACCCCCTACTCCTCTTTCATTTCTCTTCAGAAAAGGGTAGACCTACCATAGATATCAAGCAAACATAGCATACCAAATTGTGATGCTATTATTTTAAATTGAAACACATTCCAAAAATTTATATTATGGATTTATTCTACAATACACTACATAAATAAAATTAGGAGCAAAATATTATCTTAATATTTGAAAGCTGAATATACAAAAAAGTCCACATTCATTGTCAACTTTAATTAATAACAATTAACTCTCAAAACAAATTTTCTCTTTCCAAAGTAATTCAAAACAATGTAACAAATACTGGTTGCTTCCTGAACTAGCCTGCATAGCTACTTTCATATTAACGGTTACACAAACTATGTTTTGAATAAGTCCATAGAGTTTCTCTCTGTAAAGCATGAATTTCAAAGATTTCTGTGTGTGTGTGTGTGTGTGTGTGTTTGTGTGTGTGTGTGTGTTTATGTGTGTGTGTGTGTGTGTGTGTGTGTGTGTGTATGTGTGTATCTGTGTCTGTGTCTGTGTCTGTGTCTGTGTCTGTGTCTGTCTGTGTCTCTCTGTGACCATATATATGGAGGTCAGAATACAATTTCTGGGGTCATCCTTAGAAATGTCATCTATCTGTTTTAACAGGGTTTCTCACTGACATGAAACAACAATTAGACTGAAGAACTGGCCAGCAAGTATCAGAGACCCCTCTGTGTGTACCTACCTAGTGCCAGGATTATAATCAAGGCCACCACACCTGGCATTTGGGACCGTTTCAGACTATCAAGTAATCACTTTACATATTTAACTTGCCCCCTAATCCCACCAATATCATTTGAAGTATTGTTCATGAATATTTTTTTATTTCTGGTTTTGATCTTAACCATTAATGGCTGAGCCATCTCTCTAGCCCATGAATATTTTTTCTAAATTATTAATGCTTAATGATTTAAGTTGAAATATATTTGACTGTAGGCTTATATTTTTGAAAACCTACTTTAATAAGTGTACTTAATTTCTTTAACCTCCCTTCTAGCGCACCACCCTGGAGAGGTAGTGGAGAGGAAAGGTTGGTAGATCAAAGGAGGATGTGGATCTCTTCAGAAATAGTTCTTTGGAGTTAATCCAATCTGTGTTGTCAGGATATCAGCAGTTCCATTTACACAAATCAGCAGCAGTAGCTCAATCCACTAGCAAACTCAATTCATGCATTAGCAAAGGCAGTTCGATCCAGAAAACACTGAGAGGACCTGCCAGTAGGCCGGAGTGGGCTAAAGTGGCAGGAAACCACTGGAATATCCTGAGACGTCCTTTGGTGCATTTCTTGCTAAGAAGTCACAACAAAAGATGATCAGCAAAGAAGGCAAGGCTAAGCAAAATGTCATCATCAGTGAAGAAGACCATAGTCAGCAAAGCCCAGCAATGACAAGCATAGAATGGCAAGGAGAACCAATGCCACACAGTCTAGTCTGGGGCCTCTTTGGCTACATTTTTATTCTTTACAAATATCACATCACGCGTTCTCTCAAGCATCTGCTCTAGCAAAATATTCCATACCCTTTTTTTTCAGGCAGCTTCCAGAAAAACGACATGTGTCTATTCTCAGCAATACATCTTCCCCCACATCTGCCTCAGCAAGACCTCCTCTCATAAGATATATATACATATATATAATATATCAAATATATGTATATATGAAATATATGTCAGATATAAATACATCACATGACACAACTAAATCTCTGAAGGAACCAAAAATTTCCACTTCATTTAACTATGATGATTTATAACTTCAAACAAGAATTTAGATTGTATTACTTGGGAATCTGATATATGAGCATACTGTATTTGAATTCTATCTCTTCCAAGTGCTTACATTATCCCTCCAAGCCTATTCTTGAGTTCATGAATTCATCTTCTACATTAATTTTTGTTATAAGCATAGACACATTCACAAACACACAAATGAAGCCCTACTAAGTGTGTATGTGTTGCCCCATTTGCATATCTATAGGGCAGAATGCTCTATGTATCACCTTCAATACCAACTATAACTAAAATAATGAAACCATACTAAAGAGTGAAACTTGTTTTCTATCCCTCAGAAAGCATTTACTGCCTATTATTCCTCATTCGGGAGTTGAGACTTGTAAAATTGTCTCCCAGGTTTGTCGGAATATGATCCTTGAAAGCCTCCTGCTGATCTTTCTTTTAATTTCAATAATTTAATAGTATATTTTAGATATTTTAAATCTATTGCTTTAAGTATAAATTTGTTTCATTACCTATTCATCTGTTGATGGATAACTAGGCTGATTATATCTCCTTCCTATTATGAATACAGCAACAGTGAGCATGGATATGCAGGTATCACTGCATATGTTATAGAATCACTTAGATAGATGTTCAGGATCTGTATAACTGGGTCTTATAGTAATTCTGTTTTTAATTTTTTGAAAAAACTTTATACTGATTTCCATAGTGACAGCTACTGTCATTTGTAGAATGAATTTTCTTAGATGGGAAGTGAGACCGGCAATTAACTCTGGGGTAAGGGTGAATATTTAGAAGACAACTAGAAACTATGTTAATTTACATTCTCCACTAGGCGCTATGTCCTCTTGAATCATGGCTTTTGAGCTAGGATTTAAATTCTATTAACATACATCTCCCCTTGGGCATATTAGCATGTGCCTTTAATCTCAGAACTCAGGATGCCAAGCCTATGAGTCCAAGTCTCTAGAGCAAGTTTCTGGACAGCTGAAACTATATAATGAGGCTCTTTCTCAAAACCAACAAATGAAAAAGAACATATCTCTTGTCTGTTTCCAATATTTTGCCAATTGTAAAATTCTACTAATAATGAAACATTTCCCAGGCCCTCACTTTCTGAATGAGTATGATTTGGTACGAGAACTTTCTGGATGCTCTCTTTTCACTCTACATAGCATCCCCCTTTGTGCTAAGTGTAGATTTTCTTAAAGTCTAGTATTATCAAGTTATGCTTATATTTGTAAGCCTTCAATGACTTGAAACAAGTTTCATACTATTTACCATTTGAATTACACATATTTGTATAAAGATGATCCCATTGTACCTTGTTAGAAATGTTGACATACTCTGATGTCATAAATCATGCCACGATAGTCTATAGTTTGTCATCATCCTGAACCAACTCTTAATAGTCACACTCTCTGTGTTTGATTCTGCTGAAAAGTCAATTGTTCCTTAATGATTAATTTAAGTGTACCACAAACAGACATACACGGATTGATTCTTACCACACAGTCACATCTAACTTAAATGCATTCCTTTTCTGACTTAATATTAATTTGATTTTCACCAACACATTAATTTTCCATATCATGTTGACTCACCACAGTCCATCAGGAGAGTCCATTATGTGCACTATCTTCATTCTCTAAAGATGACTTCTGCAGAGACATACAAAAGTCTCCATTCATTCTTTTTACATTCTCAATACCTTTATCTATGTCTGACATGTTTACAGATTTCTTTATCTCTTTTCAAGGGTAGTAAACATTATATCTTAATTTTCATACGCTTGTGTTGTATTAGATTTGTCATGCTGCACAACTCAAACCTTTCCTCTTGCCTCCAAAGAATTTCAACATGAAATTTTAATTTCTATATTAAGTAAAAATGCATTTCAAAGTACTATTACCAGAAATGTAAGTTTAAATAACATTGATGATTTTCATTAAAAGAAGGAACTTTTACATAATTCTTAAACTTTTCTGGTTTGCTTCCCTTGGAGCTACCATAATATATTTCTTTCTTACTTTACATCTTTCTAGAGATGTGAAAGCAGGAAATTCAATATTTTTCTAATTAAATATTTATCCTGAAATTTATTATTTATGAATTTTACCCACTTATATGCATTGGTTCAAGTCAAATAAAAGAATTAAAACTTTGAAAATCTCATCTACCCAAAATTCTCACATTCAAACTGTATGTTAAATGAAATGACTGCATCTAGGATTTCAGATGAGAGTTAAGATAGAGATACAGAGATTTCAAAAGTTACTTGTTAAAGTGTGCCTCTTAAATAAATTACAACTCTCCAAGTAAACAAATGGTTTGCAATCTTCTTAATTGTGTCCATTAATTTTTCATTAGTAATAATGATTTGCCAGGGTCCATCATAAGAATTTTCTCTTTCACATGTAATTTGCAAAACACATATTTGATATAGGCACTATGGTACTTTACTGAAACAGAAAGTCAGAGAACTTGAAAATATGTTAGAAGACCCATTAAGGTCTTCTGGGTTGCATTATGGTAGCCCAGGTCAAATTTTGACAAGACTTCCATGAAAGTCTTGTTTGCTGTGTAATAAGTATTTGTAATTAGCAACCCAACATGTAGAATGTGGGCAAAGCGACAGCAACAGAAAAATTAACACTGGTTTATTAAACTTGGGTATATGAATGGGTCTCAATGTTTAAAATTGTATATTTCAATAATCAATCATTTTACGGTCACAGACGTTATTATAGATATACAACTTAAAAGCTATGTAAATATTTATGTTTAATGAGTTTTCACCAACAACTGAATTTCCCAAGAAGATTTTTATAGTGTGATTTGAACATTTAGAGAAGAAGACATACATCAATTCCATTGCTGTCCAGATAAACTTGTAAAAATTAATGCAATGGTTTATTCACTATTTTCCATACACTTTCTGCTTTATCTGTAGTGACTCTTGACTTTGCGACACATTAAACGTCAAAACGAATCCTGCAACTAGATGTAAAAAAAAAGGCAGCTTAACGCACAAACCTGAGAAATTAGAGATGTGGTGCTAGCCCTAATTATTTAGTGTGAGAACTTACTGCAAAATGAAAAACACTCTCCTTATTACATAGTAAGAGAGCACTACATCTATTTATTCATTTATTTTGCTGTGTGAATTTTGAATCTACATCCTCCATATATGACAAGAAGGTACTAAATTAAACGAATTAAACTTGAGCCCCATAGATTAATTTTTAAGTATATATCTCTTTTTTTCTAAGTACATTTTCAATAGTCAAATAGTAACTATTTTATTATTCCATTTTCTTATGAAAATAGTGTAGTAAGAATGCTGGGAAATGTACTAGAGAAATGTCTCCGTGGTTATAAGTACTTGCAGAGGCCCACAGTTTGGGTTCCATCAACAAGTAGTTAGCTAACCATCTGTGACTCAATAACCAAGAGTTCCAGGACCTGCTTTGGCCTCTGTGTGAATGTACAACACTTATTCACATAAATTACAAAGTGAGAAGCAGAATACTGAAAAATAGATCTGTATTACAAATATTGTTTCACAGTCATTTAACTACCTTAATATAGCACGTTCAGCTGTGCTTATTCCTTATGTACATGACGTTTATTTGTTACTTCAGGCTGCTCCAGATTTATCTACACACACACACTCACTCACACACACACACATATACACTCAGACACACACACAGACACACACACACTCGCACGCACACACACACACACACACACACAGAAAGAGAGAGAGAGAGAGAGAGAGAGAGAGAGAGAGAGAGACTCTTCAATACTGAAGTGCATTTAACCAAAGAAAATGAACTAGGTATGTTTTCTGAGATAAAGAAAACATGATTAAAGTAAATAGTAAAAAAGAATTCTAGTGTTCTAGTGTAAAATACTGGTGATATAAAGTTAATAGTATTAGCAATATATTTAATATATATAGTATGTAATATATATGTGTGTATATATATGTGTGTGTGTATATATATACACACATACACACAACCTTAAAGAACATGAACAATGTGTATGTATGATTTTAAGCTTTTCTATTATGTATAAGATAGAAAGTCTAAAAATCTTCAACAAATATTTTAAGATGCATAAAATATCATGAAAATTGTTTATGATTTGTCTTGCTATTTTTCAATAGTGAATAATTTAAAAGTTCTAAAAAGCTGACGAAAATACAACTAATTTTTAGCAGAGGCGATTTTCAGGTGAATTCATTGGGCAGTCAACAGTTCAATATAAAACAGTTCAATGGGGGCCTGAGGAGACAGTACAAAGAGCAGAGTGTAAGGAACTGAGTTTAGAGTCATAGAACAAACCCAAAGCCAGGATTGAAAGTACTCATCTGTAATCCCTGTGGTCCTACGCTAAAATAGAAGATGGAGACAAGACTCTGTATGTGCTGATGGATCCACAAAAAGATACTCAAGTAGAAGGCAGACAACCAGTCAATAACAACACATGAGCTTGTCCTCTGACTTCCAGCGAGGTGGTCTATCTCACAGATATAAATGGGAAAACACATACTGATAAAAGTCGAGAAAGTAAAATTGTCATCTCAAACAATGGTTTCTTAAAGGAAGAACTGAGTCTGAGTCATTCCTTAGACTTGCTGGTCAAGGGGTCTTAAGAGACCCCCCTCAAAAGTATAAGGTGTTTTCATTGCCCCTGTGGTCTGCCAGTCTTGAAGGCAAGACTCAATATGGTGGATCAAACCTGTTCTTTCTAGAATTTTTCATGATGAGTCATATAGCTCTTAACACTGGGAGTGGGTGTAGTTTTAACAGTCACAATTCTATCCTGCAGTCTACAAGAGTATCTAGGTCACCATTATGGTGACCACAGAATAAGGTTTTCTTGTTGTTTGTTTGTTTTAACTTTATCTCCAAAGTTAGCTATCTAATACCAATACAATCTTTGAATCATTTGTAGTTTATACTTAACAACATAAATTCCCAAATATTTTCTTGCTATATTAGTAATATCAAATTATACTTAGCTTTGTGTACAACCTAAATGAACTGCAATTCATGGAAACCATAGATTGCAATGATGAGTCATAGTTCCAAAATCTCATCATTGTATCTAATTAATATAATTTTCCAGAGTATAGTTCATGGTAGGAGAGACCTGGTGCCAAACACTGAGACGGCTGGTCACACTACATAGGATCAGGAAGCTGAGAGAATACTGGGTGTTCATGCCTTTTAGTTCTTTTCAGACTTGAATCCCAACAAACAGAATGGTGCCACCCACATTCAGGGGTTGTTTCACTGTCTTGCTCAAGCCTCTCAGAAAAATCCTTTACAGATAACCATAGAGATTTATCTTTAGAGGTTATTGTAATCTCGCCAAATGACAATCATAACAAATATCACAGATGGGGATCTCAAATAGCAAAGCCTGAATCTTTTGAGAAACGCTCTACTAGGATAAAACATAAATATAAGATAAATATGTAAATACGCCTGTTAAGGAGAGCAAGATGCAGAGTTTGTAGTTAAAGAAAAAGTGTTCCTTAGAGAGAAACTCAATGCAAGCTGATACTTTCTTTAGAATATGAGGTTAAACTGTCTCTTCTTATTAAGGGGCTGGATTTAATATTTCATGTAAAAGATCATCATTGAGCGAGGGAACTGACACCTTTCCAAATCCAGCAATTTGACAAATATTGGCAGAATAAATTGATCCAGGCTTGTATCAAAATTGATATCCTATAGATAGTGTGCATTCAATGATATGTTGAGGAAGGCATTTCCCCTCTAACATCTAATTCCCAAAAACATCTTCCCTAAATGTTCACTGTTGATATCCTCCTTAAAGATGTAGACTTTTTCTTTCAAGTGTCCTTCCCAGAATTGATTGTGCTGACGGGTGGTGGTGGCGGCGGCGCACGCCTTTAATCCCAGTACTTGGGAGGCAGAGGCAGGCGGATTTCTGAGTTCGAAGCCAGCCTGGTCTACAAAGTGAGTTTCAGAACAGCCAGGGTTATACAGAGAAACCCTGTCTCAAAAAACAAAACAAAACAAAACAAAACAAAACAAAACAAAACAAAACAAAAACAAAAAGAATTGATTGTGCTCATGGACTGCCATTAAATCCATAGGGAATAAATTACGGTGCCTAAAAATTCTGGTGCATCTTTTAGGAGGGAATTCAAATACATCCCACTTGCAAAACTCCATGCCTCACTAATCACTGTGCAGGTACAGTGCCTAGGATATTCTGTTTTTATTTTAGGGGAACAAAATCATCTTTATAAAGCCATCTACCATTAAGTTGCTAAAGTACTCTACTGTGTGAATCATATTGCTATAGACCCAAGTGGACACTCTACTTCTCCCTGGTAGACTTCACCTCTCTCACTCTGAGAATTTTCAGCCTAGAAGAACATTAAGGGTGTTCATAACCTGAGGAACCACAGAAAGTTCTAACATCTTGTCGGGCGTGGTGGCGCACGCCTTTAATCCCAGCACTTGGGAGGCAGAGGCAGGCAGATTTCTGAGTTCGAGGCCAGCCTGGTCTACAAAGTGCATTCCAGGACAGCCAGGGCTACACAGAAAAACCCTGTCTCGAAAAAACAAAAAAACAAAAAAAAAAGAAAGAAAGAAAGTTCTAACATCTTACCTGTGATATTCGACGCACATCTTCAAGCCTTAGAATCATTTTTCTATCCCAAATCTAACTTCTTTCTCTTCGAAATACTTCTCTAATACTGGGTGTGTATTGATTCGGATTTCCACTCCAATCTGAAGTATTATTTTTCTGAAAATATTGAGGCATATTCACTTTTATAGGTAAGGTCAATACGTAAAGCATACAGGTTTATGTATAAATGCTACAAAAAAAAGCTGTAACTTATATTGAAAATGTAACGAGAATTCAAATCACACATGATCTCAGTCTCTAGGAAATGCTGGAAAAAAAGGGAGATCACTTCAAATCTGCACCAGAAGTGAGCTTCAATATTACTAGGAATCTTTGAGGAAGATTCTCCTTAAGGACTGTATACACTATCTATTAATTCTGTTTTTATCTTATAACTTATAACAAGCTAAAGCAACTTTGTACAAATCATTAAAAAGAATTACATTGCTTAGATAAAGCTACTCAAAAGCATAGGCTATAAACTCAATGAAAATGTATACAGTTTCTTTTTTTTTAACTTTTTAAATTTTATGTTATTTTTAATTTATGTTTTACACTCCATGTTTCATTTCCCCCCCCCCCCGACTCCCCACCCCCATCCACTCTCTGCCTGCTCTACATCCTACACCACCTCTCCACTCCACCTGACCTCTAAACCCCCTGGGGCTTCCAGTCTCTTTAGGATTAGGTTCATCATCTCTGAATGAACACAGACCCAGCAGTACTCTATTGTATGTGTGTTGGCGGCCTCCTATCAGCTGGTGTATGCTGTCTGTTTGGTGGTCCAGTGTTTGAGAGATATCCAGGGTCCAGATTAATTAAGACTGCTAGTCCTCCTACAGAATCGCCCTTCTCCTCAGCTTCTTTCAGCCTTCCCTAATTCAACAACAGGGGTCAGCTGCGTCTGTCCATTGGTTGGGTGCAAATATCTGCATCTGACTCTTTCAGCTGCTGGTTGGGTCTTTCGAAGAGCAGTCATGATAGGTCCCTTTTTGTGAGTGCTCCATAGCCTTAGTAATAATGTTAGGCCTTGGGACCTCCCCTTGAGCTGGATCCCACTTTGGGCCTGTCTCTGGACCTTCTTTTCCTCAGGCTCCTCTCCATTACTATCCTTGTAATTCTTTCAGACAGGAACAATTATGGGTCAGAGAGGTGACTGTGGGATGGCAACCCATCCCTTACTTGATGTCCTGTCTTGCTGCTTGAGGTTGGCTCTATAAGTTCCCTCTCCCTACTGTGAGGCCTTTCATCTAAGGTCCCTCCCTCCCTTATGAGTCCTGAGAGTCTCTCACCTCTCAGGTCTCTGATGCATTTTTGGGGGGTCCCCCCAATTTCCTATTTCCTGAGGTTGCCTCTTTAAATTCTTTCTGCTGGCCCTCAGGACTTCAGTCCTTTTCCCTCACCCAACACCAGATCAAGTTTCCCTCTTCCCACACCCTGTCCACTTTCCCTCCCAGGTCCTTCCCTCCCTCTCCACTTGTGATTGCTTTCTTCTCTCTCCCAAATTATATAAAAAAATAAAATAAATTAAAATAAATGTGAGGTAGAGGCAGGTGGATTTCGAGTTCGAAGCCAGCCTGGTCTACAGAGTGAGTTCCAGGACAGGGAAACCCTGTCTTGAAAAAAGAAAAAGAAATTATATATATATATATATATATATATAATGATGTATATAGTTTCTAAGTATACAACTTTTATGGTTTTACAAAATAATCACATGCTTATAATCATAATAGCAATTAATTAAATTATATTAAATTTTACTTATATTTTGAAAACCACTTCTCTCTTAATTTACCTGCAAAGAAAATACATTCAAGAGCAATTGAAAGTTTACTAAAAATACATATTATGTAGATTTCATGAAGACTTGGACAAGGTGAATGACTATAATATGATTGCCATTTTTACATCAAATAAGTAACATTAATTTTTTTATTTAAGAAAGCAAAATGCATTTATATCATGCATATGTAATTAAAATTTAATAATACTACTTAATATTTTTGATTAAGTATTGTTAATATATAGCTCATATATTTTCTTCCTTTCTGAAAAGATGCATGATTTAGCTAAATACTTAATAGCTCCTGTTAGACTCTTTTATTTGTTTCTTTTTAATTTTCAAATCATGATAACTTGAAACTTTACAGCATCTCGGGATTCCATTTAGGAAAGGATCTAATTTCTAATTACCTGAGCTAATTCATGGCAAGGAGAACAGGTGAGGGAGGTATTTGGTTCCTGTCTGGGGCCATGGGGCTTCAGACTTAAGCAATGCCTGTGTGTGGCTGTGGGTTGGAAGTGACACCAGCTTCACTTCTTGACCAGGATGACCTCTGAACACAAGAAATAAAGACTACCCACAGGGGTTGTCAATAGAAAGCATTTAGCTGATGCAGAGCCAAAGATGAGAACCCACTAATGTTTTCCTCTGCAAGTACCAGCACTATGGGTAATTATCTCCATAGTCTAATTTTACCATATCATGGTGTAATAATCCCTTCTTTCGTGGAAGAAGATCATTATTAAATCAGCATTTCTGCTGGTTCTACTTATGCCGAAATATATGTTATTTCAAGTTTATGTTGTTTACAGGTGAGAAGGGGAAAGCTCCAGGTGTCAGTGTTATGCTCCCGGTGACAGCAAGGAGTTTCTTCACCGTAGCTCAGCAGGGATTTAGAGTCCTGACAGCACAGGTTAAAAAATACAAAGTTAATGAACCGGAGCTGTGGAATTTCTTTTGCTTGCAGCATACATTCATTGACAAGTTAAGTTAAAGGTAAATAAAACAAATCAAATTAGGGGCAAAATTCAAAATTCAAAATAATCATGAACTCACACAGTTTTAAAAAAAGAAAATAGCAAAAGAAAAGATTAGAATTTACACTCTAAGAATGTTTACTTATACTTAAGTAAATAATATTTTCCTGTTTACTACATTGGTGTTTGTCTTGGTATTTCATATCACTATGCTAAAATGTATGTTTACTTATGTAGATAATTTGATATTAAATACTCAACTCTTGAAAAATACCATCCCTTTTTTAGGATTAAATGTGTGTGTATTTTGTGTATAGTGGTGGTGGTATTAAAATGTTTTCTTCGGCCAAGTTTTAAGTTTGTGTTTCTGATTACATCCTACATAAAATTCTGAATCTAGAAATGACTTTAACTTCTTTTCCCTCTCTTTTCTTAGAGTTAGGAACTGAATCTGGTGCACAAGTTTTCCCTGTTTTGACTTTTACTCATTTGATGATTAAACGGAATCCCTAATGAGCCGTTACACTTCTGACTCACTCTAGGTACCACTTTCTAGGAGAATTCAAAATGATATAATTAAATTTATATGTTAAGATAAAATGAGACAGAATATCATTTCTGAATTTATTTGATCACATATTAATTAATGTATTGGGCATTATGCCAACTGTAGGAGATCAGTCTGAAGAAGTCATGAGAGCTGACGTAAGACACCGTTAGTGACAAATAATTTACTCATCGACAGGGAGAAAGAAGCCTTGTTATGGCTTGGTGGAAACTGCTTCCTTCAACTGAAAGAAAAATAGAATATTCAGATCAATTAGACTATAATTTATTTTTTCTTTAATAATGGGCTTAAAAAATATAAATCAAGTTTAATTTTGCATTTTTTCCTCAAATCATGCATAGTTACTATTCTACATATATAGTCTTTATTTCTTGGTCCCTTTTTTTTTTTTTTTTTTTTTTTTGGAGACAGGGTTTCTCTGTATAGCCCTAGCTGTCTTGGAACTCACTTTGTAGACCAGACTGGCCTCAAACTCAGAAATTCAACTGCCTCTGCCTTCCAAGTGCTGGGATTAAAGGCATGGGCCACCACGCCCGGCTATTCTTGGTCCTTTAAAAATTATATTTTTATTATTTTATTTAATGTATGTGGAGACTATACACATAGTTAGCATTTCCAGTGGAGGCTCATGATGAACTGAGTTGTAGAATCTTCTCTAAAACTAGAAATGTCTATAGTGGCCAATCCATTCTTGAGTTTAGATCACCAGGTGACATCTATGCAGAGCTTCATAGGAAGATAAATATACACTAGAAAAAACAACCAAACTATCACTATATAGTCCATGTGTCCATGGTTTGTAATTAAATGATATAATCCTCAGGTTCCAACCTAAGGGACATGGAATAGTAATACAGGTGACTTCAAGTAATCTAAGAGGAGACTCTTTATATTGTAAATGAAATAAAAACTGAAGTTCATATTAAAATATACTGTCAATTCATTGACAATTTGCCCAAGTACACAACCTACTGTGCCTGTCCTGGATGTGAGTTGGCTACAACACTGTTATGAAGTTGGACATAGTCAAGGTTTTTTCAGAACAGGTAAAAGAGAAGCTTGTTGGCTGCTATAGTGGGGTGACTTGTTGCTGCTTCTGTGGCCTGTTTGTTTGTCTGTGTAGTCTTACTCATTACCTATAACATTTTCATGAACTTATCCTTGTTTTTCCTAAGATAAAAAAAAATCCAACAAACTGCAAGCTTCAAAACAGCATACATTGTATTACAAGTGGTTTAAATGACATAAAATAGTGCATATTTTGAACATATTAAATACTAAATGACTGATAATTAGTTGTAAAATAAGCATGAGGTTAAGCTGATATTAGACATGATTCTTAAGCCACTAATAGAAAGTAAAGTTCCTGAAGACATGTAGACAAGTAGTCAGTGTGTGTGTGTGTGTGTGTGTGTGTGTGTGTACACTTTCAGAAGCTTGGGGACATCTGCAGTGTGGTGAGACTAAGCTCTAAGCTTATCTCTCTAAGAAACTAAGTGGCAGTGCATCTCCCACACAGAAGAAGGCAGTGCTCCCATAGTTTTTAAAGAGCGGACACCTTGTTTTAAAACAGGCCCTGTCAAATTAATGTCTAGGGATAGGATCAGAGCATGCAGTGAAAGAGCTGTCAGATTTGTTTGATTAGCCAAGTCCCAGTTAAATGAATGGATACAATTTAAAAGTGGTGTGCACAATTTGTGTCTGTTAAAACAAAGTATAAACAAACAAGTTAACTAGACAAAAGAAACCCCCTCCAGCATGAACAGCAGGACAGGATTCCTTTTATGTATACTGGTGTCTCACAAAAGAGTGGTTTGTCATAATTCAAAAGAATCAGAAAATAAACGTCTTTGTCCAATTATCTTACATAAGCTTTCATACTTGGTAACACGACAAAATATTGAACAGTGTGCCATACCTTTATAGGATAAGAAAATAGCAACCAATTATTTACCTATAATGCTTTCTATTACAACAAAGGTTCTATGTAAGCCAGACCGACCCTCCACCCATCTTTTGAGTCATATAAAAATGAGCAAAACTGTCTGAGTGTCCATTTATGCGTTAATGTTCTCAAGTGGGAACTGATTTCTTCAGTTTTGATTGTTTCCCTTCATGTGGAGAGAGAATACTCCGGAGAAAAGAAAAGACTTCGAACACAAAGTAAGCAGCGTGAGTGCATTCAGCTGACCGCAGGATGCTGCCTCGTCGCTGCTGGACTAAAACTTCAAACCCATTAAACAGGGCGGAGGCATCCCAGCTTCCCGAGTCAAAAGTTCAGCAGCTTGTGTTACAGGATGCGCCCCACATCTAATGTTCTCTAATACCCAGAAGTCATTTCCATTCTCAGGGCACAGTGGTCAATAACTGCCTTGATTTTGAGCACGTGCACGGTCGCATAAGAGCCTATTTGCCCCATTAATTGGCAAAGCAGCAGTGATTCTTAGGGAAAAAAAAATACTGTTTTGAAGTCTAAAAGAGATGCGTTTTCTGTTTGAAGTTGAGACTGACTGTGGCGAGGAATTGGTAGTGCCTGTTAGTGTGGCCTTTAATCCTACTGTTTCCCACTTCATTATGAATAGCTCTGAAACAGGCCAAATTAGTTACATCAAAGTAAGAGATGGCCGCTCTTTTGTTACATTGTAGCAACTGGAGGAGGCACTAGAGAAGACGTTCTGATTTGTCTAACTTTACTTAACCAGCAATTTTTCCAAATGTAACTACTCTCCTTAAGAAAATGAGCACATATTCTGAATAATCGTTACAGACAAATGTCTAGAGAAATAGCTTTTTGTCTTTGGTCATCTGTCTAAATTATCATTTTAGCACCTGTATATTCCAACTCATGCTCATAAGTACATATATTTTCATGTTTTAAGCCTGTGTTACTAAGCAATTCAATTTAACCACTGCTCATCAAGGATAACAATTACTTCACAACCTCTGGATTTCTGATGGTTAAATTATTAAAGTAGGTCAACATTGACAATATTTTTCAGGCATAGTTCTGTAGAAAGGCTATGCAAATATATAAATATGTATGTATATGTATATACATCTATATATAATGTACTTCACAAAATTTGAAAATGATTGGTGGTTCTGATTTGTGTAGTACATAAAATATACCTGTTCTTAAAAAAAATGACTTCAAAGGTGATATCTGATTGCATCTATATTTTTCTGATGCTATTATAGCCTCAACTTTTGTGAAAAATATCATATTATATACAAGTGAGCTGACAATAGAGCTCATATCATATTATCTTTATACCAATTTATTATTATGATCACAAGTCTTTCAATTATGAAAGAAAGGTAGCTATGACTCAGAAAAGGTAGCTATGTCATTTTGGACTACCATCTTATGTTGCTTAATTAGTTATTGGATAGTATGTACTAACAAGATATTTTAAAACAAAATACATACTAGTAAAATGTATTTATCTCACTGAATATACTTATCAGTATTTGGAAATAAAATGTTATACTATATAACTATATACCTTCAGTTTTATACATAAGTAAAAATAAAGGCTTGGTGATGGTACAGAATGCCTTTAATATCACCACAAATGAAATAGGACCAGGGTTGTCTCTGTTATTCATAGCTAGCTGGGGCTCAATAGAGAATTTCTGGTATGCAAGGGCTACATAATAAGGCCCTGTCTCAAAAAAGAAAATTAGAAAACAATTCAAGCAACACAGAAAGATACCAAATAAAATTCAACGTTACTCATAAAAAAGATTGATTTCATTGACATTATCACTAAAATATTTTTCACATTAAAATAAAACAATTTTTGTCTTTGTTATTCCTAAATTTGCATACAAGAACATTAAACATGTTTATTGATTGATTCCTCACTTTTATAATTTTGTTGTTAATAATAACTGAAATTGAAATATTGTCTCTGATATTACCACTCTAGATACTTGCAATGCCCATTTTCAAGAGAAAGAATGAATATTAGGCATCAATTTAATTCAGAGTAGTGAATGAGGAAATAAGACTTAATGTTTAATGTTCAATAGTTCCCAATTATTGAATGTTATAAGTTAAACATTTTTTGAATCAGTATATGCAATTATTACATAAATCCTTAAAAAACTAATATTTCAGTACATAGGGATAAATATATTTCATAATACACACTTCTGTTATATTGTTCTCCAATAAAGACACATTCTAGAGTTTTCAGATTGTTCTGCCCTAAAGCTTGTTTGCCTTGAGTTTTTATCAAATAATTGTTCTGGTATTTCATTTTACCAAACAACCGTGATGTGTTCTTTTAATTAGTTTTTGTATTTCACTTCCTTAGATATAATACTTATAAGTACAGAGTACTGACAGGCTGTACAGACATGATTTAATTCTTCTGTGGTGAAAAATGCAGGGTACTGATTTGCTGAACTTTGCATTTGGCCCCAAGGACATTAGGCTTGAGGTGTCATCACCAGTTCTCCATCTCCAGGCCACACCTCTTCATGTCCACTTGATGCTCTTCAGAAGCAGTTCTCTAATGTGGTACTGGATCCTTACTGGCTTATTTCTTCTGACATTGTAGTTGAATGCTTTTCTTAAACCAGGAAACAAAGTCAGGAGGGAAAAAAATCCATTCACAAGTGCTGTAGCTCATTTCTTTGTGGGATCTTAGCTGTTAATAGCCTCAATGCTATAAGTGATTTTCAAAGTTCACACACACACACACACACACACACACACACACACACACACACACACACACACGTATACGTGACCCCCAGTACACCTCACAACAGTGAGCTTCTTTTAGAGTGGGCAACACAATGAAATACGATCTTTTTGGTTGCTCAAATATGTACTTTTTAGGTTCAACTAACTGTAGTTCAAAAATACAAGAAAACTCTGCAAGTACTAAACACAGTCAGATTTTTGTCATTATGCTCTAAGCAGCATTGTCCAACATCTATTTTAAGGAATTGTCATGACATGGAGCATTATAAATTACATAACAATGATTTGAAGTATTCAGAAGGATTTGTACAGGTTATGAACACCTCCCTACTTTACAAAAGGGACTTAAACATCTAAGAATTTTCCTATTTTCAGTACTTCTTAGAACCTTCCCCAGAATATGTGAAGGACAACTACATATGCAGATGGTCTTGACTCAAATGTGAGGTTAAATCTGAAGTTGTATCTAGTTGTGTTGAATATACCTACACTTTTAAACATTGCCGCTTAGCAACAAAACACAGATGAATCCATATTTAGAATATTTAACTTAAGGTTATCAAATTTTCAAAACTGTGAAAGTTATATTAAATAGAAATAGCTTTTGAAGGGCTGATCTCTGACCTTTGATATACAGTGCGAGGCTGTGTAGTGATCGCAGTGTAACAAGAGACTCCCTGAGTCTAGCAACATCTGCACATTGCAGAGAAACCGCTGTTCTCCACTGAAGTCAATGGCTCACTGGTAGTTGCTGCTTGTAGCTGGAACCCAACTTCAGAGTGAGCATCTCTATTCCTGGAAAAGAAAATCATTGAAAAAGTTACAGTATAATTTTTATCTGTGTTTGTGTGTGTTACCTATGTGTGTGGTATAAATATGTACGATTGTTCTCATGTGTGCCCAAATTGCAGAAGTATAAGCCTGTGTGTAGGTCTCGGGTCAGGGGAAGGAGATGCCCTGCTTAGGTAGATGTTTTTACTTTATCTTCACTGAACCTGTAGACTGTACTTCATGTTAAGCTCATGCCTAGTGACTTCCTAACATCTGTGTCTCTGCTTTTGTGCAGCAAGGGTTCAGCTGCTTGAGGCTGTAGGAAAACAGCGCACTGTCAATATGAGATGCTCTTAGAGTACACAGGAGTTACAAACAAGTGGGAGGCACTAGGCCCTCCCTCTCCTGGATGGAAATAAGAGCCCTCTGTTCAAGACTCTGCAAGGGAGGGCCTTAGAGGTAGCATCCACACCAAGGGGTCTCCATACTGTTCCCTGGGAGAACCAATGTGACCTAGGAACCCAAGCCTGTGAGGCAGTTCTGATCTACAGGCAAAAAGGACAGAAATATATCCAAATTAAAGGCCAAATCAGCACAAAGTTCATTTTTGCTTTTTCCCTATGCTGAGTCCCTTTTTGCATAAATGTGCTTTGGTTTAAATAGTATTACTTGTTTAATTTCCAATACAACTATAATCATATATATATATGTATATATATATATATATATATATATATATATATATATATACATATATATATACACACATATATATATTGTAGGTAGGAGACACTGGAACTCAGGTTACCTTGTTTCTATGGCAAATACATAACTTGCTGATCTGTCTCTCTCATCTGTGGCTCAATATTCGAACCGTTATTTAATAGTGTCTGTCAGTTTTATATTATCCTGAAACCCAGCAATCATGAGTTGGAACATTCTTGATCCTGGGACTTTCTGTATTTAACTTTAAACTTTAAGTGTTTTATTTGTGATTGGGGTAAGAGAGTCTGTCTAAGACAGATTAAGGGGAAAAAAAGGCGATCACTATATCAGTAACATTTTTAAAAGATAGAAAATATGCAAACATGGTTTTAGGAAATTAATTATGTACATAGATAATGGTTTTTTTCACCCCCAATAAAGATAAAATATTGACAAAGGCTGCATCATTCAGTTATAATAAGTTGTCAATGTGATAACTGCTTAGTCAGGCTTAATAACTAGCATATTTATTTTGAAATGTAATGATTCTGTTAGAGTCTTCTATCAACATAAAGTATTCCTGAATCCTCTCAGTGAAAGCAGAGACATATTGATACATATTGATGCATATTGATACATATTGATACATAGTGATACATAGTGATACATAGTGATACATTTTTTAAAATATTTTTTATTATTACGTATTTTCCTCAATTACATTTAGAATGCTATCCCAAAAGTCCCCCATACCCCCCCCCACCCAACTTCCCTACCCACCCATTTACATTTCTTGGCCCTGGAATTCCCCTGTACTGGGGCATATAAAGTTTGCATGTCCAGTGGATATCGATTTCCAGTGATGGCCGACTAGGCCATCTTTTGATACATATGGAGCTAGAGTCAAGAGCTCCAGGGTACTGGTTAGGTCATAATGTTGTTGCACCTACAGGGTTGCAGATCTCTTTAGCTCCTTGGATACTTTCTCTAGCTCCTCCATTGGGGACCCTGTGCTCCATCCAATAGCTGGCTGTGAGCATCTACTTATGTGTTTGCAAGGCCCCGGCCTAGTCTCACAAGAGACAGCTATATCAGGGTCTTTCAGCAAAATCTTGCTAGTGTATGCAATGGTGTCATAATTTCGAGGCAAATTATGGGATAGATCTCTGGATGTGGCAGTCTCTAGATGGTCCATCCTTTTGTCTCAGCTCCAAACGTTGTCTCTGTAACTCCTTCCATGGGTGATTGTTCCCAATTCTAAGAAGGGGCAGTTTCCACACTTTGGTCTTCCTTCTTCTTCAGTTTCATGGGTTTTGCAAATCGTATCTCATATCTTGGGTATACTAAGTTTCTGGGATAATATCCACTTATCAGTGAGTACATATCATTTGAGTTCTTTTGTGATTGGGTTACCTCACTCAGGATGATGCCCTCCAGGTCCATCCATTTGCCTAGGAATTTCATCAATTCATTCTTTTTAATAGCTGAGTAGTACTCCATTGTGTAAATGTTCCACATTTTTTGTATCCATTCCTTGTTGAGGGGCATCTGGGTTCTTTCCAGCTTCTGGCTATTATAAATAAGGCTGCTATGAACATAGTGGAGCATGTGTCCTTCTTACCGGTTGGGACAACTTCTGGATATATGCCCAGGAGAGGTGTTGCTGGATCCTCCTGTAGTACTATGTCCAATTTTCTGAGGAACTGCCAGACTGATTTCCAGAATGGTTGTACAAGCTTGCAATCCCACCAACAATGGAGGAGTGTTCCTCTTTCTCCACATCCTCCCCAACATCTGCTGTCACCTGAATTTTTGATCTTGGCCATTCTGACTGGTGTGAGATGGAATCTCAGGGTTGTTTTGATTTGCATTTCTCTGATGATTAAGGATGCTGAGCATTTTTTCAGGTGCTTCTCAGCCATTCGGTATTCCTCAGGTGACAATTCTTTGTTTAGCTCTGAGCCCCATTTTTAAATGGGGTTATTTGATTTTCTGGATCCACCTTCTTGAGTTCTTTATATATATTGGATATTAGTCCCCTATCTGATTTAGGATAGGTAAAGATCCTTTCCCAATCTGTTGGTGGCCTTTTTGTCTTACTGGTGGTGTCTTTTGCCTTACAGAAGCTTTGCAGTTTCATGAGGTCCCATTTGTCAAATCTCGATCTTACAGCAGAAGCCATTGCTGTTCTATTCAGGAATTTTTTCCCCTGTGCCCATATCTGCAAGGCTTTTCCCCACTTTCTCCTCTATAATTTTCAATGTCTCTGGTTTTATGTGAAGTTCCTTGATCCACTTAGATTTGACCTTAGTACAAGGAGATAGGAATGGATCAATTCGCATTCTTCTGCATGTTAACAACCAGTTGTGCCAGCACCATTTGTTGAAAATGCTGTCTTTCTTCCATTTGATGGTTTTAACTCCCTTGTCGAAGATCAAGTGACAATAGGCCTGTGGGTTCATTTCTGGGTCTTCAATTCTATTCCATTGGTCTACTTGCCTGTCATTATACCAGTACCATGCAGTTTTTATCACAATTGCTCTGTAGTAAAGCTTTAGGTCAGGCATGGTGATTCCACCAGAGGTTCTTTTATCCTTGAGAAGAGTTTTTGCTATCCTAGGTTTTTTTGTTATTCCAGATGAATTTGGAGATTGCTCTTTCTAATTCGTTGAAGAATTAAGTTGGAATTTTGATGGGGATTGCATTGAATCTGTAGATTGCTTTTAGCAAGATAGCCATTTTTACAATGTTGATCCTGCCAATCCATGAGCACGGGAGATCTTTCCATCTTCTGAGATTTTCTTTAATTTCTTCCTTCAGAGACTTGAAGATCTTATCATACAGATCTTTCACTTCCTTAGTTAGAGTCATGCCAAGATATTTTATATTATTTGTGACTATTGAGAAGGGTGTTGTTTCCCTAATTTCTTTCTCAGCCTGTTTATTCTTTGTGTAGAGAAAAGTCATTGACTTGTTTGAGTTAATTTTGTATCCAGCTACTTCACCGAAGCTGTTTATCAGGTTTAGGAGTTCTCTGGTGGAATTTTTAGGGTCACTTATATATACTATCATATCATCTGCAAATAGTGATATTTTGACTTCATCTTTTCCAATTTGTATCACATTGATCTCCTTTTGTTGTCTAATTGCTCTGGCTAGCACTTCAAGTACTATTTTGAAGAGGTAGGGAGAAAGTGGGCACCCTTGTCTAGTCCCTGATTTTACTGGGATTGCTTCCAGCTTCTCACCATTTACTTTGATGTTGACTACTGGTTTGCTGTAGATTGCTTTTATCATGTTTAGGTATAGGCCTTGAATTCCTGATCTTTCCAAGACTTTTATCATGAATGTGTGTTAGATCTTGTCAAATGCTTTCTCTACATCTAAGGAGATGATCATGTGGTTTTTGTCTTTGAGTTTGTTTATATAATGGATGACATTGATGGATTTCCGTATATTAAACCATCCCTTCATCCCTGGAATAAAACCTACTTGGTTAGGATGGATGATTGTTTTAATGTGTTCTTGTATTCGGTTAGCGAGAATATTATTGAGTATGTTTGCATCGATATTCATAAGGGAAATTGGTCTGAAGTTCTCTATCCTTGTTGGATCTTTCTGTGGTTTAGGTATCAGAGTAATTGTGGCTTCATAGAATGAGTTGGGTAGAGTTCCCTCTACTTCTATTTTGTGGAATAGTTTGTGCAGAACTGGAATTAGATCTTCTTTGAAGGTCTGGTAGAACGCTACACTAAACCCATCTGGTCCTGGGCTTTTTTTGGCTGGGAGACTATTAATGGCTGCTTCTATTTCTTTAGGTGATATGGGACTGTTTAGATCATTAACTTGATCCTGATTTAAATTTGGTACCTGGTATCTGTTTAGAAATTTGTCCAATTTTTCTAGGTTTTCCAGTTTTGTTGAGTATATCCTTTTGTAGAGGATCTGATAGTGTTTTGTATTTCTTAAGGATCTGTTGTTATGTCTCCCTTTTCATTTCTGATTTTGTTAATTAGGATGCTGTCCCTGTGCCCTCTAATGAGTCTGACTAAGGGTTTATCTATCTGGTTGATTTTCTCAAAGAACCAATTCCTCGTTTGGTTAATTCTTTGAATTGTTCTTCTTGTTTCCACTTGGTTGATTTCACCCCTGAGTTTGATTATTTCCTGCCGTCTACTCCTCTTGGGTGAATTTGCTTCCTTTTTTTCTAGAGCTTTTAGATGTGTTGTCAAGCTACTAGTGTGTGCTCTTTCCAGTTTCTTTTTGGAGGCACTCAGAGCTATGAGTTTCCCTCTTAGAAATGCTTTCATTGTGTTCCATAGGTTA
Organism: Mus musculus; assembly: GCF_000001635.26. Classification (NCBI taxonomy): domain Eukaryota; kingdom Metazoa; phylum Chordata; class Mammalia; order Rodentia; family Muridae; genus Mus; species Mus musculus. The sequence goes on along the minus strand of NC_000080.6, from coordinate 113,174,579 downwards.
TGGTATGTTGTGGCTTCATTTTCATTAAACTCTAAAAAGTCTTTAATTTCTTTCTTTATTCCTTCCTTGACCAAGGTTTCATTGAGAAGAGTGTTTTTCAGTTTCCACGTGAATGTTGGCTTTCCATTATTTATGTTGTTATTGAAGATCAGCCTTAGTCCATGGTCGTCTGATAGGATGCATGGGACAATTTAAATATTTTTGTATCTGTTGAGGCCTGTTTTGTGACCAATTAATTATATGGTCGATATTGGAGAAGGTCCCGTGAGGTGCTGAGAAGAAGGGATATCCTTTTTTTTTTTTTTTTAAGAATAAAATGTTCTGTAGATATCTGCTAGATCCATTTGTTTCATAACTTCTGTTAGTTTCACTGTGTCTCTGTTTAGTTTCTGTTTCCACGATCTGTCCATTGATGAAAGTGGTGTTTTGAAGTCTCCCATTATTATTGTGTGAGGTGCAATGTATGCTTTGAGCTTTACTAAAGTTTCTTTAATGTTTGTGGCTGCCCTTGCATTTGGAGCATAGATATTCAGAATTGAGAGTTCCTCTTGGAGGATTTTAACTTTGATGAGTATGAAGTGTCCCTCCTTGTCTTTTTTGATAACTTTGGGTTGGAAGTCGATTTTATCTGATATTAGAATGGCTACTCCAGCTTGTTTCTTCAGACCATTTGCTTGGAAAATTGTTTTCCAGCCTTTTATTCTGAGGTAGTGTCTGTCTTTTTCCCTGAGATGGGTTTCCTGTAAGCAGCAGAATGTTGGGTCCTGTTTGTGTAGCCAGTGTATTAGTCTATGTCTCTTTATTGGGGAATTGAGTCCATTGATATAAGAGATATTAAGGAAAAGTCATTGTTGCTTCCTTTTATTTTTGTTGTTAGAGTTGGCATTCTTTTTTTCGGGCTGTCTTCTTTTTGGTTCGTTGTGGGATTACTTTCTTGCTTTTTCTAGGGCGTGATTTCCATCCTTGTATTGTTTTTTTTTCTGTTATTATCCTTTGAAGGGCTGGATTTGTGGAAAGATAATGTGTGAATTTGGTTTTGTCGTGGAATACTTTGGTTTCTCCATCTATGGTAATTGAGAGTTTGGCCTGGTATTGTAGCCTGGGCTGGCATTTGTGTTCTCTTAGTGCCTGTATAACATCTGGTCAGGCTCTATTGGGTTTCATAGTCTCTGGTGAAAAGTCTGGTGTAATTCTGATAGGCCTGCCTTTATATGTTACTTGACCTTTCTCCCTTACTGCTTTTAATATTCTATCTTTATTTAGTGCATTTGTTGTTCTGATTATTATGTGTCTGGAGGAATTTCTTTTCTGGTCCAGTCTATTTGGAGTTCTGTAGGCTTCTTATTTGATCATGGGCATGTCTTTCTTTAGGTTTGGGAAGTTTTCTTCTATTATTTTGTTGAAGATATTTGCTGGCCCTTTAAGTTGAAAATCTTCATTCTCATCAACTCCTATTATGGGTAGGTTTGGTCTTCTCATTGTGTCCTGGCTTTCCTGGATGCTTTGAGTTAGGATCCTTTTGTGGTTTGTATTTTCTTTGATGGTTGTGCAGATGTTCTCTATGGAATATTCTGCAGCTGAGATTCTCTCTTCCATCTCTTGTATTCTGTTGCTGATGCTCGCATCTATGGTTCCAGATTTCTTTCCTAGGGTTTCTATCTCCAGCGTTGCCTCACTTTGGTATTCTTTATTGTGTCTACTATCCTTTTTAGGTCTTGCATGTTTTTATTCAATTCCATCACCTCTCTGGTTGTGTTTTCCCTCAATTCTTTAAGGGATTTTTGTGCTTCCTCTTTAAGGTCTTCTACCTGTTTAGCAGTATTCTCCTGTATTTCTTTAAGTGAGTTATTAAAGTCCTTCTTGATGTCCTCTACCATCATCATGAGATATGCTTTTAAATCCAGGTCTAGCTTTTTGGTTGTGTTGGGGTGCCCAGGACTAGCTGGGGTGGGAGTGCTACGTTCTGATGATAGTGAGTGGTCTTGATTTCTGTTAGCAGGATTCTTATGTTTGCCTTTCACCATCTGGTAATCACTGAAGCAAGTTGTTATAGTTGTCTCTGGTTAGAGCTTGTTCCTCAGGTGATTATGTTAGCCTCTATCAGCAGACCTGGGAGACTAGGTCTATCCTTAGTTTCAGTGGTCAGAGTACTCTCTGCAGGCAAGCTCTCCTCTTGCAGGGAATGTGCCCAGATATCTGGTGTTCAAACCTGCCTTCTGGCAGAAGTTGTGTTCCACTCACCAGAGGTCTTAAGATCCCGTGGAGGGTTCTGTGAGGACCTTGGGGTTGTCCAGAAACTCCGCGCACAAGGAAGTCTGCTGCTGGCAGGGAATTGTGCCTCTGATCAGGCTGGGTTATCTGCTTCCTTAATTAATGCAGTCTCAGATCCTGCAAGATTAGATTGGAGCAGATGCCGTGTTCCAGTCATCAGAGGTCTTAGGATCCCGTAGGGAATCCTGTGTGGTTCCTTGCTAGTGTCCAGAGACTCCGAGGGCAAGGCACCCTGGTGCTGGAGTGGGCTGGAAGGGACTTGTGCCCCTGCTCAGGCTGGGTTATCTGCTTCCCTAGTTAATGCAGTCTCAGCAGTGATACATATTGATACCATAGTTAATTAAAACTATGCTATATTTTAAGATACAATAGAGATTTATAGGGAAAACAAATCAATGATTATGGCTATTCTTTTGAATGAATCCCTCTTTCATTGGAGTCCATTTTATAATCTTTTCATTTGTTATTGCTTTGCCTTGTTCTGCTTGGTTTTGTGAAAAACAGTCTAAGTAGCTCGATCTTGCATGAAGTTGGCACTATAGTCTGGGCTAACCTTGGAACTTTCACTTATTCCTTGCCTTTGCCTCCCATTGCTGATATGTGCCATAACCTCCATACTTCATATATTCAATTGTTAACTTTTATTCTTCTCTCATCCATTACATTATAATTGCAATTTCCCCTCCTTTGAGTCCTCCAAGTTCCCCAGTCCCTCTCCCATATCCCTTCTCCCCTAGACTCATTCCTACAGTTTCCTTTTGAAAGGAAAGGTAAAGAAAAAAGAAAGAAAGAAAGAAAGAAAGAAAGAAACAAAGAAAGAAAGAAAGAAAAGAATAAAAAGAAAGGGGGGAGAAGGGGGAAGAAAAGTAGAAAAGTAGAGAACAAGAAAGGAAAAAAGAAAAAAAGAAAAGAGAAGAGAAGAGAAGAGAAAATGAGACCTTCCAATGATATCCAGGAAACACTGCCTAACCTGGTACATTAATAATGAAACTCTTTCATCATGGCTTCATGTGGCAGCTCAGTAAGAGGAAGAGTCCCATGCAGAGACAAGCGAGTCTGAGACACCTCCTACTCTCACTGTTGGGAGTCCCAGAAGAACACCAAGCTAAAAACCATAAGGTCCATGCAGAGGACATAGCTCAGACTCCCACAGCACTGGATTAGTCCCTCCATTTCTGTGAGCCCCTTTGAGCCATGCTTAGTTTACTCTGTGTGCCATATTCTTGATCCCTCTGGCTCCTACAGTCCTCCCTCCCTCTCTTGTATGGGGATCTTCTGGCTCTCTCTAGTGTTTGGCTGTTTGTCTCTGCATCTGATTCCTAACAACAGATTTTTAAATTTGTCAGGTTTGTATTTTAAGAGAGATGATACGAAACATACCATCTAAACCAAGGGAAAACTCCTGCTATTTTTGTTGATTTTCATTTGGCACAAGGACCAAAGACACATATTATGTAGATCGTTCATCCAGGTGTATGATATTTGAGGACTTTTTTCATGTTTAATGTATATGTTAATATATATTTATTATATAATAAAATTAATATATATTAAATATATAATTGGATTCAAACGATTAGATTGTACCAACACAGGATATTTTTAATGAGGTTAAAAATTTGGACTGAGTAACTCTGGTAATATACAGAAGTCAGTGACAGTGAGATTCAACTTGTTTCTCTACTTTTAAGAATGAGGTTTCCATTGGTTGTAGGAAATCAGGTCTGTAGCCTCGAAAAACTAGTGTGCATATATAAATAAATAAACATACACACACACACACACACACACACACACACACACCACAAACACACACACACACACACACACACACACAGACACACAGACACACAGACACACAGATATACACACACACAGACACCCAAGTATAATATTTTTCTGTATAGAAATAAACATCCTTTTTGGGGGATACACAACAGGCTATTTTAGCATTGGTTCTGTTTCCTAGGCCCTTGCTGGTCAAGTAAGTGGAACATGCTGTTTGCAAAGGTCTATTCACTCACAGGGAGGGGCGGTTTCCAGTTGATGCCTTTGATTGCTTTTCTGTATACAATTTAAACCCTAGAATTTTGTAGCTTTTAGAGGACAACCTAAGGTAGATTATGTCTTCCTCAGTAAGCCTGCCAATTTCAGTCTTTTTGAGAGGATAAGAGATAAGACCAGGGTGTGAACCAAGAGAAATCTTCAAAGCAGTGTGAAGAGAGCCAGGGCAGAGGAAGAGGAGTGGCAGTAGAGACCACAGGAAAGTGCACTTGTTATGCATCAGCCGCTTCTTGAGTGGGTAAGTGTGTTTTCAACCTCACATCCTGAGTTGAATCAGAACATTCCTCCCAGCACTCGCTTTCCCGCTGATGACTCTCCTGTGCCAGGGTCGGCTCCTGCAGACTGAGTTTTGCATTTTTATAAGGTCTGATTATAAAATGAATGACCCTAAAACCAGCATAACAGGGGATTACTGGTAATGGCTTTAGTCTGAATTATTGTAGTAGTAAGACAAATAGATCCACCCAACCGTGTCTCTATACCCTACTCCATTTCATTTTATATCTTATCAACAAAATTGATTTAAATGGTCAGGATTCACTGCAAGTCTTCTGGCATGCTTTGCTCATGGTTGTTTAAGGATTTTTTTTTTTTTTTACTTCAATGTTAAAATGCTTAATGTCTCTGAAACATGCCAGTTTTTTTTTCTTTCTCGAACCAAGTGAAAACATGTTCAGCACTGAGGGTATTTTAGAAAATGTGAAATAACTATTTTATTTTCTCAAAGTGTAATTTTAATTTACTTTTTAAAGTAAGGTCCCATTCCTCTGGGAAATGTCATTTTATCAGTGTTCTGCCTTTGCTGAAATAAATGTGTAAATGTCTCAAAGTTTGAAGAAAACATTTAATTACCTGGCACCCCATAGACTAGGTGGGTTTTAAGGTAGGCAAGGATCATCCTGTAGATTAATTGTTAAATAGTGACCACATACCTGAATATATCCAAGGGGTGAATGCTGGTAATAAGAGTACACTTGCATTTGATTTGTAGTGATAAGTTTGCTCTTGCTTTAGATATGGGTGATATTTTCAACATTATTCTACTTCCCATGGGAAATAGGTAGTTAGCCAGAAATGTGGATAAAACAATACAATTTTAAATTAGTCAAAATACAAACAATAAAAAAAAATCACCAGAATATTTTTGAATTCTTTTTGTCTTTCAAAATCAGGTCAAAAAAAAAAAATCAACTCATATTACACCTACAGAATTAAGTGTCTTTATTCTCTGTCTGTCTGTCTGTCTGTCTGTCTCTCACACACTCTCTCCCTCTTTCTTTCCACTCCAGATTTTCTTCCCTCCTGCCCCCACCCACCCTCAGACTGTTCCACATCCCATATCTCCCCACCACCCTGTCTCCATGAGGATGTCTCCATTCCTCCCCCGCCCTTCACCTGACCTCTAAACTCACTGGAGCTTCCAGTCTCTTGAGAGTTAGGTGTGATGTGATAATAAGAAGATAAAGGGGTATAAAAATATGTTCTATGGGGGTGTGATGAGGTGTGGGGAAGGGGTTGTCTCAGCAGGCCAAGGCATCACTTCCCCCTGAGTGGCTAGCTACACGATTATATAACATGAAATAGAGTTGATTCAGGGCATGGAAAAGAAAGTTAAGAGAGTAGTACAGGCAGAGAGAAAGGCAGAGAGAAAGAGAGAGTAAAGAAATAGAGGGGAGAAGGAATAGGAAGAGAAAAGTGTAAGAGGTCAAGAGAGCCAGAGGAAAGAGTAAGAAAGAGAGGAGGGGGCAAGCAGCTCCTTTTGTAGTGGCCCAGGCCTACCTGGCTATTGCCAGGTAACTGTGGGGGAGAAATCCAGACAGAATACCAACAAGGTGCATCATGCCTGATTGAACTCAGACCTGGCAGTCCTCTACTGTATGTGTGTAGGGGGTCTCATATCAGCTGGTGTATGCTGCCTGGTTGGTGGTCCAGTGTCTGAGAGATCTCAGGGGTACAGGATAATTGAGACTGCTGGTCCTCCTACAGGGTCACCCTCCTCCTCAGCTTCCTTCAACCTTTCTCTAATTCAAACATAGGGTCTGGCAGCTTCTGCCCATTGGCTGGGTGCAAATATCTGTATCTGACTCTTTCAGCTGCTTGTTGGGTCTTTTAGGGGACAGAAATGATAGATCCCTTTTTGTAAGTGCTTCATAGCCTCAGTAATAGTGTCAGGCCTTGGGACCTCCCCTTGAGTTGGATCCCACTTTGGTCCAATCACTGCACCTTTTTTTTTTCCCCCTGCAGTTCTTTCAGACAGGAGCAATTATGGGTTAGTTTTGACTGTGGGATTGCAATCCCCTCCTCACTTCCACCATGTTCACAGCAGCCTTGTTTGTGATAGCCAGAAGCTGGAAACAAACCAGATGTCCCATGACAGAAGAATAGATACAGAAAATGTGGTTCATTTACACAATGGCATATTTTTATCTTTTTCAAAAATTCTAATTGTAAAAGGAATGTCACTTTCTTACAAGGTAATAGTAATTTATACTCTAGTCATACTTTTATCACTTAACATGAAAGGGCATTCATAGTTTTCTTTCTATTTTTTATACTCCATAGCCACTGTCTAAAAGCTCTACTCTGTGGATCACAGCTGAAGATCCTCCCGGTTCCCCATGGTTTTCGGTTTTGTACATTCCATTGTTATTTCTTGGTAAATGACCCTAACCACTGGCGATATCCAAAGAACGCTTTCAAATACACCCTCCCATGAAAAGAAATCCCAAACATTTTTCTTTTTGTTTCTGGTTTTGGTTTGCTTGTTTGTTTACTGTTTCTTGTCACAGTGAGCAAGCTATGGTTTCTCCAGGGATGCCTTTAGTCTACTGTACTGCCACCTTTGACAGAAACCAACTGCCCACAGAATCGATAAGCTGCTTCTTAAATATAGTGTTCAAATACTTTTATTTGCTCGGGCATTTTATGAATACAACCTGGCTATGAGAGGTAGCATTCTCCGGAAGAATAATGTCACCACTCTATTTTACTTGGGATTTTCATGGCTTTTCCTGGCAGCCAGATATTTTGCAGGCTTTGTTTCAAAATTTCAGTATCTGTTTAGATCATCTTTATCTTGACACGGTAGGTCAACTTGTGAAATCTAATTGCACTACTGCATTTTGAAAAATATTTTACTTTGAGATTATAACATAATTACAAAAAAGTTTCTCCTCCCTTTTCTCTCTCTGAACCTTCTTCCATCTCCTTCAAATTCAAATATAATGTCCTAACATATGCCCTGTTTAGTACATACATGATACCTACGTGTGTGCTCTTGGGCTGACTGTTCTGCACTGAACAGACAATTGCTGTAGTCTTTCCTGTAGAGATCACTTCTGCCAAGGACCAGCCTCAGCTTGCAGAGGGGTTCCCTAGAGAAGGGGTGTCTAAGAGCAGTCAAACAAAGGACTCAAAGTCAAATCACGGATGACAACCTGAGGGCCTATACAGTGCTTGATACAGCTTTCCAAAACAGCTCTCTGCTTGAGACAGCTTTCACTTGCTATTCTATCAAAGTAAATGGAGAGAAGCTGGAAGCAATCCCACTAAAATCAGGGACTAGACAAGACTGCCCACTTTCTCCCTACCTTTTCAACATAGTACTTGAAGTATTAGCCAGAGCAATTCGACAACAAAAGGAGATCAAGGGGATACAAATTGGAAAAGAGGAAGTCAAAATATCACTTTTTGCAGATGATATGATAGTATATATAAGTGACCCTAAAAATTCTACCAGAGAACTCTTAAACCTGATAAACAGCTTCGGTGAAGTAGCTGGATATAAAATAAACTCAAACAAGTCAATGGCCTTTCTCTATACAAAGAATAAACAGGCTGAGAAAGAAATTAGGAAAACAACACCCTTCTCAATAGTCACAAATAATATAAAATATCTTGGCGTGACTCTAACTAAGGAAGTGAAAGGTCTATATGATAAAAACTTCAAATCTCTGAAGAAAGAAATTAAAGAAGATTTCAGAAGATGGAAAGATCTCCCATGCTCATGGATTGGCAGGATCAATATTGTAAAAATGGCTATCTTCCCAAAAGCAATCTACAGATTCAATGCAATTCCCATCAAAATTCCAACTCAATTCTTCAACGAATTAGAAGGAGCAATTTGCAAATTCATCTGGAATAACAAAAAACCTAGGATAGCAAAAACTCTTCTTAAGGATAAAAGAACCTCTGGTGGAATCACCATGCCTGACCTAAAGCTTTACTACAGAGCAATTGTGATAAAAACTGCATGGTACTGATATAGAGACAGACCAGTAGACCAATGGAATAGAATTGAAGACCCAGAAATGAACCCACACACCTATGGTCACTTGATCTTCGACAAGGGAGCTAAAACCATCCAGTGGAAGAAAGACAGCATTTTCAACAATTGGTGCTGGCACAACTGGTTGTTATCATGTAGAAGAATGCGAATCGATCCATACTTATCTCCTTGTACTAAGGTCAATTCTAAGTGGATCAAGGAACTTCACATAAAACCAGAGACACTGAAACTTATAGAGGAGAAAGTGGGGAAAAGCCTTGAAGATATGGGCACAGGGGAAAAATTCCTGAACAGAACAGCAATGGCTTGTGCTGTAAGATCGAGAATTGACAAATGGGACCTAATGAAACTCCAAAGTTTCTGCAAGGCAAAAGACACCGTCAATAAGACAAAAAGGCCACCAACAGATTGGGAAAGGATCTTTACCTATCCTAAATCAGATAGGGGACTAATATCCAACATATATAAAGAACTCAAGAAGGTGGACTTCAGAAAATCAAATAACCCCATTAAAAAATGGGGCTCAGAACTGAACAAAGAATTCTCACCTGAGGAATACCGAATGGCAGAGAAGCACCTGAAAAAATGTTCAACATCCTTAATCATCAGGGAAATGCAAATCAAAACAACCCTGAGATTCCACCTCACACCAGTCAGAATGTCTAAGATCAAAAATTCAGGTGACAGCAGATGCAGGCATGGATGTGGAGAAAGAGGAACACTCCTCCATTGTTGGTGGGATTGCAGGCTTGTACAACCACTCTGGAAATCAGTCTGGCAGTTCCTCAGAAAATTGGACATAGTACTACTGGAGGATCCAGCAATACCTCTCCTGGGCATATATCCAGAAGATGCTCCAACTGGTAAGAAGGACACATGCTCCACTATGTTCATAGCAGCCTTATTTATAATAGTCACTTGCTATTCTAAAAAACTCTCTAGATAGCTCTTCTCTTGCAGATTAAAAGCCCAGTCTTTTATTTACATATCAATTCAGTCATTACCCCAGGAACCCTTTTGATTATCCCTTGAATCATCATCACTTGACCCCATTCCCTTAGAAAGACACTGTGAAACTAAGCACAGACAAAAAAGTAGCTGGGTGGAAGCCTGCCATGAAGTTACCATTCTTACCCTGACTGGGTCTAGACCTAAACTCCCTCAGTTCCAGGCAGAACTCAGGGATCTGCCTGCTTTTGTAACAACAGACAAACAAACAAACCACTTAGTTGGATGGAAGGCTGCCCTGAAACCACCACTCCCTAAATCTCGTTATCTCCTTCCTTAGCTTCTTTCTGACAAGCTGGCTCATAGTGCAGCCGCCTCTCTTCCTTTAGATCTATGAAGCTCCTTATACAATTCATATTGCATCTTTATATATTGCATAGTTGAGGTTTTATATGTTTTGAACTCATGTTTTTGCTTTTTTGACCAACATTTCAAAACTTTCCTAACATTTTTAGCTGTAAGTACACCCTCCACTTACTTATTTTATAGTTTTATTCATATCTATAACATAAGTTATATTTTAATCTGTATACTGTTTTATTTTCATGGAAATTTCCTTCAATCTGCATGTTTTAGAAATGCCTACTTATTAGCTGGGTGTGGTGGCCCACACCTTTAATCCCAGCACTCAAGAGGCAGAGGCAGGCTGATTTCTGAGTTTGCGGCCAGCTTGGTCTGCAGAGTGAGTTCCAGGACAGCCAGGGCTACACAGAGAAACTCTGTCTCAAAAAACCAAAAAAAGAAAAAAAGAAAAGAAATACCTACTTATTTACGATTTTGCCTTACATTTCTCATATCTAAGGTTCTACTTTATTTCCCTTGTTATTGAAAAAGGCCATTCTGTGTCCTTTTCTATAGATTTACTGCAGAAATCATAGTCTTTTCATTGGCTTGATTTTTTTAAAAAAAAATTATTTATCTTAAACACTTTTTTTTCAGGATAGTCAATTCTAAATTATTTTCTTTTTGTCTACTAAACTGTGAATTATTTTTCTACAGTCTATCAGGTAAAGTGAGTAATAGTAGATATCAGGCCTGCTACTGTGGATTGGCTTTTCCACAGTTCCTCTAAATCAAACTGTGCTTAATATTTGTCTAGAGTTTCATTTTATTTCATTTTTCTTTTACTGTGTTTTCAACATGATATGCCAAGGTGTAGCTATACTTAAGAATTTATTTATGTCTGATTTATATGGGTTCACTGATGGTTGTCTTTTTTTTTTTTTTTTTGTTCTTTTTTTTTGGTTTTTCAAGACAGAGTTTTCCTGTATAATTCTGGCTGTCCTGGAACTCACTCTGTAGACCAGGCTGGCCTCGAACTTAGAAATCTGCCTGCCTCTGCCTCTCAAGTGCTGGGATTAAAGGCTTGCTCCACCACACCCAGCTCTGGCTGTCTGAAAGTACTGTAGATATTTTGCTGTTTTGGTTATTTGTTATTCATTTTTTTCACTCTTCTCTCTTATTCTCTGTCCCTTCCACAAGCGTCCTTACGCTAACACAGTTGTTGATGTGCTATATTAAACTGTTCGTGTCTGTGAATCTGAATATAAACATTTCATTCTCACACTTTCTCCTGACTTCTCTCGTATGTCACTAAGTATTTATTACCTCGGAAGATACATCTAAGTGCATACACGTTGTCTTTCTTTTTATAAAATCACGATGATTAGAATGGTTGTGAATTCAACGTCTTTATTTTTTCTATCTTTACAAAAATACTATCCTTATGCTTATTCTCCTTAGTATATAATAGCAAACATACTATATATGCTATTTATTTTATACAGGTCACTAATACATATATAGCACATACTATATATGCTATTTATTTTATACAGGTCACTAATACATGGTTATTGTTCAAATATACTTACATACATCTGAACACTAGCAGATAACTATAATGGTGGACTATGCAGAGTCATAATATCAGACTTCTAAGAAGGATTTATGTCAATATTAAGAAAGAATCCGAAGGGGTTTGCAACCCCATAGGAAGAACAACAATATCAACCAACCAGACCCTGCCCCCAAAGCTCTGACAAAAGCTCTTTGGTGAAGAGTATACATGTGGGGACCCATGGCTCCAGCTGAAATTCTAGCAGAGGATGGCCTTATTGGGCATCACTGGGAGGGGAGCCCCTTGTTCCTGTGGAGGCTTGATGACCCAGCTTAGGGAAATGCTAGGGTACTGAGGCAGGAGTAAGTGGGCAGGTGGGGGGGCACCTTCATAGAAGCAGGGGGAGAGTGGAGGGTATAGGGGGTTTGTGGAGAAACTGGGAAGGAGAATAACATTTGAAATATAAATAAATAAACAGTAAGGAAGAAAGAAAGAAAGAAAGAAAGAAAGAAAGAAAGAAAGAAAGAAAGAAAGAAAGAAAGAAAGAAAGAGAAAGAAAGAAAGAGGGAGGGAGGGAGGGTAGGAAGGAAGGAAAAGAAAGGAAAGAAAGGAAAGAAAGGAAAGAAAGGAAAGAAAGGAAAGAAAGGAAAGAAAGGAAAGAAAGGAAAGAAGGAAGGAAAGAAGGAAGGAAGAATCTGGACTAGAGTTAGCTGGATTTCAGCCAGCGAGTGGTTGAGCATTTTATGGCTTTTTTATAGGTCTTCTCATTATTAACATATACCCCTTCTAATAAAAAAAATGCGAAATATAATAAATGACTCCCTTTTCTAGAAATGTCCAAATTTCTGTGTATTATATTATTTTCCATTCCGTGAAACTAATGAACTGTAACTTAATTTCTAGAAAGCCAGCCTTAAAACGGGATACACTAAGTGGAAGAAAGTACGTATCTCCTAGCTTCTTACTGATAATGCACATTCCTTTCTGGATCTGACCCCTTCAAATCCCCTCTGCTTTGGTATTCTAATTATGTCACTTTAAATGCATACACACACACACACTCACGCACACATACTTTGGCGTTTTTTTTTTTTTTTCTTTTTGGTGAATTTTCTTCAGCTTGATGGAGTTTATTATTAAAGTTAATTGTGGAGTTACTACACTTTTTTTGCTGAAATCTCTTATTGGTACACAAAATTTTAAATTAAATTTGTTTCACGTATTTATAGTTAGCTGATATTCAGAGACAGTCTCTTGGACAGAGGGAAAATAAGGAGGGTATTATATATTTCATGATTTTTAAAATGTCACTTTATTTTTTATCCACATTTTAAAATATATACATTTTTCACTGTAAATGTATATTTATGTTTACTTCTATCTCATGGACTCATACTCCTGGAACTAGATTAAAGAGTAAAAGTAAAGCAAAGTTTGCAATTCTGCTTGGTTTTTAGGTGAAGCCTGGTAGTTTGGCAACAACTCGCCTGGCAAGCTATCTCTTCTGGTACAATAGTGCCACAAACATTATCAGAGTAGGCAAACACTCTATGACTGGTTTTTAAAACCTATTGTACAAGACTGGACCCATGCTAGGCACTGCTACCAAGCCGAGAAATGGCTGCAAGAGAGGTCATAGGTATGAGGGGTGAAACTATTACTATTAATATGCTAAATGGATATGTTACTAAGTTTATTCCTAATGAGTTATCACTGTAGTCATAAATTGTTGCATCTGTCAATGTGCATCAGAAAAACTTCCATTTACAGTACAGAGCCATCAACACATTTAGTGAACATTCTGAGAATAAAAGACTGTAGAGTGCTCACCCGTAAATCAGCCGTCAATGTTATACTGCATCTCCACTCTAAGCTTGGGATTTATTTCAGAAGCGAGGAAGAATCATTGTTTGAGCTGGAGGCAGTGGATAACTACAGCCCAGCAGAGCTTTTCGGACACAATCGGATAGTTACACACATGACCTCATCTCTGTTGTGCTAGCACATCTGAGATCTGTAAAAATCCAAGCTAGACAAATTCCTAACGGAGAACATTACAGTGATCATGAAATTTCACCCCTAAATGAGGAGCTTAGCTGGTGATGAATTGTAAGGGAGGCAATCTCTTTTCTTCAAGGATATGAAATATAAAGGCTACCTATTCTCCAGTGAATGGTCCTACAGTAAAGTGCATAGAGAAATTACTAAGTGGACTCGGGTTTTTAAAACTCATATCTCATGAAGTTGGAAAGGAAAATGGTGAGAGATGGTGGCAAGCAAGAGAATTTAGAGGAGGTTAGGGGGTTGGGTTTGATCAAAACATACCTTGTGCTTATATGAAATTTCCAAATCACCTTTAAAAATGAGGGAAAACCACATAAAACCAGACTCGGTTTCTTTGCATTTACAGGGACCACAGAAGAATTTTTGTAACCCTTAAAAATTAAAGAGATGTCTGAGTTACTCAGTTCTCTCAAGGGTCAATTTTACTACCCACAGGGATTGTAGAATTTGAGCAATGCTCTGTTGAGGGACGGAGAGGTTTTAATAACTTGACCATGAGTTAGGATTCATAGTTGTGCTTTGACCAACCATTTCCTGTTCCGTCCCAGTGGTCCAGACTCCCTCACCTGGGAAGCTGAAACTTAACTGATAAATAAATGTTTGCGAACAAACAACTCTTGTCCTGTTTAACAGCGTCTGGTATTATAGCACGGTGACAGTGTGTGCTTAGTATATACAGGACACTGGTTCAGTTCATATCATGTGAAGATGAACAGAAAGAAAGAAAAGGTATTTTTGCATTCCGTCTTTTAAGTTTATGGAGCCATTATTAATACCTTGGGAACAGGAGGAATTAACTCTATATAGACTTTTTTTTTTTTTTTTTGTTTGTTTGTTTTGTTTTGTTTTTTGTTTCTTTGGTTCTCATGGCTATTCCTTTTATTTATTTTTTTTAATTAGGTATTTTCCTCGTTTACATTTTCAATGCTATCCCAAAGGTCCCCTATACCCACCCACCCCCAATCCCCTACCCACCCACTCCCTCTTTTTGGCCCTGGCGTTCCCCTGTACTGGGGCATATAAAGTTTGCGTGTCCAATGGGCCTCTCTTTGCAGTGATGGCCGACTAGGCCATCTTTAGATACATATGCAGCTAAAGACAAGAGCTCCCGGGTACTGGTTAGTTCATATTGTTGTTCCACCTATAGGGTTGCAGTTCCCTTTAGCTCCTTGGGTAATTTCTCTAGTTCCTCCATTAGGGGCCGAGTGACCCATCCAATAGCTGACTGTGATCATCCACTTCTGTGTTTGCTAGGCCCCGGCATAGTCTCATAAGAGACAGCTATAACTGGGTCCTTTCAGCGAAATCTTGCTAGTGTATGCAATGGTGTCAGCATTTGGAAGCTGATTATGGGATGGATCCCTGCATATGTCAATCACTAGATGGTCCATCCTTTCGTCACAGCTCCAAATTTTGTCTCTGTAACTCCTTCTATGGGTGTTTTGTTCCCATTTCTAAGAAAGGGTAAAGTGTCCACACTTTGGTCTTCGTTCTTCTTGAATTTCATGCGTTTGGCAAATTGTATCTTACATCTTGGGTATCCTAAGTTTCTGGGCTAATATCCACTTATGAGTGAGTACATATTGTGCGAGTTCCTTTGTGATTGGGTTACTTCACTCAGGATGATACCCACCAGGTCCATCCATTTGCCTAGGAATTTCATAAATTCATTTTTTTTAATAGCTGAGTAGTATTCCATTGTGTAAATGTACCACATTTTCTGTATCCATTCCTCTGTTGAGGGGCATCTGGGTTCTTTCCAGCTTCTGGCTATTATAAACAAGGCTGCTATGAACATAGTGGAGCATGTGTTCTTCTTACCGGTTGGGACATCTTCTGGATATATGCCCAGGAGAGGTATTGCAGGATCCTCCGGTAGTACTATGTCCAATTTTCTGAGGAACCGCCAGACTGATTTCCAGAGTGGTTGTATAAGCTTGCAATCCCACCAACAATGGAGGAGTGTTCCCCTTTCTCCACATCCTCGCCAGCATCTGCTGTCACCTGAGTTTTTGATCTTTGCCATCCTGACTGGAGTGAAGTGGAATCTCAGTGTTGTTTTGATTTGCATTTCCCTGATGATTAAGGATGTTGAACATTTTTTCAGGTGCTTCTCTGCCATTCAGTATTCCTCAGGTGAGAATTCTTTGTTCAGCTCTGAGCCCCATTTTTTAATGGGGTTATTTGATTTTCTGGAGTCCACCTTCTTGAGTTCTTTATTGGATATTATTTATCTTTATTGGATATTAGTCCCCTGTCTGATTTGGGATAGGTAAAGATCCTTTCCCAATCTGTTGGTGGCCTTTTTGTCTTATTGACGGTGTCTTTTGCCTTGCAGAAGCTTTGCAATTTTATGAGGTCCCATTTATCGATTCTTGATCTTACAGCACAAGCCATTGCTGTTCTATTCAGGAATTTTTGCCTTGTACCCATGTCTTCGAGGCTTTTCCCTACTTTCTCCTCTATAAGTTTCAGTGTCTCTGGTTTTATGTGGAGTTCCTTAATCCACTTAGATTTGACCTTAGTACAAGGAGATAGAAATGGATCAATTCGCATTCTTCTACATGACAACTGACAGTTGTGCCAGCACCATTTGTTGAAAATGCTGTCTTTTTTCCACTGGATGGTTTTAGCTCCCTTGTCAAAGATCAAGTGACCATAGGTGTGTGGGTTCATCTCTGGGACTTCAATTCTGTTCCATTGGTCTACTTGTCTGTCACTATACCAGTACCATGCAGTTTTGATCACAATTGCTCTGTAGTACACTTTTAGGTCCGGCATGGTGATTCCACCAGAGGTTCTTTTATCCTTGAGAAGAGTTTTTACTATCCTCAGTTTTTTGTTATTCCAGATAAATCTGCCGATTGCCCTTTCTAATTCGTTGAAGAATTGAGTTGGAATTTTGATGGGGATTGCATTGAATCTGTAGATTGCTTTTGGCAAAATAGCCATTTTTACAATGTTGATTCTGCCAATCCATGAGCATGGGAGATCTTTACATCTTCTGAGATCTTCTTTAATTTCTTTCTTTAGAGACTTGAATTTCGTATCATACAGATCTTTCACTTCCTTAGTTAGAGTCACGCCAAGGTATTTTATATTATTTGTGACTATTGAGATGGGTGTTGTTTCCCTAATTTCTTTCTCAGCCTGTTTATCCTTTGTTTACAGAAAGGCCATTGTCTTGTTTGAGTTAATTTTATATCCAGCTACTTCACTGAAGCTGTTTATCAGGCTTCGGAGTTCTCTGGTGGAATTTTTAGGGTCACTTATATATACTATCATATCATCTGCAAAAAGTGATATTTTGACTTCTTCCTTTCCAATTTGTATCCCCTTGATCTCCTTTTGTTGTCTAATTGCTCTGGCTAGGACTTCAAGTACAATGTTGAATAGGTAGGGTGAGAGTGGACAGCCTTGTCTAGTCCCTGATTTTAGTGGGGTTGCTTCCAGCTTCTCACCATTTACTTTGATGTTGGCTATTGGTTTGCTGTAGATTGCTTTTATCATGTTTAGGTATGGGCCTTGAACTCCTGATCTTTCCAAGACTTTTATAATGAATGGGTGTTGGGTTTTGTCAAATGCTTTCTCAGCATCTAACGAGATGATCATGTGGTTTTTGTCTTTGAGTTTGTTTATATAATGGATTACATTGATGGATTTTCGTATATTAAACCATCCCTGCATCCCTGGGATGAAACCTACTTGGTCAGGATGGATGATTGTTTTGATGTTTTCTTGGATTCGGTTAGTAAGAACTTTATTGAGGATTTTTGCATCGATATTCATAAGGGAAATTGGTCTGAAGTTTTCTATCGTTGTTGGGTATTTTTGTGGTTTAGGTATCAGAGTAATTGTGGCTTCATAGAATGAGTTGTGTAGAGTACCTTCCGTTTCTATTTTGTGGAATAGTTTGTGAAGAACTGGAATTGGGTCTTCTTTAAAGGTCTGATAGAACTCTGCACTAAACCCATCTGGTCCTGGGCTTTTTTTGGCTGGGAGACTATTAATAACTGCTTCTATTTCTTTAGGGGATATGGGACTGTTTAGTTGGTCAACTTGATCCTGATTCAACTTTGGTACCTGGTATCTGTCCAGAAATTTGTCCATTTCGTCCAGGTTTTCCAGTTTTGTTGAGAATAGCCTTTTGTAGAAGGATCTGATGGTGTTTTGGATTTCTTCAGGATCTGTTGTTATGTCTCCCTTTTCATTTCTCATTTTGTTAATTAGGATTTTGTCCCTGTGCCCTCTAGTGAGTCTAGCTAAGGGTTTATCTATCTTGTTGATTTTCTCAAAGAACCAACTCCTCGATTGGTTAATTCTTTGAATAGTTCTTCTTGTTTCCACTTGGTTGATTTTACCCCTGAGTTTGATTATTTCCTGCCTTCTACTCTTCTTGGGTGAATTTGCTTCCTTTTCTTCTAGACCTTTTAGGTGTGTTGTCAAGCTGCTAATGTGTGCTCTCTCTAGTTTCTTTTTGGAGGCACTCAGACCTATGAGTTTTCCTCTTAAGAATGCTTTCATTGTGTCCCATAAGTTTGGGTATGTTGTGGCTTCATTTTCATTAAAGTCCAAAAAGTCCTTAATTTCTTTCTTTATTCCTTCCTTGACCAAGGTATCATTGAGAAGAGTGTTGTTCAGTTTCCACGTGAATGTTGGCTTTCTATTATTTATTTTGTTATTGAAGATCAGCCTTAGTCCATGGTGATCTGATAGGATGCATGGGACAATTTCAATATTTTTGTATATGTTGAGGCTTGTTTTGTGATATTGATTAAGAAAAGTAATTGTTGCTTCCTGATATTTTGTTGTAAAGTTGGCATTCTGATCTTGTGGCTGTCTTCTTTTAGTTTTGTTGAGGGATTATCTTCTTGTTTTTTCTAGGTAGTGGTTCCCGTCCTTGTATTGTTTTTTTTCTGTTATTATCCTTTGAAGGGCTGGATTCGTGGAGAAATAATGGGTGAATTAATTTTGTTGTGGAATACTTTGGTTTCTCCATCTATGGTAATTGAGAGTTTGGCTGGGTATAGTAGCCTGGGCTGGCATTTGTGTTCTCTTAGTGTCTGTATAACATCTGTCCAGGCTCTTCTGGCTTTCATAGTCTCTGGTGAAAAATCTGGTGTAATTCTGATAGGCTTGCCTTTATATGTTACTTGACCTTTTTCCCTTACTGCTTTTAGTATTCTATCTTTATTTAGTGCATTTGATGTTCTGATTATTATGTGTCGGGAGGAATTTCTTTTCTGGTCCAGTCTATTTGGAGTTCTGTAGACTTCTTGTATGTTCATGGGCATCTCTTTCTTTAGATTTGGGAAGTTTTCTTCAATAATTTTGTTGAAGATGTTTGCTGGTCCTTTGAGTTGAAAATCTTCATTCTCATCCACTCCTACTATGCGTAGGTTTGGTCTTCTCATTGTGTCCTGGATTTCCTGGATGTTTTGAATTAGGATCTTTTTGCATTTTCCATTTTCTTTGATTGTTTTGCCGATGTTCTCTATGGAATCTTCTGCACCTGAGATTCTCTCTTCCATCTCTTGTATTCTGTTGCTGATGCTGGCATCTATGGTTCCAGATTTCTTTCCTAGGGTTTCTATCTCCAGCGTTGCCTCACTTTGGGTTTTCTTTATTGTGTCTACTTCCCTTTTTAGGTCTAGTATGGTTTTGTTCATTTCCATCACCTGTTTGGATGTGTTTTCCTGTTTTTCTATAAGGACTTCTACCTGTTTGATTGTGTTTTCCTGTTTTTCTTTATGGACTTGTAACTCTTTAGCAGTGTTCTCCTGTATTTCTTTAAGTGAGTTATTAAATTCCTTCTTTATGTCCTCTACCATCATCATGAGATATGCTTTTAAATCCAGTTCTACCTTTTCAGTTGTGTTAGGGTGCCCTGGACTGGGCGAAGTGGGCGTTCTGGGTTCTGATGGTGGTGAGTGGTCCTGCTTTCTCTTAGTAGGATACTTACGTTTACCTTTCGCCAGGGTTACTTTAATTATCTTGATTAAATTTCAAAGATAAGGCAGCTGGAGTTGGTACCATTTTTTGTACAGGAGATCTTGAGCTATATGAATAGAGAATACTCCCTGAGAACTCCCATTCGTGCACTTTTTGGTTTCTGCTCCTGATTTTTTATGTGATAAGGCCAATTCCCTTAAGCTCCTGTGTCTGTGACTTCTCTACAATGATGTGGAATAACTTGGACTGTAAGTGAATGTCACCCATCACTCCTTCAAGGAGTGAGACTAAGACTCCTTCTCTTAATCTGTGTTGTATTACTGTGAAGAGATACCATGATCCTGGTGATTCCTGTAAGAAAACAAAACAAAACAAAGCAAAACAAAACAAAACAAAACAACAACAACAACAACAACAACAACAACAACAACCAAACGTGTAATTGGTGCTTGCTACAGTTTCATAAGTTTAGTCCATTATCAACATGGTGGGAAGCAGGTAGTACACAAATAGACATAGAGAGGGAAAGCTCTACATCCGATTTGCAGGTGGCAGGAGGAAAGAACACCACTGGGTCTCTCCTTTTGATGTTCTGAAACATCAAAGCCAGCTTCCAACCACACACTTCCTCCAACAAGTACACAACCCTTAATAAGTGCAAATAGTGCCATTTCCAAAGATTTTAAATATATGAACTAACGAGAGCCATTCTTATTCAAACCACAATGGTTCTTTTGTCATAGTATTTTATGACAGCAATAAAAACAACAACAAAAAATGGAGCAAAACAAAAACAACACATTCTCTCTTAAAAGAACTCCAGATTTAAAAAAAAACATAGTAATATTTATGCCTATGTACGTCCATTCTCCTTATTTTATTTCTACATAATTTCAGCCAAATAGAATCTTGTTTTCCTCACACCAATAGGCTAAGTGTGGCTGTAACTGGAATTTCATTGTCTTTCTTACTTATATCCATGTAACTATAACTTCCCTTGGGCTTTTAAATATTACAAATAACTAACTATCCCTTTTGCAAACAATGTCCCTTTTCCATGTAGGAACATACTTACATCTGAATTAAGATGCTGGTCACTCAGTCCTACCCGAGATACACAATGAAGTAGAATTGTCCTTGGAAAAACAAATCCAATACACTTCACCAGTTCAAAGCCATTATTTTTGTATCTAGTGTAAGATAAGCTTGGTTTTATTCCAAAAATGTCCCCTCAATCCCAATAAAACCAGCTCTAGTCAGTCTATATTGCCCAATAGCCCTATAAATACCTGTGTGGTTGCTGGCCTTGAACAAGATCAATTATTGTGTCCTAGAAGATATTGCCTTTCAAATACCAGTTTATTTTTTTAACTTATTAAAAGCTTGTTTTTCTATCAAAACTACAAAATGTGAACTTGAGTGACTTCTGGAAAACATATTTATATCAAAATTATAAAATTTTAATTAGTTTCGCCAATTAGCAAGGCAAGTAAAACAGCAAAATTGAGACAAACAGACAACACTACTGAAGTCTAAATTGCAGTCTAAAATAAAATATATATATTAAATGTAGACTTCTCAGATTTAGAGTTCTCAGATTTTAAAACTTATATATCTCAGCTTTTCGAAAAAATAAACTAATTTTCTATAAATATTTGATTTGCTTCTTTATGTTATATTTTGTACATTCTTTTAATTTAATATACTGAATATTTTGTTTATGTATTTATTCTCTTTCTCGTGTGTGTGTGCATGCGTGCGTGCGTGCCTGTGTGTGTGTTGTGTGGAAGTAAGACGACAATTTACAGGCATTTGTTGCATCTTTTTACCACGTGTTCTGCGATTGAGCTGGAGTACTAATGCTCAGGTAGTTCATAGTTCACTTCACCCACTGAGCCGTGCCCCAAACTCACTTTATATATACGATCATAAAGTCATGTAATATGTTAAATGAAGAGTTACTTAAAGCTCATTTTAGAGAGTTGATTTATTAGAATTTAAAATCTTTAGCTTCTGCAATTTTCTGTAATTTATGTTTCCTCTTTCATTGCATGTTGTGATAATAAGAATATGTTGCTACAAGGAAGGCACCTTCTTCCTTGGAGTCTTAGAAACAAGAGCAATAGTAGAATTTTGCTCTGTGAATCAGCTTTTCATACTCTGCTTGTTTTATGTGCATCTGGAATGGTTGGTACACGCCATAGCTTGTTTTCACACAGGTTGAAATATTGCTTTGCAGAAATGGGCCTCTACTTGCTGAAAGTGCTTGTTTAATTTACACTGTAAAACATGGCCTATTTGGTGGAAGGTGCTTCATTTAATTTTCTTGTAAGGAGAATCTTGTGAGAATCTGAATTTACTGGCACCATATATGCAAATTCTTCCGGTGATATATGGATTGGATAGCAGCCTGGCTGGCTGTCCTGAAGTCTACACAGCTATCTTCATACTGCTTTCTCTGCTGGGCTTCAGGCTAGACCACTCAATATTAATAGCTCAACATTTCAACAAATCTGTATTAGATTTCCTGCCTCACAAGCCCAGCTGGTTGTTAAAAGTTGAAATAAATCATTTTGCCTAAATTAACAGTGTTCTTGACAATCTGTTTTATTATATTTACCCTTGAATCCCACTATGCCTTATAAATTGAAGATGGCTGATTTACTCTGACAGAGGGAAGGAGGAGAGGAGGTGGGAAGGAGATAGCTTCTCTTGCTCCCAGTAAAGTAGAGTTTCTAATCTAAGACATAAGCTTCTGCTGCTGGTCAGATTTTCAGAATGGTTAACTAGTTATTTTTCTCAATATTTGTCACGATATATGCTTTTCAATGTGCATTGGAGAGGATACTAATGTATGTTGACATAAAGATGTATAAATGAGAGGGCCAATGAACTGAAGGAACGACATAAAGAAACAAAGAGTAGTTATTGGTCTTGATAGTTTTGTCCTTGTTAGATAGTGTCTTAGTCAGGGTTTCTATTCCTGCACAAACATCATGACCAAGAAGCAAGTTGGGGAGGAAAGGGTTTATTTGGCTTACACTTCCATACTGCTGTTCATCACCAAGGAAGTCAGGACTGGAACTCAAGCAGGTCAGGAAGCAGGAGTTGATGCAGAGGCCATGGAGGAATGTTCTTTATTGGCTTGCCTCCCCTAGCTTGCTCAGCCTGCTCTCTTATAGGACCCAAGACTACCAGCCCAGAGATGGCAGCACCCACAAGGGGCCTTTCCCCCTTGATCACTAATTGAGAAAATGCCTTACGGTTGGATCTCATGGAGGCATTTCCTCAACTGAAGCTCCTTTTTCTGTGATAACTCCAGCTGTGTCAAGTTGACACAAAACTAGCCAGTATAGATAGCAACTGATGCTAAAATTAATTAATGATATTAGAGAAAATATCAAATGCAAAATTACCATAAAATTGTGAGTTTAAAAGGAATTTGAGTGTGTCAAAAATATATTTTAAATTCCCAGAATTAGTCAAAAGTGGTGTACTGTACCTGAGGATACCTTCAAAATATTCAGTTTGGTAAAGATTTTTCTTGAGAGCATTGGTGGGTATTTTCTTTGGAGCCCAAGTCAGTATAGAACATGAGAAACATAGTAGAAAATGGGGGAGATGGGTAAAGAAATAATTTTTACTTCAGATAAACTCCACCAATATAAAATAGAGGGAGAATCTGAAAACCCACACATTTGTATTCAGGAAATATATGTATCCCATCCTTTAGGTATGCATGGGGATAAAATAATTTGTCTTTATTATTTTTTGGCTAGCGATCAGCAGGTTGCATTCTCATTTTTGGAATTCAGAAGGCACAGCAGAGGCAGCTTTTCACCACTTTCTCTGATCCAGATACAAGATTCCGAAATTTGAAGTCATAGTCTGTGAGAAGTCTTTGGCAGAAATCAAGCAGGAAGTCCCGCCTTTGTAAAGCATAGCTTTAAATGTGGAACTAATGTGAATCACAGGGGCTAGGTAGAGGACAATGACATCACCATCCTTGCTTCCTGGCATTCACCAGCTTTTGCAACTCTACTTACTTGAAAATTCCCTGGAGATGTTCCTTATTTCTAACAAGTGGAATAACGCCAAAGTGATATTACCATAAAGATCTGAGTATCAGGTGATGGCTTTTGTGTTTCTTACTGTTAATGGCTATCTTGGGAAAGCATGAGAAACCTATTTCCATTCCACCTGCATCCCTGTATAGGGGATAATGGGGAGAAGAGAGCATCATCTCCCATGGGTAAGCGTGAAGGCAGATGCCCTCCAAACACACAATGTGATTAGCTTCTTAAATGGGACATCATGCATTCCTATTACCAGGTTGACGAAAGCCTCCTGAGAAATCTGGATTCACCCAGCTAAACCAATCCTAATCCCTGGTTCAGAAACTGACATTAAATGTTCCCATTTCCCTCGACTATGTTTAGAAAAAGTTATTATCAACTTTATTTGTTTATCCTTTTAATTTTAACTATGTTACATGCATATGCAGGTAAAAAGTATACACATATTCAGAATCAATACCATTAGAGCAATAATAATTTCTGAAGGTTAGTTACTAATGTGTATCACTTCTTCTGCTACCAATTATCATAGATTAAACCTAAGAGACTCTGATTGAGTGCAGTCATCTGCTCTTTTATTCCTGTATGACAATATATATTAAAAACAAAATAAAGGAAAAAAGTACAAAAATAACGGCAGAAAGGAGTCAAATCTGCTCAATGGAAAATTATAAAATTGAAATATACCTAGTGACAATAGGATATACATATACATAATAATCTGAATAATTAACACAATTTTGCATGTAACTTTCTCACCAATAATATTTAACCCATCTGTTATGGGCATACAACCTTACATTGTATACAATATTATTTTTTAACAAAGTTTATTTGTACAGAATTGCGAATGAAATAACCCCAAAGAATAGAGAATTTAAAAAAAAGGCTAAAACCATTTTAATGAAAATGAATAAAGTTGAGATAATCACATCACAGTATTTTATTTCCAGTTGTGTTATACGAACAACCCTTTACAAAAGGAATAAGTCCTAATTTTGAATATAAATGTAATTAGAATTAGACTTTCTGTCATGTATGCAACAATGCTATACTCTAGCCTGTAACATATGTGAAGTGATAAAAGAGGGCTTACCATGAACTCAAAAGATACCTGTAAGGTCATATGAGGATTGATTAATCCAACTCAAAGCAGACATGGGAAACTTGATCTTGCAGGTAGACAATCGAGGTAAGGTCTGTAAATGCTACTGAATATTCTAATCTTCGGGGAATTGTTTGCCTGCAATTATATTTTTCTTTCAAAAACAAAACAACTCATAGAAAAGGTTATTTCATTGTTTTCTAAAATTGCATCAGTTCTCAAGGAGATCATTTTTATGTACTAATTTGTTATCCAAATTTCTGGCTATGTGTCCATGGGAAATAATGTTGAAAAAAATTACTTACATCTATAGCAAGAGTATACTTACCACTACAAATCAAATGCAAGTGTATTCTTATTACCAGTATTCATCACTTGGATAAATTTGTATATGTGGTCACTATTTAAAAATTAATCTACAAGGTAATCATTGCCTATTTTGAAGCACACCTAATCCACGAGGTACCATATAATTAAATGTTTTCTTTAAACTGACTTATTTACGTATTTATTTTAGCAAAGACACAACATTGATAAAATGACTTTTCCCAGAGGATTGGGGTATTACTTAAAGCAACTACATTTCCAAAGTAAAACATTGTTGTTCTTTTAAATTTTCTTTTTCTTTTTCTTTTTCTTTTTCTTTTTCTTTTTCTTCTTTTTCTTTTTCTTTTTCTTTTTCTTTTTCTTTTTCTTTTTCTTTTTCTTTCTTCAGTCCAGAATTCACACCCTCCTGTTCTGGTTTTTCCCACACCAACTGCTCCTCATCCCATAATTCTCTCCCTCTCCCCTATCTCCAAGAGGTTATCCCCATCCACCAGACCTCCCTACTTTCTGGAGCCTCATGTCTCTCTAGGGTTAGGTGCATCTTCTCTCATTGAGGCCAGACAATGCAATCCTCTGCTGTGCATGTGTGTGCAAATTGTGTGTCTGGGGGGGGGGGGGCTACTATCAGCTGGTGTATGCTGCCTGATTCATGGCTTAGGGTCTGAGAGATCTCAGGGATTCAGGTCATTTGAGACTGCTGGTCAACTTAACAGCACACCTGAGAGCTCTATAATAAAAAGAAATAAACACACTCAAGAGTAGACATCAGAAAAGAGTCAAACACAGAGCTGAAATCAACCAAATAGAAACAAAGACAACTATACAAAGAATCAACAAAACCAAAAGTTGTTTTTGTTTGTTTGTTTGTTTTTTGTTTTTTGCGAAAATCACCAAGATAGATAAACCCCTAGCCAAACTAACTAAAGGGCCCAGAGACAGTATCCAAATCAACAAAATCAGAAATGCAAAGGGAGACATAAACCAAGAACAAACAGAAACTGAGGAAATTCAAATAATCACCAGATCCTACTACAAAAGACTATACTGGAACAAAACTGGAAAATATAGATTAAATGGATGGTTTTCTAGACAGATACCATATACAAAAAGTTAAACCAAGAGCAGGTAATCTATCTAAACAGAACCATATTCCCTAAGGAAATAGAAGCCATTAAAAACCTCCCTATCAAAACAAACAAACAAACAAACAAACAAACAAACAAACAAAAACAGAAACAAAAAACAAAGGCCAGGGCCACATGGCTTTAGTGCAGAATTCTACCAGACTCTCAAAGAAGACCTAATACCAATTTCCCTCAAACTATTTCATAAAATAAAAGCAGAAGAAACACTACTTAATTCATTCTATGAAGTTACAATTATTCTGATACCTAAACCATACAAGGACCCAACCAAAAAATGGAACTTCAGACTAATTTCGCTAATGAATATTTATTAAAGATGAAGCTTCCCTTATGAGGGTTGAGTGATGGACTGATGTAGCAATATACAATTATGAGTGTTTTTACTGTTAAGTTCAATAATAGACTAATAGTATTTTCCCCTAGAGCCCATGACCCATTGAGTCATAGGTTCTTGGTCTCAATAAAACTAACAGGTATGGGTTGCAACTCATGGAGTAGATAATTCTAAAAACTGATTGCTCACATAATAATTGTGCTGCTGCCCCAGTATGTGTTGTAGGAGGTTGATATTGTAGCTCCTAGGGTCCCTAGCTGAGTAAGATTTATGGTTACATTTTTCTTCTGAGAATGTGGATCGTACCTTCCATAGTTGTGAATGGTATGCTGTAGAGGGGAAGCTTCTAGCTGGACCCTAGCTATATTTCTCTATGTTCCATGACATACGAATATGGTATATTCAGCAAAACAACCAAATAAAACCCAAAAAAAAAACAAAACCAAAACAAAACAAAAAACACAACTTCCCCCAAAATACCCCAATTTAATTAGCACCTTAATTTATCAGTTAAGAGATTAGCCTATAAATGACTATAAATTGAAGATCCAGAGCAAGTCTTCTTCCTTTCAATTCAAAGGTATTAGGCTTTTCTTTATCATATAATTATGGTGGAAATTAATTTTACCCATGCAAAAATTTTGTCCATTTAAGTACACACAGTGTAGTTTGTTTAGCTTATTTTTAGTTTCAAACCATGTTTTGAGTATACAGCAGGAAATTTCTTGTTAAATTTGATTTTTCACCAACATTGAGAATCAGAGAAGTTATATGTACCATAGCTTTCCATGTATTTGGCTCATGTTGGATAGAGTATTAGGGGAAATACAGAAAACGACATTAGGACAAAGTACAGCAGATTAAATTCAGTAATGAACATGATTTAAATTCTAGTAAAGTTTTTATGTTTCCCCTTTATTAGTTAAATGACTCATGAGTTTATATCTTTTGACATGAAAGTGACTTTGTGCTGTTATCTCTCAGAAACATGGTAAAATCAGTTCCCAATGATGGGGTTTCTTTGTGGTATGCATAGGATAGCTAATTACATGTAGACTTTTCTCACTTTATTTCAGTATTTAAATTATTCCACAGTAGCAGGAGAATATGTTTTTAGGAGGAACGTGGGATTGCCCTACTTTTTAAAGACATCAATGAGTCATTAAGCAGGACGCTTTGTCTTCTTTCCTGTGTAGAACCCTCTCCACTGCTACATTGACTAGAAGACATATCTGAGAAGCGGAACTACTTGTGCTTCCTCTCAAAGGGATGGTACTCGCTAGGCTTTGAGTGTATGCTCTCTGAGTTTACACTGTTCACTTTGAATAAGTTTGTGAAGTCAAGGTGGAAGATAACAAAGCTGCACAGAAAACACTTTAATTCATAATGATAAATGACCCCACAGACTCTGGGATTCATAACAGAATCACTCTCATCTCTGTGAGCTTTGGATAATATTGGAAGAATATTAAGTGACTGAATATTAGGTCTGTATATCTGGACCTTTTTAAACCAGTCTCTACCTTAAATTTGAAATGATATATGGTTTCCATAACCAATGGCTGTTTTCTTTCTGGCAAATTTATACCAAGATAAATCTTTATGACCTTACTGATGCATTTAGAGATTATATATATATATATATATATATATATATATATATATATATATATATGTAATTTATGGAAATTATAATTTTCTTTTATCTGTTTTTATTACTAAAAAATCCACACAAAGAAAATATGTGACTATTTACTATGCTTTTGGAAACAAATAAGAGGGTTGCTTAAAAAACTGAAAATCTCTTATTTTGTATGCCAAAGAGAGCAGTTTTCTTTTAGATTTACATATTTACATGTAAGTCAGGTTTCGTAA
This sequence comes from Mus musculus, assembly GCF_000001635.26. Classification (NCBI taxonomy): domain Eukaryota; kingdom Metazoa; phylum Chordata; class Mammalia; order Rodentia; family Muridae; genus Mus; species Mus musculus. The sequence continues at coordinate 113,146,230 of NC_000080.6, read as the reverse complement.
GATTGAGAAGCTTTATGAGGCATTTTGGATTTCTTAGATTACATTTCCACCAGGAAATAAGCACACACTATATTGGATTCTCAGAAAGTCATGACGCAGCTCTGATAAACACCGCAAGGCATTCTTATTCTTTCTCCCTGAGTTGGCCTCTATTGAAATCTCACGGAGAGCTGTTCTATTGGTGTCTCTATAGAACTTGGCAGGGGTTACAGCTAGCAGTCTGTGATAGCAGAAGTCATTTCTCTTTGACAGGATCCATAAAGCCAAAGGCTGTAATAACTCCTCTGATGGAATTTTAGTGGGGATACTTTCTGTCTTGTTACCATTGCCTTTTGCACTCAATGGGTCCTTCACCTGTGGGGACGATTGTGGCTCTCTGAGGTCCCTGTACTACCTGTGACCTCTGATCAGGCAAAGTGGCAATTTTTCCTCAAAATGAATTTGCTACTGGGCAAAACACACGGTTTTAGTGAGTTCTCATTCTCCAAGGGCCTCTCCTAGCTGCTTCAGTGACTTCCCAAGGTAACAAGAAGCAAGCTCATAACTTACTAGATGCTCATTCTCTCTGTTCAGTTTTCACTCGGTCAGACAGAAGGTATCACCTATAATGATGATGTAGAGCTGCAGACAGACAGTTGGAGGGGAAAACATACAATGTATTAATAATGAGTATTCTCCCTCAGCCACAGGCTTAATTTACATTTATAAAAAGCCTTCTGGGCAGAGTCCAGTGGTGAATGAGTTGATTAATTTTAAAACTTTGAACTTACCAGCAAGTTCTTTGAACTTACTAGCAAGGCTTCTTAAAGTATAAGTTTAGATTACTCCCATTTCAATAACTGATCATTGTAAGTGCATGGGCATACTATTTTGAAACTTCAGAGAAAATATTACTGAGTTTTCAAGGCTGCCCTGCATCTTAGCATCATGTCTAGTACAGCAGCAAAGCTCAAGCCTAGCAATGAAACCACATGACCTTTATAATGATACTCAAGAGACTGGGAGAAAGGAGAGCAAGGATTTTTGAAAGGGTTACAGTGAATTTTTTTTGCATGATATATATATATATATATATATATATATATATATATATATATATGTTCAAATATAAATAATCGTATACAGTGAGATACTGAGATAGAAACCTAACATCAATTCTTCTGTATAACTTGGATACTGCTACTTGAATCATTTTTACATATCTAAAAATATGAATCACATATATAATGACTTGTGTATACCCATGTATAATGAAAATATTTATAAAATTAAAATATGAAGAAATATTTTTGATATTTGCTCCTAGTGACCAAAACGGCAATTTAAATTTGGAGCTGTTTAAGAAAGGAATATATAATGAGAAAATGTTAAACCTGTAAATATTCTGCTTTGCTAAATCATGACTATTGTTTTAATTTAGTTTGAATGCCACATGTATGAAAAGGACTTCAACTCTACATTTTGACATTTGTAAAACAACCACAGATGAAAATGTAACTATATAAAATTGGAGAATGTGGTTGGTGGCTGGTAGATTATGCAAGTAGTAGAGAAAGCTTCCGAATCTAGCGAAGTTGATCAATATAACTCTCCATTTGATCAGTATTCTGTTAATTAAGATAAATGAAACAGAAACCCTACTGGTCCTGCCAGTATAAGGTCGAACAATCCTTGGAGCTGGGTGTGAGGTTTATTATAGGAAAGCTGGAAAACAAGACTCAGAGACAAGAAACAAGAGACAAAGATAAGAAATCAGGAGGGCTGTCGAGTCAATATTGTGGCAGCCTCAGAATTTAATACTGTTAGGGTTTATATACTGTACAGCATTGTGGAAAACAAAGTCACAAGCTAGCAGAGACGATGATTACCAAACATTCGATATCTGTATCCGTCCAGAGCTATCCTTATTTCTTTTTTCTTTTCTTTTCTTTCTTTTTTTTTTTTTAATTTTATGTGAGTACACACTATCACTCTCTTCAGACACACCAGAAGAAGGCATTGGATCCCATTATAGATGGTTGTGAGCCACCATATGGTTTCTGGGGGTTGAATTCAGGATTTCTGGAAGAGCAGTCAGTGCTCTTAACCACTCAGCCATTTCTCCAGACCCTCCTCTCTGTTTTTTCTCCAAGATTAACAGAACATTTAGCCCCTCGTCTTAAACTTTAAATATATCTCCTCTTATCATTCTATGAGTCAACAGGCTGAAAATATACCCTGGCCTGCCTTGACTCTGCCTGACAGAGAGGTTTTCACAAAGAAACAGACAAAATGGCTCCCAAAAGGAAACACTGATGGCATTATGGACCTGCGAGGAAATTTATAATACATAAAATAATTAGAGAGGGCAAACAAAGCTCAAATGTCATGATGTGTCACAGCCATTGGAAATGTGTTAAGTGATCCAGTAGAAATGTCTATGAAAACAGGAGTTCAGTATCAGGGCTTTCAGCTTTGAAAGCTAGTTAGTTTTGAAAGCTGGAATGATAGGTTGTATACATCTCACAAAGGCAAAAACAATTTGCTTCCATTTTAAATATGGTATTCTTTAAATATTGACCGATTTTAGGAAGTAAATTTAGAACATATGTAGTGACATTGTTAGAATCAAATCTGCTCTGAGCTTAAATTTCATCTAATCACAATATAATAGATTTGAAATGATTCTTGGTCTACAAAAAGAAAACATATTCAGGATAGAGTGTTTTATGGTTGTGAAATAATTAATACCAGCTAAACAGTTAGGTAAAAAAAAAATAAGGAAAGCTGATTGTTTTGAAGATTTCATCTCATCTTTTTAGCACACTATGTAGACTGTGGAAGAAAGAGATCAGAAGTAATCTCATTGGCATAATTATAGCATTAGTGAATGTAAAGATCATGACTTCATGTTTATTTTCTTATGACCTCCAGCCACTTTCTCAAAATTCACAGAAAGTTACATTTTTACAAAGTGATACTTCCTTTCTAAAGTTTAATCCTATGCTCTCCCCTATAATATGAAAGTCATCCTATACCTTCACATATATTTTAGCAGCTATACACTAAAGTCCTATCTTGTGCTAGTATGGTGTATAGACACTGAAATTCATTGAAATTTTCTCTCTACATTGAAAATTTAGACCTAGGGAAAATGTAGGGTATGATTACCCCTTCGGTTATAGAATTTTTCCATTCAGCTTGGGCTGCTGATATTGAAAAAGAAAATGCTGAATTACTGGTTTGGAGAAGATGCGGAAAGATCCAAACAAACAAAAAAGCCAAACCAAACCCATAAAATCAAGTACAAGGCTATATTTTTCTCTGGCTACATTGATGATTATGTCTAAACATATTTACATTTTAATTTAGCACTTTGGAGATTTTTTTTTTTTTTTTTGGCTTCTTAAATCAATGCATTTGAGTGGCTGAGCTCAATTTGGAAAAAAAAAAATCCCAGCTATTTTTATCGAATTATTTTCTCTTTCTGCTCCTTCCTATTACCCAAACTGTGCACATTCTATGTTTAGATGTTGTCTTAATCTTTCTAAAAAATCAGAGAACCATTTCTCATCTATGCATTTCTCCTGTTCTTTCATGGTTGCTATTATCAGCTAATTTTTCAAAAAAAAAAATGTATTCTCTTTAGCCATGAGCTTATTTTCCTCTTGAAATATCAGGTGTTAAACTTTCAGGGATATAAAATATTTTATTTAATTTGTGTGCATGTGTGAGCTTATTTCTTCTGCCGTTTCTCATTGAAAGTTTAAGTTTATTTCTGTACCTCATGGAACATACCTGCTTTACAATTCATTACATTTCCCCAGGAGAGTTGGTCACCTTTTTGTGGTTCTTCACATTTGGTGTAACTTCAGCTTTGAGCCTAAACACTTTGACTGTAGGCACTGTACTATCAGTTAACTAAAACTGTGTATGTTTTATCTGTGCTGTCATCAGCTTACCTTGGTTAGAGCACTTTGGAGCCTACTCCATAGCTTGCATACTTCAGCACCGCTCTTCTCGGTTAGCTCCTGAAGCCTTTTTTCCAAACCCAGAGTGATTGGGAACAAAAGAGATGGGATCCATCCCCACACTTACATTGCTGACACTCTTTTTTTTCTTCTGACCACCTATTCCATATACTCGCTCCTTTCCCCAGCTCTATGCCTTTGTTCACCACAGAGGGCAAACAAGGGAGTAGATACTGCAAAGAGAACACATATCCACCTGAAATCTTACGGAAAAAAAAATTCTATCCATTTCATCTCAAGTTCAGACCATAACTTTATGGAGAGTCAGGTTTGGAAAAGCAAAAAGAAAATGTGTGACACAATATGATACGGTATATAATATGATATAACTTGATTAAAGCATGATATGGCATGATAGCCAAATATCCTATTTATTTATTTATTTATTTATTTATTTATTTATTTATTTATTTATTTATTTATTTTGCATGTATTTCTTTCAGAGAAACATCCACCCAGACGTGGCCCCCTTAGTGGATGCCAGAGCCAGGGAAGGTAACAGCTGGTGTTTACCATTCACTGTTACTTATTCTGACCTTCTCCTGATCCCAGTCCTTATGTGTACTCTTGTCTTCTTTACTTCATAGCAAACTGGCCGTATTCTTCGGCCATGGTTCTTATATGTGCCTGTCATCCTTTAAATCATTCTTAGTAAGTCTAGTTGAACAAATAGTCTCTCCCTGACTCTCTTTCCATTACTTTTATTCCTTCATAGAACTCGTGTAATCTCTTTTGTTTAATCTGAATTGCTTTTCAGATTTTCTCCAGTGTCCTCCAGTTATTCACATAATATGTTCTTGATCTCACTTCCTATAAGGTGGTGGTCTGAATTTGAGAGATGAAGTGGATGAAATTTTTTTCTTAAGATTTCAAGTTAATATGTGCTATCTTTGCAGTGACTCTTGTGTTTCTGTAGGATAATTTCTTCCCTTAATTTGTTCACATGATTTTTTAGGCAAAGGGTAGGGAGATTTACACATCTATTTACACTTCTGGCATTTTCTTAGTTATTTTTATAGATTTATATTATTATAATTACATATATACTTATATATATATTTACACATTGACCCATACATGCACACACACACACACACACTCACACACACACACACACAATCATTTGTTTTAAAAGGTAAATTAACCTGGAACAATAAAGTAGAGGGAGCAAAACCAAGTTAATAGAAATACACATATACCATTATAAAGTGTTATTTCTTTTAATATCACACAATTTAGTTGGCATAAATCAACTGGAAAAAATTAATGACATTTTCCAGTAAAGTGAACAGCTGATATTCACAGAGTCGAATGGTATAGCTACCGTCTGTTATAATGGTGGGCATCTTTACAATGATGGTAATTTTAGCTTTGTGCCTGCATTCATTGCTGATACTCACTTGTGACAAACTGCCTCTCTGTAAGCTTCAAAGCATAAGTGATATGTTCCTGTGTCAGAGTTCCTTCGTACTTCACAACTGCTTTCAAGAAATATGCTTAGGGTTTAATCACTTATTTCTGAAGGGAGGAGATGGGACCTGAGTAAGCTCTGAAACACTTAAAACAGAGATTATCCTAGGCTCTATGTGAGAATATTTTAACTTTTGTAGTTCATGAGAACACATTTTTCTTCTAAGCTCCCAGAGAATACATATGAATAGCCTGATTTTTAGAAGTTCCTATTGCTTGATTTCACACTTTGTTCTTGGTGCTTGTCTTAACAGCATACACAGCACAGTTCATGAATGCTAAACAAGTACTTGTTTGCTGTTTGGTTTATGATAGACTACAGTACTACAGAAAATAACTTTCTTTATGCAGAGTGTGAGCTGAATTTTTTCCTGATTTCAAAAGGTGTGCAGTGTAATGAAATCAAAGTGCATTGCCATAGTCACCGAATACTAAATAATCACAGTTACAATAAGTGATGTATCATGCATGCTCTTCAACATTTACATTTAATTATCACCGGCATTTATTGTATAAGAACGTCCTATCATGTTTAAATGTATTTTGGCTTTAAATATTGAAGTATATATTAAAAAGTAATAATAAATTTTGGTAATATATATCACAAATACGTGACTTCAACTAAGGTGAGACTGAGTAGAAAAGTCCTTATTGTATAAGGTCTAGATTCTGGAAATCTGCTCTTCTGAGGAATATGAATTTTATGTCTTTTGATCTCCTTTGAAGACTTGAAAGTTGTTTTTGTTCTTTCTTTTGTAGAGTTTCTGCATGTGTTAGAATAAGACATTAAGAAGTTCTTTTCTGTTCGTGTTCTTTTGTCTTGAAATCCTTCTGTATCTACATGTCTATAGAATTTTCAATATTAACCCAGTATTCTGGTATTACCTTCTTGTACCTTTCCTCCTCATTCTATACCCATCTATCATAAGACTAGCATTATATTTTACTTTATGTAAAAAAATTCATGTTTAAAATATATACAGAATCTATATGTAATATAAAGCTCTTTGTAATAATCAATCTGGAAGGTGGGCAAACCCAGTAATTTCTAATGAAAGGCTGACACTTATTCATCTGAATCCTCTTTGAGGTAAAATTATGTTTGTTTCTCCAGTACCTAAGATAAGTACCCTTCCTTAAATTACTTTGATGAATAGTCAATAAGTATTATTATTAGAAATAGCCTGCATTTTCTACATCACATACTAATGTAACTAAACTGCCTTTTTTATATCAATGGCAGAATTTTACAGTCGATAATGAGTCATTAAATAAATGTCATTTACTGAAACTAAATTTCTTTAAAACTAACAATTTTGTTATTTTTTTATTATTACATTTATCTGAAATGGGAAAGATATGCAATACCAAAAGCTGACACCTAATGCCTGGATCCTCTACAAGGGCAATATGAGCTCTGACTACCAAACCACCTCTTGCATGCAACATATATATTCTTTAAGGATATATAACAAACAAAAGCAGAAAGCTAATTGTTTATGGCTTGATTTAATGAGCCTCTATTAGTAACCCAGAGAGGATAAAGGAAGGTGAAACTTCCACAGGAAGTAACATGTTTAGTAACATATAAATAATCAGGTAAATGAATGTTAATAGTCATGTTGGACAAATATCTTGGACTGAGAAAATTATATAAAACATAAAAGTGTGGTCAACATACCCCAAATGGAGCATGGCTGCAACATAAGATAAAGACAGGAGGTGGGAAGTGGGGTGTCTGATAGACACACACACATTCATGATGAGGACATGTTACACCACAGATAATAAATAGCAAGCAAAATTGCCTGCCCAACCCACCCTTAAAAATGAATCGGCAATGATAATAGTTCCATCACTTCATAAATTAACTGTATCCACTATCCATCTAACAAGAAAAGTTATATCAAACATCAAAACATCCGATCTTCTTTTTACTGAAGATAGTACTAAGTCAGAAATTACAGTTACAAATTAATATACTCGAGTAAATATAAAACCATGTTTATAATGTAATCATGATCGTATCCATCTGATACTACCTCCCTCAAGTTATATCCAGGTTTCCAAACATATCTCCCAGCTTCCTCTGAACTTCATGCTATTTTAAATAACCCAGCAAGTACAATTTCTGCTTCCCAATGCACATGGGTGTGGTGGCCATTGGGGTATGAGCAACCCTCCAGTTGTCACCCCTCCACCAAATAAAAGTGATGCTACCTACCTCAGTAGTCATTAGATGTTAAGCTGAGGGTAGGTTATAGTGAGTCCCTCTTCAGCTTATCTAGGATATATTACCTTCTTGGTTTTGTGAACTTCCTGTGTGGATAACCACTGCTGTTATCAGTCATTGTGTGTTATAACTATACCATATTAGGAGACCAGCCTTTCAAGGCACTAAATAGGACTTCATATAAGCATGCTAAAAGTAATTTTGAAAGTACCCTGGATGCAATTATTAAAACACAAGAAATTCAAGAAGAAGGAAGACCAACACGTGGATACTTCATTCCTTCTTAGAATAGGGAACAAAATACCCATGGAAGGAGTTACAGAGAAAAAGTTTGGAGCTAAGACGAAAGGATGGACCATCCAGAAACTGCCCATCCGGGGATCCATCCTATAATCAGCCACCAAACCCATACACTATTGTATATGCCAGCAAGATTTTGCTGAAAGGAGCCTGATATAACTGTCTCTTATGGGTCTATGCCAGGGCCTGGCAAATACATAAGTGGATGTTCACAGTCATCTACAGGATGGAACACAGGGCCCTCAATGGAGGAGCTAGAGAAAGTACCCAAAGAGCTGAAGGGGTCTGCAGCCCTATAGATGGAACAACAATATGAACTAACCAGTAACCCCAGAGCTCATGTCTCTAGCTGCATATGTAGCAGAAGATGGCCTAGTCGGCCATCATTGAGAAGAGAGGCCCTTTGGTATTGCAAATTTTATATGCCCCAGTACAGGGGAACACCAGGGCCAAGAAGTGGGAGTGGGTGGGTAGGGAGGTAGGTGGTGAGAGATATAGGGGACTTTCAGGATAGTACTTGAGATGTAAATGAAGAAAATATCTAAGAAAAAAATTGAAGAAAAAGAAAGTACCCTGTGAATGACATTTTTTAATACACACTATTATATAATAAAAGTAGTCATAGTTGCTAGTATCCTATGCCACATTTCGAATATTAATTCAAGCCTTTAATTAAACCAAATACTTTTGGACTGCATAATTTTTCACATATTCTTTGCACATTGCAAAAAAAAAATCAAATTCCAATAAAGAATTAGCCAGGCTCTATGCTTTTCTTTTTTTCTCTATTAGATATTTTTTATTTACATTTCCAATGCTATCATGAGAGTCCCCTATACTCCCTCCAGCCCTGCTCCCCTACCCACCCACTCCCACTTCTTGGTCCTGGCATTCCCCTCTACTGGGGCATATAAAATTTGCAATACCAAGGGGCCTCTCTTCCCAATGATGGCTGACTAGGCCATCTTCTGCTACATATGTAGCTAGAGACACGACCTATGGGGGTATTGGTTAGTTCATATTGTTGTTCCATCTATAGGGTTGCAGACCCCTTTAGCTCCTTGGGTACTTTCTCTAGCTTCTCCAATGGGGGCCTTGTGTTCCATCCTATAGATGACTGTGAGCATCCACTTATGTATTCGCCAGGCACTTGCATAGCCTCATACAAGACAGCTATATCAGGGTCCCTTCAGCAAAATCTTGCTGCCCTATGAAATAGTGTCTGGGTTTGGTGAATGATTATGGGATGGATCCCCGGGTGGGGTATGCTTTTCTAAGTAATAGCAGTAGTAGTCTTTTATAATAAAAGACATTTTGATTTAGTGCTCATTTAAAAGAATATGGAAATTAGAATGAAGAAAAAGGTAACTTTGTTTTATGTTTAAATGATGTGTGAGGAATTACAAATAAATGAATAAATTATATATTCCAGTGACAATATCATAGCCAACAATGATGAACTCTCAAAAGATGGAGACATTCTCCAAAACAACTTCTCATATTAATATGAATATTTAATGAAACCCTAGAAATCAACAGGTTCCTTATTTACTTGACATATTTTGTTTAGAGTTATTTTGAATAATTGTATAAGATATTTCTTGTTGTAAAGATTATGAATAAAACAGAATAATATATCTTCTTAATACGTCGAGATAAAACAATGTATAATTTTATATTTATATCTAAGTTATTTTTAAATTACATTTGATTTATTTGAAAATACTTCACTGTGTGACTAAAATAGGCTTCTTTAGCATAGCATTAATATTTACCAGCACACAGAAAAGTTCTTCCTTAGGGATCATGCCTTTGCATGCTGTGACATGAGCTATGATGTGGTTTAGTGTTTGTGATTGGAAATCACTTATACCTTGTCTAGGCTCACTCATGCCTTTGCATTTACTTCATACATTAGGCCTCCTCTACTAGGTATTCATTTTCATTAAATATTAAACTGCTTTAAAAACTTTATGTTTTCAAATTTCAAACTAGATCATAATGTAACTTTAACATATGTACATGTCTCTTGTTTCCCTTTTACCCCAGATGCATTAGGTTCTAGACTTTGCCTTCAGAAGGAAGATCATATGTAAGATAATGCAATAGCTTTCTTGTAGACTATATGCCACCTTTTAAGTTATTTATTCTTAGATATAAACTGAATATATACAACTTACAGGTTACTTTACTCAGGTGCAATTTTATTTCTGTGCATTTTCTTCCTACAGCAATTTTTCTGAATAAACATCTCCCTGTACTTAAAAATGCTATATAATTTCATTTATTAAAATCAAATCTATTTGTTATGTGGGACCATTTGTACATTATTTGATGTCATAGGACAACATAGGTGTAAGATTTATTAGAGGGTCCTCAAATTTTAATTGCTGTTATATATATTTGCTATTAATTTCTTCATACTATATATGTTAGTAAGCATTCTGGTATGATAACAGTTACTCAAGAAAGCAGTTTTTTTTTAAAATAGACTTATGCTTTGATATTTTGCCAGATGGCTCTTTTATATCTTTTACATTGTATGATTCTATTGGTGCTTTTTTTCCTTATTAAAAATGAGTCACTAATGTTGAGAAATATGATTTATAATTCATTTATTTTCTACAACCAAACATAGTTTTTAAACCCCTGCATTATATATATAGATCCTCTTATATATTTGATACAGTAAATTAAATCTTGAATAGGGACCACCTTTCATTTCTTCAACTCATGAGGATACAAATGAAAAGGAATATTTTAAAATAACTGTTATTTTTACTTTAACTAAAATTTAATTGTATAATTCTCTTATGTTCCCTTTTCTCCCTGCAATCTTCCCCATACACCATTTCTTTGATGCCTCTACAATGGTCTTTTTTTTTATTATTGTAACACACACACACATATATATATAAATACATCTTGATCTTTCCTTTTTCACTTAGTGATACTTAGTGATTAGATATTTAGATTTCACTTAGTGATATTTGTACAAATACGTTTGATTTCTTGGTTGAATACTTAATACTGGATGTCTTAGTTAGGGTTGTACTGCTGTGAACAGACACCATGACCAAGGCAAGTCTTATAAAAAACAACATTTACTTGGGGCTGGCTTACAGGTTCAGAAGTTCAGTCCATTATCATCAAGGTGGGAGCATGGCAGCATCCAGGTAGGCATGGCACAAGCAGAGCTGAGAGTTCTACATCTTCATCCAAAGGCTGCTACTGGAAGACTGACTTCCAGGCAACTGGGGTGAGAGTCCCACA